>NC_053153.1:79153926-79510135 GCF_016808335.1 Panicum virgatum
GCCGGTGCATGTTGTGCCCAAATCCTATATATGAAGCAAACCCTTTTGGACTTTGGTGTGAAACTAGATAGGATCCCACTCCTTTGTGACAATGAAAGTGCCGTAAAAATTGCCAAAAATCCGGTTCAACACTCTCGCACAAAGCACATTGATATTCGCCATCACTTCTTGCGTGATCACGAAGCCAAAGGAGACATATCTCTTCAAGGTGTGAGATCCGAGGAGCAATTGGCGGATATCTTCACAAAACCATTAGACGAGAATACCTTTGTTAGGCTAAGGAATGAGCTTAATGTGCTAGATGCGGCAAACGTCATGTAAGTTGCCATGTCATATAGAAAAATGCATACATATAGCACACTTGTCTAACTATGGTAAGATAGTGATGAGCGAGGGTTTAGCTAGAGGTGGTGGTCCACTTGTTTTCCTCTAGGCTTGTAGAAAGGCTCATCATGAAGAAGCTTCCCATGGGTTCAAACTTGACAAGTAGATCTTAATTTCTTGTTATGCATTTCTTGTCATATAGATGTGCACTTCATGTTTATTTTACTTTCTTATGTGGTTGTAGCTTGCACCATCATTGCATGCGTAAGGGTCACAAAGGAGATCACTTGATGAAAATGAGACTTGTTTTGATATACAAGATCTTAATTCATGAAAAGTGAAAAGAGCAAAGTATTAGGTGCGTTATTGCCTAGTGAGCAATGTCATGATGAGTTTGAAGCTTTCTATCTTCAATATTCCTATGACATGACTCATACATTTTATTTGGCGCTTTGTCTCTCTTGCGGCTTTTCCTTGTGTTTGAAAAGAAAATTATTTAAGCAAGTGTGCTATCCTATTTATTTTGAGGGGTAAAGTCGCCTATGCAAGTCCATTAACTTGAGTTTATTTGAGTTTTATAAGTTTACTGGACTTAGCATAGAAGAGTGAGCTGAGTGTGGGGTTTTTGGCTTCACCGGTTAAACCGACGTTCAAAGGATCTATACCCATCGGTTTAACCGGTGTTACTATCTTGTGGCTCAGCTCAGTCAAGTTTCAGGCGTTCAACCGACGTATTCAAAAGTCAGAGCATCGGATCAACCGGTGATCATAAATGCAGATCAGACCTAGCAATCAACCGGCGTTTTGATCAATCAACCGACGAGTTCACTTTTGACAGCATCGGTTCAACCGGCGTTCAGTTTCAGATCTGCAGGAGTCTCGGGAGAACTGCACCGACGCAATCAACCGGCGCTCAAACCCTAGGCATCGGATCGACCGGCGTTAAAGATATTCGCGGGTCCCACCTGTCATATATGGGTCTTGTGCGGGCCGTCGGTTTCTCCCTCCTCTGTTTCGCCCGACTCCTCCCATCTCACGCCGCCGCCGCTCTGCAGTCGCCTCCGCGCCGCCACCACTCGCCGTCGCTCGCCCACGACTCACGCCGCCGCTCGCCTGCCCGCCACCAGCAGAGCCGCCACCGCCGCGCATTCACCACAGCACCGCCTGCGCGCCCTCCTGCGCCGCCTGCGCACGCGCCGCCGCCGTCTGCGCCGCTCCGCTCCCGCACTCGCGCCCGCGCCGCCAACACGCCGCCCGTGCGCTGCCGCCACCGTGTGCCTCCACGCCGCCGTCAGGGTCAGAGCCGCCGTCCCTGCACCACACCCCTTTCACGCCGCAGCAGCACCCGATCAGCGCTCACCAGGTGTTCGAGGTTTTGACTGATAGAGATGGGTCGCGAGAAGAGAAAGGGAAAAGAAGTTGTGGTCGAGAAGCCCGCTCGCAAGCGGACTCGTGCAGAGAAGGAGGCCGAGAGGGCCGAGATGGTGGCCAAGGCCGCCGAGGAGCAGGCATCAGGCCGTGCTCGTCCGTTCCAGATCAGGGAGGACCCCAGAGGCAGAGGCAGAGGCAGGGGTATGGGCAGAGTGAGAGGTGCCAGGGCCACCAGAGCCGCGACGGCAGCAGCAGCAGAGTCAGATCAGTCAGATACAGCTGCAGATTCAGATTCAGAGGCAGAGCAGTTTGAGCAGTCTCAGGGGCAGAGCACACAGGAGTCACCGACTCTATGACAGTCTGGCCGCACTCGGCAGACATCCCCAGCAGCAGAGACTTCACCAGCGACCGAGCGTCGCACTGGACCGAGGACGCGAGGAGGTCACCAGCCACAGGAGCCTCGCAGGTCCGCAGCTGCAGCAGCAGCAGCTCGTAGAGCCGAGGCCCTAGAGGCCGAGCGCGCAGTGTTCCGTATGGACACTGTTGTGCGTCTGGAGCCAGGTGTGCTGCTCCAGAACTTGACCAAGGCCAATGCGGCAAAGGTCAAGAGGCTCAGGTGGAGTGTTCAGGAGGAGGACTGGTTCCCCGTGACCCGTGACAGCCGAGTCGACCGTAGGTTCTGGATGCTTCTTCAGGCCAGTTTCTACGAGACCTACCAGAGGCGGGGTCACAGGATCTTCCCGCACAGAGTGCTTGACTGGGTGTCACTGAGGACAGCCGCAGGGGGAGCAGATGTCAGAGAGCACTTCGCTCACTTCAGGGGCCTGCCCAGGTTACTCCAGATTGAGTAGAATAGATATATTGAGGACTGGGTCAGAGTCTTCTATGCCACGGCCTGGATTGCTTCTGAGCGTCGAGCAGTACACTTTGTTTATGGAGGCCAGGTCTTTGGTTTGTCGAGAGCGACGATAGCAGGGATTCTCGGAGTTGACTTAGTTGACGTCTCCCTGCACGAGATGGTGTACGGAGATGCAGATCCACCGCGCAGAGCGATGTTTGGCGGGATTGCACCTTCTCATGAGGCGATCTCTCAGTGTTTCCGCCAGCCGTTCCCTGCCTCCTATGCCAGAGTTCCCAGCCTGCTGACCCCAGAGGCATACGCAGTACACATGGCACTCCGGAGGACTTTGCTACCGAGGAGTGGCTACCCAGAGGGGTTTACAGGACTGCAGCAGCTCCTGCTTCTACACATCCTCACTCACGAGCCGTTTGACATAGTTGACTTTATTCTGGCTGAGATAGAGGATGTGATCACAGACGGGATGGGTGTGGTGCGACAGTTTCCCTTTGCACACTGGATCAGCTATATATGTTCTATGATTGTGCCAGCAGAGTCACCCATCAGCGCTCCCTACCGTCACGACGAGGCTCCCCGGTTCCCAGTTTATCGACCGACAGCTCCACAGGACCGGAGGAGGGGCAGACAGGCAGAGAGAGCTGCCATGGCACAGTTGTCACCAGAGGCACAGGCCCGTGTGGCACAGGAGGACGAGGCACTGCTTGCCGCCGAGGCACAGCTTCCCGGAGGAGAGGATGAGATACACTGGTCTGAGCTTGAGTCAGACTCCTCCGAGGACGTAGAGTACTTCCCTGCAGCAGCCCCAGCTAGTCACGACCACGAGGCAAAGGGGTCTAGAGAGCCAGCTCCAGAGTCACCAGCACCTGCTACAGTCTCTGAGTCCCAGGTGTCTCAGCCGTCTGAGCTCACCGCACTTCTACAGCAGCTCGTGACTCAGCAGAGAGAGGACAGGCTTGCACAGGAGGAGGCCAGGAGAGCCCATGAGGCTCAGCTTGCTGCTATACAGAGAGAGGCCGCCCGAGAGCGGGCTGCGACCGAGGAGCGTTTTGTCGGGCTTATCGACAGAGTTTCACAGAGGACAGACACTCAGTTTCAGCAGATGCAGCAGGGGATGATGGCGATGTTCGGGATGATCTCACAGCTTTACTCTCACACCGGACTCGCCCCGCAGCAGCCAGGACAGCCAGGCCTTCAGGGTGTTGGAGCACCTCAGCTTGCCGTTACACCAGCTCCAGCCCCTACTGCAGCTCCAGCTACCTCAGCGACACCGGAGACCACGTTCTCGATGTCCGCATTACTTGGGTCTGTCGGTCGTCCACTGTTCTCTCCACTGCCAGCGACTTCACTCTTCCAGGAGTCTCCTTCAGCAGTCCAGTCAGTCGCCCTCCCCGTCGTACCACAGACACTACCTTCAGGGGGAGGAGGAGAGGGTTCCTTGCTTCAGCAGCCGTCACAGCCGGCAGCTTCAGCACTCACTACTTCAGATGTTGACACATCTTCTGCTGAGCCGGTTACTACTTCTACGGACCCTCTTCCAGGCAGTGCCAGCACGCGAGCCTCTACCACAGCTACACCCCCAGTCACTTCAGATCCAGCAGGCAGTTCTGACCAGCAGCTCCCGTCTGTCACCGAGGGTACACCGTCCGACGACGACGACGATGATGACCCGGACCGCTTACTTGCAGTACCACGACAGCCGGACCAGTAGCTCGCCTTTTTGGTGCTTTGACGCCAAAGGGGGAGAGAGTCAGGGGGAGTCAGAGTTAGGGGGAGGGTAGAGCTAGAGAGAGCTCGTAGTTATCAGGACTTTGATTCTTTGTATCACATTTGGTGTTAGTTCATGGATATGTACATTTGTCGCTTGAGTATGCCGTGCTTTGAGACATATCTATGGATTTCGTTTGAGCCGTTGTGCTCTTTGGTCCTTCTTTTCGAGTTCGCTTGTGTTTATCTTGCTTTATCTTTCTCGCTCTCTCGTTATTTATGGTTGTGTTGTCATCAATCACAAAAAAGGGGGAGATTGTAAGCATCTAGGCCCTCAAGGTATGTTTCGGTGATTAATGACAACCATTATTGTGACTAATGAGTTTGTGCAGCTTAATAGATCATTATCGCTCATTTGGTCATATGTCAAAAGAGGCCCCTCAATTTCATTATTCAAAAAGGCGATCTCGGTATTCAACTCAATTTTATGTCAAGACTAAGGATCTTTCTAGTCCTAAGTGTCATAAGGTTGAGAAGGACACTTAGGTTAGTATAGGTTTTATAGTTTTGTAGTGATCGCACTATTAAGAGGGGTTAAGGCTAAGTAACTTGAGCATGGACATGATCATTTGAAAATGGATGCACACTATGGTCACTCAGGTTTCTAGAAGTTCAAATAAGTGGTTCTCAAACTATATCTCAAGAATATTTGGATTTCATTCAAGACTCAAATCAGAAAAGACAAAATCAGAAAAAGTCTATACACCGGTTTAACCGATGCTCTCAATTTTCTATACGTCGGTTAAACGAATTCAGCAGAGTCTGGACAAATTCAATACACCGGTTAAACCGACATGTTTGAAATTAACGTCGGTGCATTAGTCCAGAGTTGGTTTTCCAGGGTATTTCAAGTTCTATACACCGGTTAAACTGACACTGTTTAAATCAAGACGTCGGTGCAATTGACCAGTGAGATGGTTTTTCAGAGGAATTCAAAAGTTGTACTCACCGGTTAAACCGACGATAGGTTTGAGTTAACGTCGGTGCAGTTGTCCAGAGACTTGGTTTTTCAGTTGATCAGTGGACAACTACACTCACCGGTTAAACCGATGATACGTCGGTTAATCTGCCCAAGTGGTAACGGCTAGTTTTCAGAAGTGGCAGTTTACATTCACCGGTTAAACCGACGATGACTATTGGAGGGACGTCGGATTAACCGGCGCTACGCAGTTTTCTGGCAGCTTTTCTCCAACGGCTCTATTTGTGTGAGCTGCCTATATATACCCCTCCAATGGGTCATTTCGCCCACTCTTGACACCAGGCAACATCCATACACTCATACTATAGTCAAGAGCCACCTTGAGCTTCATCATTCACATACTTGTGCATTCAATCAATCAAGAAGCAAGATTAAGGACTTGAGTAGAGAGAAGCTAGTGTGCATCCGTTCTTGGTGATCGGTTCTTGCTCAAGTGAAGGCCTTAGCTTGTTACTCTTGGTGATTGGCATCACCTAGGCGATCTTGGTGATCGAGGTGTTTTCTCGCGGAGCTTGCCAAGGATTGTGGGAGCCCGGAGAAGAAGATTGTACGTGGCTTGATCTCCACCACGCCGGGATGGTGAACGGAGACTCTTAGTGAGCGCCCTCGTCTCGGTGACTTGGGAGGTGACAAGACTCTTTGAGAGTGTCACAACGTGGATTAGGGGTGTGTGCCAACACATCGATACCACGGGAAAAAATCCAGTCGTCTCTTGTCCACTCTCTTTATTCAAGCATTTTCTTTCTTGCAATTTACTCATGTGCTTGACTTAGAGATCATAACTTAGCTCTACCTTGCTAGGCTTTACTTTGTTTTTATCTCTCTTAGCTTGTGTAGGTAGCTTAGTTATCCGATTGGTGAATTGGTGCCCTACTAGCTTTGCATAGGTTAAGGTTGCTTTACTTTGTTTTAGAAATTGAAAAAGGCCCAATTCACCCCCTCTTGGTCCATCGATCCTTACAACCAGAAACACAAGTGCGCTCCCACTAGCCTTTTTGTAAACACAAGGCTCATCTTCATTTTTGATGAAGCCAAACCCTTTGACTACCTCATCAAAACGAATATTCCAACTCCGAGATGCTTGCTTCAATCCATAGATGGACCTCTGAAGCTTACATATTTTCCCAGCATTTTTAGGATCGACAAAACCTTCAGGCTGTGTCATATACACATCCTCACTTAGATGTCCATTAAGGAAAGCGGTTTTGACATCCATTTGCCATATCTCATAGTCATAATATGCGGCAATTGCTAGGAGAATCCGAACAGACTTTAGCATTGCGACGGGCGAAAAGGTTTCCTCATAGTCAACACCTTGAATTTGTCGGAAACCTTTCGCCACCAATCGTGCCTTATAGATGTGAACATTTCCATCCATGTCTAATTTTTTCTTAAAAATCCACTTACAGTCGACAGGTCTCACACTGTCAATTTGATCGACCAAGTTCCAAACTTGATTATCATGCATGGATTTTAACTCGGATTCCATGGCTTCAAGCCATTTGTCGGAGTCGGGTCCCATCATTGCTTCTTTGTAGGTCAAGGGCTCATCATTTTCCATCAATAATATGTGGCACTCCTCCGTAATAAGGAGGTTGAGCTTGTTAGTAGCGCGACGTACCCTTATAGACCTTCGTGGGGCTGGTGCCTCAACTACGGGTTGTGCAACATCTTGCACATCCCGTGGATGTTCAATGGTTGCTGAAACAGTTTCGGGTGTTTCCTGAATTTCTTCAAGTTGCACCTTGCTCCCACTAAATCCTTTTGAGAGAAACTCCTTTTCTAAGAAAACACCATTGCGAGCAACAAACACTTTGCCTTCCGCCTTATTGTAAAAATAATATCCTTTGGTTTCCCTAGGATACCCCACAAAAAAGCATTTGTCTGACTTTGGAGTGAGCTTATCTGACATCAAACGTTTGACATAAGCCTCACATCCCCAAACTTTGAGAAAAGATAATCTGGGACGCTTCCCAGTCCATATCTCATATGGTGTCTTCTCAACAGACTTACTTGGAACCCTATTCAGTGTGAACGCAGTAGTTTCAAAAGCATAACCCCAAAATGACAATGGAAGATCAGCTTGGCTCATCATGGACCTAACCATGTCCAACAAGGTTTGGTTCCTCCGTTCGGATACCCCATTCCATTGAGGCGTTCCGGGCGGAGTTAGCTGCGGAATAATTCCACATTGTTTCAAATGATCACCAAATTCAAGGCTCAAATATTCTCCTCCACGATCAGATCGCAGAAATTTAATTGTCTTGCCTAATTGATTTTGTACTTCATTCTGAAATTCTTTGAACTTTTCAAACGATTCAGACTTGTGCCTCATTAAGTAGATATAGCCATATCTACTAAAGTCATCAGTGAAAGTAATAAAGTATTGAAAACCACCTCTGGCTATTGAGCTCATTGGTCTACATACATCGGTATGTACAAGTTCCAACAAGTCACTCGCCCTCTCACTCTGACCAGTGAAAGGCGCTTTGGTCATCTTTCCAAGCAAACAAAACTCACATGTGTCAAATGATTCAAAATCAAATGAGCTTAACAATCCATCTTTATGGAGTTGTTCAATGCGCTTCTCATTTATATGACCTAAGCGACAATGCCAAATAAAAGTGGGATTCAAATCATTTGGTCTAAGCCTCTTAGTATTAATGTTACAGACAGATTTATCCTCAAGATCAAGAACATATAATCCATTCACCAATGGACAATGAGCATAAAAAATACCATTGCAAAAAATAGAACAACGTTTGTTCTCTATTACAATCTTAAAATCACCAACTTCTTCCAAACATGAAGAAGAAATAATGTTCTTGCTCAAAGAAGGAATGCAATAACAATTATTTAATTCCAAAACTAATCCGGAGGGTAGAGACAAGTGGTAGGTGCCGACCGCCAACACCGCAACCTTTGCGCCATTGCCGACACGAACGTCCAACTCGCCTCTTGCAAATCTTCTAGTCTCACTTAGACCCTGCAACGATTTGCAAGTGTAAATCATCGATCCAGTATCAAATACCCATGATTCACTAGAAGATAATGCAATATTTATTTCTATAACATTTATACCTGAAGTGGAATTCTCACTTCCCTTCTTCTTCTTCTTCTTTTCTTCCAAGTACTTCTTGCAGTTTCTAGACCAATGTCCCTTTTCATGACAGTAGAAGCATTCATCCTCAGAAGTAGGGCCAGATTTGGCCTTAGGTGCTGGCTTTAGCTTAGAGCCCGAGGACTCACCACCGGAACTCTTTTCCTTGCCTTTACCTTTGGGATTAGGAGGCGTCCAACGCTTCCTCTTTTTGTTCCCCTTCTGAATCGTCATCACATGATTGGGATTCTTCTTAATGCTCTCCTCTGCTGTCTTTAGCATCCCATGCAACTCACTCAATGTTTTATCCAAGCCATTCATCTGAAAGTTCATGATAAAAGGCTCATAGCTCGCCGGGAGCGACTGGAGAATAACATCAGTAGCCAAGTCTTGGTGAAGTTCAGAACCAAGTCTGTCCAAAGTCTCAATGTAACCAATCATTTTGATCACATGAGGACTGACCGGGCTACCTTCTACCAGCTTGCACGCAAACAAGGACTTTGAGATATTGAACCTCTCAGTCCTGGCTTGGTTCTGAAACATCCCACGCAGCCCCTCGATCATGGTATGAGCATCCGCATGCTCATACTGCTTCTGCAGATCAGGGGACATGGTGCCGAGCATCAGACAGCTGACATCAAGTGAGTCATTGCAGTGCTTCTCATAAGCTCTGCGATCAGCAGCAGTTGCATTGTCAGGGAGATCATCAAGATATGGCTGCTCAAGAACATACTCCTTTTTCTCTTACCTGAGAACAATTCTCAGGTTGCGGTACCAATCAATAAAGTTTGTTCCATTCAACTTTTCTTTCTCAAGAACAGAACGCAAATTAAAAGCGGAATTGTTACTGGCAGACATGATCTACAACATTAAAGTAAAGCAAGATTTTAGCACTAAGTTTATGTAAAGACTTTCATTAACTGATTTAACAAAAGACAACCTACTATATCAAAGTCATCTTCCCTCTAATGACATATAGTGGTTCAAGATCCATAATCACTAAAATTCTAGTGAGCTTTAGCATCACGGCTAGAAAAGGAGTGATACAGGTAAGTAACAAATTACTAATCACATCTCTATGCGACTCTTGTTTGTTGGGTGGCATCCAATGCCCCGGCCCCAACCATATGCCTTAAAGCCCAAAACTGTTTTGATAGCTTTGCTGAGTAAACCAATACTATGCTCGTGAATGTCCAACATCCACCCTATACAAAAGTGATAGCTGAGGGTACTCTACTTTGGTAAACCTACCACACAACGATCAAAATTTATAGGTGCAGCTATTGGTAAAAGGCATTAAAAACTCAACCTTTTCTGAGGGAAGCTATTCTATCATGATTAAAGCATCCACCATATGTAAAAGCATAAAAGAATAGTATGACAGGAAAATAAACATCACAGGCATATAATTATATTATATTGTGAATAGTATGGCCTCTTGCATCACAATGGGCTCCATCGCCATGGCTCCAAGGTGACCTCCATTGCCATCCGTCCTGTCTTGTGGTGATCATCATCGCCATCATGATTGAAGCCTCCATGAAAAGATACTAAGCTACTACATCTAATAGCTAGTGAAATAATTACATGAGGATTCAAACATCACAAGTTGACACGCATGTCGTTATACAATAATGGTGCAACCTCAACTCGGTTGTGTTAACTTGCGACACGCAGGCCGCACAAATCATCACATACATCATCATATGACATTGAGGCCATACCATTCACATCACACCCTGCAAAAATAAGTTAGGCGTACGACGTGTTCTACCAAAGTAGCGCTTGGGAAGCCGCTACAGCGAGAAAGCAACGGCGGTTAGTCCCGATCGCATCTATGGAATCCCTATGAAAATCTCATCAGAGTGATCGCATCACCTCAAATCCGAGCCATTCATAATGCCTCAATTTTCACTAGGTCAATCACCTTAACCGTGCAAACTTTACACTTGAGAAGACTGCATCTACACATGACCTCGATCTGTTGGTTCAATCTGCTGACTATGCACACAGTTAGTCCCGATGGTGATTCCAGCCGGTAGGGACATGTCGTATGCATAACAGAGAAAGAACACAAACTAATCTTTTGTCACATGCCGCGCAATCAACTCGCTCCAGATTTAACCCCTTATGACCAATTGATCTAATCAAATCGTGCAAAAGTAATAGATCCAATCTACAACAACAACATATCACCTATATGCAAAAGATCCAGACCAAAAACTACGCAAGATGGCTCTGGTACCACTGTAGATAAACGGGTAGGCTACGCTAGCACCACTACCGCATATACCCAAGACGCTTGCGAGTAGAAGATCATAGATCGTTACCACTAGACGCGCAGCGCAGCGGAAGAAGTCGCGCGTCGATGTAGAGGAAGTAGTCGATCACGTCCCACGAACCGAGCTCCTCGTACTTGATCCCAGCAGCCGATCAGCGCAGCAGTCGCAGCAGCGCCTCCACGGAGTCCACACGTACGGGGATGAAACGCCGGGCGTCGGTGTGCTAACACCGCACGCACGGCAAGGGCGGCGGCCGAGAGAGAGGGAGGGGCGGCGGCTAGGGAGGTGGCGCAGCTCAGGGGTTTCGCCCTCTAGCCCCTCCCTCGTATATATAGGGCGTACTAATGGACTTCTATCTCATAGGCTCATTAGTAATCATAATCCCTCTTGAATCAATATCCTTTTGGGCCTTTAAACCGTATTGTGATGATGGGCTCTTGGACATATCACCAACAATCTCTACACAATACATCTGCAGTGACATCTCAGTGATCATCGCTGAACAGATTTTTACTTTCATAGGACCAACCCATAGTCTGATAGTCACTAGCGCTAGCGGTCTTGCACATCTGTCTTGAGTCCATGACCTTTCAGATCCCTGCTGGCTGCTGCGATCTTACTGAGCTACTGCCCGGGAAGCCCGGCCTATCTATCAGTGTCTGCAACTCTGTAATTATTCTAATGTTCAGGAAAAGGTACAGCCTAATGCATCGGGCCATTGAACATTGACCGCCTCGTTCCAGCTGAGCACCTGCCGGAGCCGCAGCTCGTCGTGGTGGGGTCGTAGGCGGCGAGGGCGGAGGCGGAGTCCTGGCATGGGGGCACGTCGCTCGTCGCTCCGATCCCCGGCAGAAGCTGCACGTGGGAATGAACCGGGGCGATGCCGCCGCCCGCCGGTGTCGGTGGGGTTGGCCAGGAGCCCCAGCATGGGGGCGGCCAGGTGGCGGAAGCCGCGGTCGGCGAAGTGGCGCGCCCAGAGCTTGTTCGCGAGCGCCGCGCGGCGGAGGCGCGCGGTGCCGTCCGGCGGGACGCGGAGCATGTCCTCGGCGATCTCCTTCGTCCGGATCTGACAGGTGGGGCCATGGGAGCTGTGGCTGGGGGGTGGCGATCCGCTTGACTCGGTGTTGGGAGATTCTGGCCACGAGATCGGGATCCGACGGTCCAGATGGTGTAGAGCCCGGACGGTAAATGAAATACCGTAAGGGCCTCCGGGGTGGACGGTGTTTCATTTACCGTCCGCCCCCCGGGTGTCCAGCGCGCGCTCCTCGCTCGCCGCCGCCACCGCGCCCGGCGTCGCCGGAGGTCACAGCGTCGTGTACATGCGCGGTACTTCCGCCGGAGGCCGTCTTCCACGTTTCCTCGACGGCGCCGCCCCGAGTGCCTCCTTCCGTCGCCGGCGCCTTGGGCACCTACTCGCCGCGGAATGGCAGGCGCACGCGCGGCGCCGTCCCGTGGCGCGCGCGCGCCGCCGCCGCCTCGTCGCCGTGGGCTTCCATCCTGTTCTCCTCCGAGATAGCCGCCGCCGCTTCGACGGCCTCGCCGAGCCAACGGCGGTCTCCGCGATGTGTTGTCAATCATGTCCCTGTCCGGCGCCGCCAAGGCTAAGCTCCGCACTCTGCTCGAGCTTGACTGGCACGGTCGGTGCGGCTGTCTATCTGCAACGCATCTCTACACAATAACAATACATGGAGGATACGTGAAATCAACACTTGAAGGGTTGCTTTCCAAGTCCTGGAGGATCCATCTTAAGTGCCCTCGCTAAGTGTATGTGTATCAGACCAATTCAGAAAACATACGTTGTACCGATGGTGCCAATAGCAAACATTAAGCAAGGTACTTACATTGAGGTCATCGATGGCTACTAAAGTTATCTGAATAAGAGCAAGCAAAGTTTCCTACATCTAGCACACCCAGTCAATCGGCCGTTACATCACAGCTAGAGAGCAACCACAAGCAAGAGCCATCCAGATGACCAATTTCAGCTCGTTTGACAAAGATTCTTGCACGCGACGGACAGGACCAGAGAAAGGAAGCTTAACCTATCAACTTCTTCGTACTGAATGTTACCAGTATCATTCAAGCAAGATTGAAGATTTTCCTTGCTTTGGGATTATATTTCTTCGTCCTTTTTTTAGGAAGGCTCTGTGATATTTTTGCCCTCTGTTGCTTTCTGCCGCAGTTGCAGAAATGACGTGGCGCTTATAATGTGCTGATAAACAATGAACAGTAGAGATTTTTAGTACTGATGACAGATGATCACAGTCTCATCAGCTCGCTTCCTATTCTTCTCTGCCTTGGTTCGCACGCCAGTGACAGCAATGGGATCTTGCACTAATAGTAGTAGTAGCTAGCCGTCTCCTCCCAGTCCGTCAGATATCCAATCCGAACGTCTTGTTCATCTGAGTACTATCTGGCAGTGTCATGCATCATGCTTGCTTTTCGGGGAAAAAAGCGCAGAGATTTATTAGTCTCGATGTAAACCCCTGGACGGAAAAGATCTATCAACCAGTCCATGTTCATCCATGGATGCCGCAATGCAGCCATGTTCTTCCATTGATCTTGGTCGTCGTCGCGTTTAGATCGTGATATTTCCCCGGCCTGTTCATCGATCAGCTCATCTTCCAGTTGAATGAACGAACAGTGCCCACAGCCCCCACCAAACAAAGCAATGCCGGGAGGCTCGATACATCCATCGCGATTAGTTAGGTAAACCATGCGTTGTTAGACCTTAATGAGCCCGCCAGACTTTTTTTACCCGCACCACGTACCCGCCGCCGCGACGTGGATTGGGAGGAGGGCGGACGGCGACGAGCCAACCGTCCTGGCTCGTCGTCCGCGGCGAAAGGGATCGGATTCATACGAGCTAAGCTAGCTAGTCCGCTGCTACTGCTGCTGGTTGTGGTGCGAGCGCTAGCTGCGAAGCTGCGGCGTCGCTGTCGGCGTTAACAGGGCCGTGGACCGGTGGCGTCCGTACCTGTGGATCGCGTCTCGGCGGGGGGATCGAGAGAAAAGAAAAGGAAAAACAAAAGCAGCGGCGAGCCCTCCGTGGGCGCACACGTCGCTCGCCGGCCGCTTATTTAAGCCGGCGGCCTCCCCGCCCGGCGTCGTCCGCCTCACTCCACCAGACGATCTCACCACCAGCAAGCCATCCAGAGATAGACGACGTGTATAAATAAGGCCGTGTCGAACGAAGCCGGTAGCCCGCGCGCGCACGACAGATCGATCGAGCACCGTCGCCGCGCGCGCGCTCGCCAGCACGAAAGTTTGGTGCCGTACGTGGTCGGGGGCGGCGCCGGCCATCTTTGGATTGGATCGGCGGCGGCGCGGCGGGGGGATAGTGGGGAGCTGGCCGGGAGAGCCGCGCGCCGTCGGGGCATTGTGTAAGTTTCTTTCTGAACTCTTCCCGGTGCTTTGGATAGGGCCCTTTTGCTGCTGGTTTTTTGTGTGTTTTGCTTCCGATCCAGGCATGCGTACGCGCGTGCAGGCGTGAGACATGCGTGTGTCCGGCCCTATGATAACACGTGGACTTGCCGGCCAGCTATGTATTTTTTAGATTAACGAAAATCCGGCCTGGACCTCTCCCAGTTGAGAGACTACAACCAAACACAAAAAGATGCAGTACGCATACTGCTCTAGCACAAGCTTAAAACCTCTCAACGCGGCTTTAAGTTCATATCACAACAAGAAGCAGAACAACTAGCAGCCTATTAGGCTGGGAAAGAACAGTTGGGCTAGTTTGGCTGGCTGCATGCATGGTGCTTTTGCGTGCTCCCGCCAATCCGTCAGCCCAGCCACGGCTTGGTGTAGCCCAGCCAGCCAGCCGAACAGGCAACAGGGTGTAGTATGTTTCTCTCCTAAAATTCCATCCTTATCTTGCAAAAAGCTCCAGCACCAGACCTTCAAGCAGCCGGCCAACTGTGTGCGCAATGCATTGTATCTTGATCGAGATGGATATTTTCATCACGTACATATACAGTTTTTTTTTTTTGCGAAACACATAGGCCCGTATGCAGTGTTTTATTTTTTTTAAAAAAAAAGGAAAGAAAGAAACTAGTATCTATATTTACTTCTTGATCGTCAGAGTAGATTATCTCTCAGTCTAGCTCAACTAATAAACCGGTATTAATTGGAGTCTTGGAGAGTAGTGGCAGCTAGCTGGATTATTACCATGGCTGAAACTGAGACGCACATGCATGTGTACACGCTTGCTCTGCACTCGATCGGTGCGCGTATCCTCCACTAAACTCAGATCGCACTAGCGGTGGTTTCTGCGCGAATAGCCGTGGAGAGGCATGGGGAGGAGTGAGTACTGGAGCAGGCACTACGCTAGCTAGTACTAACAACATGTCTGGTCGCCAACAACTTGGGAGGGTAGCTGCGCCTCGATCGGTCGGACAGGATGCATGGCGCCATGGCCATGTGGCAAGGAGCGCCCGGGCTGGGCTTGGAAGCCGCGATCACTTCAACCTCCCAGGGACCCAGGCTCTCTTTCTCTGGGGCAACATACTCCGCTGTCTACTGTCTTTGTGTGTACTAGTCTACTATACTTGGCAACCAACACGTTTAGTTTCTTTAGAAAAAGGAAGAAGCTTTATCTCGAGATGGTCAGTGAGACCTAGCGACCCGAATTGGGCAGGGTTTCGCTAACACTACGCCAATCATCACCCGTTAGCATCTGACAGGTTAGCTCCAAGTTTTTTCTGCAAAAAGGAAAAAAAAAAAGGAAAAAGAGCATCAGCTGCCGGTACAAGAGTCTGACAGGCTCACAGGCAGATCGAACAAAAGCTTATCCCTCAAACAAGTTGACAAACAAGCCCTTTTAATTTCTCGCGGTGTTCCTTGAAGCAACCGCTGCTGCTGCAAGTCTACAACGATCAACTTTTTATAGCTCCCAAAGCGACGGCCAGGCCAGGGAAAAACCTGACACGATCTTATCCCCCAACACGCATACTTTGTCAACTGAAAGCTCCATTGGTGGGTGTAAAAGATCCATCCCCACGTGACTGATTGCACGGACGCGGGCCTCAGTTGGGCCAAAAGCCCGGCGCACGGGTGGGAGGGGGCTTGGACGGCTGGATTTGGGTGTCGTTCGCAGGCTGATCCGATCGGACGGTGATGGCATGGGTGCGTTGCCTGACGGTGGCTGCTGTAGCAACTTGCAGTAGTACTAGTTGTAGAGTTGCAGGTGAATTGTCCCGGTCTGATGTCGTTACGGCACTGACGAAACACACCACATGACTCGTGTACTTGTCTCTAGCTGCAGCCTCTGATCTGCTAATGATCAAATCACATCATCAGCAGATGATGCAGGCGATTAAATTCGACGTCACCGTCTAGCTACCTAATACGAGATGGATCGAGCCCCGAATCGTCTCTGATTTACGAGGTCGCTGGCTGGACATTGTTGGTGTTTACTGTTCTAGCTTTACTGACATGAAATGGGTAGTATCGGAGAAAAACACAGGACAACATTCAGAGACTAGCAGCATGGCTATACCTAGCTAGTCGGCGTTTGCTGACATTTTTTTTTCGAAAAGGCGTTTGCTGACATGCAAGTTCAGAGACTTGCATTGGTTGCTGTACTTGCCAATGCTTTCTCTTCAATTTTTTTTTGAAACAAACTTTCTCTTCGATTTCAGAAAAGAAAAAAATGCTTTCCCTCTTCATGGGGCTACCACTTCCAAGATCCATCATCTTGCAACAGTGTAGTGTTCCACTAGCTAGGCTTCGTGCTCTGCCTTTTGTTTAGACGACGGGATAGGTCTTGTCCTCAAGTCAAATTATATACTGATGAGGGCTATATGTATATTACTCAATTATTGGTCGGTACGGTCAGTAGAACCTTTTTTGAGTTCGTCAGATCTGTGGCTGTCCACAAGTTTCTTGACACCTGGTTCAGCTCTCTTCCACTAATGAGGCAGCAAATCTTCCATTTCGGAAAAAAAAGGAGAGAAGGCACCATCTGAGGCAGCACTGTTACTAGTGTAGACTGTACTGGGTCTAACGGGCCTTTTTAAGACCTCATCACAGATAGTGCCACTAACGTGAACCCATCCTTGTCAGTGAGCGCAACCGATGCTGTTGATTCCTCTAGGAGTGGATCATTTTTTCTTCTTCCTTTCCAAGCATATGTCCTTATAGCTTGACCTATATCTGACGGTTCCTATATAGTATAATTGTACTAGCTCCTACAAAAAATCCAAAATGATCATTATCCACAGCAATCCTACTACACTGAAAACGTGTCATGGAGGAGTGCTCCTGAAGCCTCGAAATTCCCAATATCTGTAACGGACATCTGGCAGCTCTCTAAGACATAGACTGTTCTCACAGACCAACATATGTCTTTTCTGCACATTTTGTCCTCACTCGTGCGTACCCGGGAATCACTTCTCGGTCGGTCACCCATCCCCAAATTGCTCCGGGCCAAACACACTTAACCTCGGAGTTCTTGGAGACCGGCTTTCGGAAAAAAAGTTGCAACTTGTTGGTATGAGTATCCTATTAATCCTATTAAGCCATGCGCCGGGTGTCACAATATCGCTTTTGATTGTTCTCCTAAAAAGATTTTGCAGAATTGCATTTATTCCCCGGATATATACCAGACGACGTAAAGCAATGGAGATCGATGTCTGCCCTCTAGTTTTGTCGCTAGAACCGGACGCTTTTTTTATATATATAGTTGACGCGTTTCTTGGATATGAAGAAACATGCAACATCAGTAAGCTGGACAAGCTCCCACGCGCAAAAATCCAAGTCAGCAACACATCAATGTCACGGTTCCGTCCCTAATCGTGGCTCTCACAGGAATGGAATAAACGGTTCACTAGCATGGAGAAGGAAAATGCTAGGTATACTCCGACGGCACCGACCAGTATAAGACTAACCATAGCCACAGTGGTGCCGATGCTGAAATTAGTTGTGCCCACTCGATCCACCTCAGCCGATGCTGCGAAATCCAAAACGTATGCAGCGGTGGCATCAATGCTAAGTATAGAAATGGAGCCGACTCATCAGACCCATCTGTCGCCCCGCCGTTGTTCCTTCACGCTAGAATATATGCTAATTTATTTATCCAGCCTCAGTTCACCTACATGCGTTGGTGCTCTCCATTTTGGATTCTAGCATCGGTATCACAACGGTTGCCTCTGAACACTCTCTCTCTCTCTCACCTGATTCAAGCATCCTCAGAATCCACCTATGTGGCTAGTCTAAGTGTGCTTAAACTGTGAACTGTAGATTTGCTAAAAAAAACTGTGAACTCTAGAAAAAAAGTAACAGCCCCTTCATCATTGTAAAAAGAATGTGTTATTACTATCTTTCTATGACATTGACATAGTATCCAACACACACTACTTGACTATTACTTTCCATAATATTTTCTTTTCAAAAAACTTTCCATAACATTTTCCTTGTAAAAATCCATCAGAAGTCTCTTCATCCATAAATTGACATAACCTGATCTGCAAAAACATATTTATGTTTATTTTTTTACAAAAGTATTTTCAAAATTAGGATTCGGCACCAAAATAGTATAGTAGAATAATAAGGAGAAAAACGAGATAGATTGTTTGAGAGGCTCAACCTGCAGGTCCAACTTGCTAAAAGGGTTGTCCAAAAAACAAACATAGAAATCCCATAACCATAAGAAACCTAATTAAAAATAGGATATTATTCACTTATTGGATGAACTTTGATCCACGAATCAAACAAAAAGGTTATCCTGGTACAACCTGTCCGGGTAGTAGCACGTTCATGTATATCTGGATAAAGTAGTGGATTAATGTTTCCATATATTGTACACGAACGTTGCCTAAAATAATCACCGGTTATCCGGAAAACGGGAGTTCCACCGGTGTGCGCATAGTAAATTGCCATCCTAGGAGCTCCCACTGCACGTGGGCCCCAACCCCCGTCACCCCCACCACATCCCGTGAAAAGCGGAGGCAGTGGCCTTTTCCTCTCCGCCCCCATCCCATGGCGACGCGCCCCTATTTAGCAGCCCCCACCCTCCATGCCCTGATGCCCATGATCACCACCGCCACTTTATTCTCCCCTCCAATCCGCCACCTCGTCGTCGTCCTCCGCGCAGCCTGGCAGCACTGTGGACTACCCGCGCGCCCTTCCATCCGATCCCCTACTCGAAGGTGAGCAGCCCCCCGCGCGGCCGCGCCCTTGTCGAATTTCTCTCGTCGCGATCCGGTCGTAGAATAGCACACACATACCCCTTCTAGTAACCTGTGCGGCTGTGCCAGTGTGCCTGCGCGGATTTGTTCCGGATCTTCCGTCGTAGGTAAGCCCGGCGCTAATCCACTGCAGAACCAGCTTGATCTGCACTGAAATCTTGTTTGGGCATCTATAGTGTTCTACCTCTGTTTGTTCTAGTCGTAGCAGCACTGCAGCAGCAGCTGCTGCAGCCTAAAATCTGGGGAACCTTTTTGGCTTTAATTTGGATTTGTGAACTGTGCGAAAGCTCTGTACTGTATTGACAAGGATTCTTCTCGCTTTGAATTGTTGCAGGATACATCGTGAGTAGGCGTGATGGTGCTTGATACCAATACGTGTCCTGTCCCCCGTTTTCTCGTGCAGTTAACACCGTTCTTGCTAATTCGCATTAGTTTATTATTAATGGGACGAATAAACTATTTCCATTGGGGAGACTCTTGCACATTTCTTGAACTTTTTTTTGAGTAATATTACTTTCTAGGGGGCTGATGTCTATTTGTTTTTGGTGTCTGCTCCATTTTTGCAGGCTCTTGAGTTAAGTTGGGCAAGAAGGTGGTTCATTCCAGCAGGCAGCAGGGCCCTTCTCGTGAGCCTGCTAGTCTGACCGGCCTTGGTATTTGGGGTTGTTCTGTACTCTCTTTAATTTGTGAGTTGTGACAGGTTCTTCAAGTGCAATTGTTAAGAGTTTTAGTTGTAGAGGAAGAGAGGATTTGCTAATATGGCGTTGGCAGGGACCTCCAAAGTAGTGCTGGGATGTATCGCCTTTGGGATTTTCTGGGTGATGGCCGTCTTCCCCACCGTCCCGTTCATGCCTGTTGGACGGACGGCTGGGTCCCTCCTTGGTGCTATGCTAATGGTCCTGTTCCGTGTCATCTCCCCGGAGGACGCATACGCTGCGATTGACCTCCCGATCATTGGCCTGCTCTTTGGGACAATGGTCGTCAGCATCTTCCTTGAGAGGGCTGACATGTTTAAGTACCTCGGAAACCTGCTCTCATGGAAGAGCAGAGGTAGCAAGGACCTGCTCTTCCGAGTTTGCATCGTGTCTGCATTTGCAAGCGCACTTTTCACCAATGACACGTGCTGTGTTGTGCTCACTGAATTCATCCTCAAGGTTGCTAGGCAGAACAACCTACCACCACAGCCTTTCCTTCTGGCCCTTGCCACCAGTTCTAACATCGGCTCTGCTGCAACGCCGATTGGTAACCCTCAGAACCTTGTCATAGCTGTGGAGAGTGGGATTTCATTTGGTCAGTTCCTGCTAGGAGTTTTCCCAGCTATGATTGTTGGGGTTCTGACAAATGCTGCTATCCTCCTTTTGTACTTCTGGAAATACTTGTCTGTGGAGAAGGACCAGGAAGGTGGGCAACCTGAAGGGCCAGAGGTGGTTGCCGACGATGAGGTTACCTCGCATCGCTTCACACCGGCTAGAATGTCACATGTTTCTTCCCTGAATCCAGATGATGTGGATTGCATAAGTGAACCAATCATCAGGAGCAACAGTGTCAGTACCAGTGTGAACGAGAACCTGAGGAGCAGAAGCATCAATTCTGAGGCCGACATTCAGCTTGCCATTAAGTCTCTGCGGGCATCAAGCATGTCACACGAGATGGTAGAGGTCTCGACGGTTTCTGATAGGAGAGATGAAGGTGCATCCTCAAGGAAGTTCACTAGAACTGCAAGCCAACAAAGGAGTGTGATAATAGAGGACTTGCCACCCTCCCCAGAGAGCAATGGGGAAAATGAGAAAGAAGCAGAGGTCGCAGAGAAGAGGTGGAAAGTTCTTGTGTGGAAGACAGCTGTTTACCTTATAACTCTTGGCATGCTCATTGCCCTTCTAATGGGGCTTAACATGTCCTGGACTGCAATCACTGCAGCTCTGGTTCTCCTTGCACTTGATTTTACAGATGCACAGGCTTGTCTTGAGAAGGTATGCTCCTCAAATTTTGATCAATGCTAACAGAGTTGACATACTTCTATTAGAGTGAATGATGATGATCATCTTCCTGACTTGCAGGTGTCATATTCATTGCTGATCTTTTTCTGCGGAATGTTTATTACCGTTGATGGCTTCAACAAAACTGGCATACCGAACACACTCTGGGAGTTAGTGGAACCATATTCAAGAATTGATAGTGCCAAAGGAGTTGCACTTCTTGCGGTGGTGATTCTTATCCTTTCAAATGTGGCCTCAAATGTCCCCACAGGTATTTTTTTTTCAAATTGATTTTTTTGGGTACTCTTTGAAATATTATGAAGTATGATCATGCATAATCATTTAATACTTTGCATAACATATCCTCTTATGCTTACGAAATCTGTTGCTCGGTCTTGTTTTGCAGTCTTGTTGCTCGGTACAAGAGTGGCCGCGTCAGCCGCCGCGATTTCTCATGATTCAGAGAGGAAGGCCTGGCTCATCCTTGCATGGGTGAGCACCGTGGCTGGGAACCTCACCCTCCTGGGTTCCGCCGCGAACCTGATTGTCTGCGAGCAGGCCAGGCGCGCTCAGTTCTTCGGCTACAACCTCACCTTCTGGAGCCACCTCCGGTTCGGGGTGCCGTCGACCATCGTCGTCACGGCGATCGGGCTGCTCATCGTCATCAGCTACTGAATGCAGAAGATAGTAAGTAGTGTACGAGATGCAGAACGGATAAATCCATCCATCCATCCAATAAGAAATTACATGTAAATTAGGCTTGTAACTCTCGCGTGTGTGTCGGTATGTGTATGTCTCCGTCTGTGGTCTTGCTCATTTTAGTGCTGCTAAGCTAAGGGAGCCGTGAGCAGAGTGCAGATGGCTGACCGTGTAGCCTGCATTTTCATTCCTGAACGGAGGTTGCAAATAGGGTTAATGAAGAATGGTATGGTAATCTGATTGCAGTTTTGATGTTCAAATTTAGTCCAGTTTTGATCTGGTGCAAGCGTTTAAATAGTTCGTTTCGGAAAGTGAAGGTCAGTTGAAACTTGAAATTCTGCTTTGAAAACCGGAAACGTTCCGAAATCCTGGCGAAGTTTGGGCTAAAACTCGAAGCAGCCCATCACCTTACTGGGCCAAAATCGGAGGCTGCCCAACACTGCTTAGTGCTTAGTTGGTCTAGGCTCCTCGAGAGCCGATCAAGAGACGCTTTGCCAGTTCCCGCCGCTGCCGCTCTCGCCACCGCGTCAACGCCGCCTCCGCCGCCGCCGTTGGATAGAAATCGACAGTCCCACGAGCGCGGTGCCAGCGGGGGGTGGGAGGCTCCGCCGCCGCGATGGCGGTGGACGCGGACTCTGATCCATTGGCGTTTCTGTTCTCGACGACGCCAACGTCCGATCCTGTTGCCGTACATACGTAGCTGCGTGCGTGCACGACACATGGGTTCGATTCGCGTGAATGAATGCACGCACATGCCACGAGGTTTTGCAACTCTTCGTTCCTTCTTTTTTTGTCTGTGGTATAAATCACTCAACGCCCAAGCCAAAAATACAATGGTTCCTAGCTGCTCGATCGAAAATTCGAAATGGTCATGCATGCCATTTTCTTCTTCTTTAGCAACAAGGGGGACAAGGTGACGTGGTGCCTGATCATCGTCGATCGACCCGGCGGTCGAAAGGGTCCACACTGTGCATATGCTGCGCACAAGCAACGTTCACCGGATCTGGTGATCGAGATGGGAGAGGAGAGTACAGTCAGTGCCCAGTAGCCTATACATGCACTTCAGTTTTGACGCATCGATCTGATCTCCAGTCCATTATTCCATATATATAGTTTGTGTGTGGATGCATGAGTTCATATATACTTGATGGTGTAAAAGATGGAGGTTTCAGAAACACACAACAAAGATATTCTCAAGAACTTGCAACGAAGATATACTAGCTAGTAGTTTTTTTAATCAAATGTGCAAAAGATTTGTGTACCTTTGTGATTAAGGTAGAAAGGTTTGTTACAGACAACACGCTTCAACGAGCGCCCTAGGATATGGTCTAAAGGATTACAGCTGTGGGCCGGACCATCCTAGCGAGGGAAACCACAGCTCGATATTACATAAATGATAGTCAACCCGAGAAGGCAGCGGATCAGCCTAGGAAGCCAGCTTGCGCTTCCGCCTCTGCCGGCACGACTCATTCCCGATGTCGTTGCTGAAGAGCGCAGCTAGCGCCTTGGCGTTGGAAGCGTCGGGCTTGTAGAGATCCTCGTAGGCCTTCATTGCCGAGGCGCTTGGTGTTGCCCCCCCCCACCTTGACCAACCCCAGACGCTGCATGACTAGGATCTCGCCTCGCTTAGAAGCAGGCACCCGGGAGAGGCTTTGAGCCTAATGGCACTTGCTTCGCCGCGGTAGTAATACGACCTTTGCAGGTGCTTGCTTGGGTGGTTCACGGATCAGCGGGGAGGCAATCTTACTAGCTAGTAGTTTTCGATCGTCAATCTACTATATATATGTGGTAGTAGGGAGGAACAATCTTGGATGTTGATCTTTGATCCAAGCAAGATTCTTGAGACGGCGGTTGAATAAGAAATTGGTTTGAAGCATTCGAATAATAGCAAAATCAAAGAGCTACGACCAATATTATTGGTTGTGAACAGAACAATCGATCAGAGAAATAAAACAACACATGATCATGGATGCGGAGATCATAATAACCGGAGATGAAATAAAAACACCTTATCTCAAATTCATATTATTCATAACAGTGGTCAACACATCGAGGAACGGGGTAACAAAGGAGTAGGCACTACTACAACACCAATTAACTAACTATTAGTACAAAAGAAGAACACCAACGTTATACCATCACACCACTTCAGATCATAACCCTCTGGATATTGCGCTATACCCAGCCAAGAACACAAAGGTTCATCTCCACCTTTCTCCATCCGTGCATCACCAAGAGAGACTCCACCCCCAGATAATCAGAACAGAACAATTGCCAAAGGATACAAGTTGCCCTACCTTAGTAGAGAGGTAAAACTCGCCGTCGTCGACGACGCCGAGGCCACGGCCGTCACTCCTCAACAAGGGGATCGGAGTAGCTAGCCGGCGGCAGCTCCATGGCCACGAGCCCACTCTATGGGCGTCCGAGGCGCAGCAGCCACCCATTGCCGACACACACGCTCCAGAGAGGCCACGGCCGTCACTCCTCAACAAGGGGATCGGAGTAGCTAGCCGGCGGCAGCTCCATGGCCACGAGCCCACTCTATGGGCGTCCGAGGCGCAGCAGCCACCCATTGCCGACACACACGCTCCAGAATAAGAAGACGACCACCATGACATGAGTGACATAAGCTGGTAGCTAGCTAGATCTCTTGCGTGTGCTTACATGGTGGTGTTCGCGGATAATGTATGGGAGCTACCGTCCCCCTTGTAAGGAACGTGGCCCAAGAAGAGGGGTTGAATTGGGACTTTTTCAAATTTCTAACTAGTCCTTAACCTAAACTACTATTGCCCAATCTATAAATTTGAAACCTAGTCACTAGAGCATACTAGCACAAGGTCCTTAGGTAGGTAACCACACTATCATGATCATATTGCTTAAAGGATATCACACTAGCAAGAACAAAACCTAAGCAAACGATCACACTACCATGCAAGTTGTCCTAGTCAAACTACAAGCAATCAAAGACAAGAGTAACAACAAAAGGATTTAATTGCTTGAAATAAAAGTAATAGACACGAGACAACCGGATTTTTTTCCCGTGGTATCGAGGAGTTGACGCTCCCCCCTAATCCACGTTGGAGCACCCACACAAGGGTATAGCTCTCTTGCTTCACCAAGGAGCAAGTGATCACTAAGAATGCTCTTTCTCCATCTCCGGAACGGCGAGCTTCACACCGTGTACAATCTTCTTGTCTTGGGGCTCCCACAAACACCAAGAGCTCACCAAGAACCTTCCGATCACCAAGACCGGCTAGGTGCCGTCAAACACCAAGAGTAACAAGCTCCTAAGCCTTCACTTGACCTACACTCAGTTGGCCCTAGCTCAAGCACACTTGCTACACTTGCAAAGGATGGATTCTTCAATGTTGAAGCACAAACAAAATGCTAGATCTTCTCTTGTTTGCTCAATGCACTTTCTCTTCTTCTCAAGGGTGGCCTCAAGTATTCAGGGTGTCAAAGGCAACTGAAATGAGCCATGGGGTGCCCTTATATAGAGTGGAAGGAGTTACATAGCCGTTGGAAGTCCACTGTAGAAAAACCGTGAGCACCGGAAGAACCGATGGGTGTCTGTTTTGAGGCGTCGGTTCAACCGGTCTCTCTGTGTCCCAATTGTAGCCGTTGGAGTTCTGACACAGTGTCCAGGCTTGCTTTAATGCACCGGTGCATGCTCCGTAGGGGCATCGGTTCAACCGGTGCTGAAGAGGTTCACTGATCAATTCAAACAAGCTCTCTGGAACATAGGACGCTCAATGCACCGGTGCTTTGATTCCGAAGCGTCGGTTCAACCGGTGCTGAAGAGAAGTTGAAGTCCACCAAAACATGCTTTCTGGAACAAAGAACTCCCATTGCACCGGTGCTTACTTTTCTGACCATCGGTTCAACCGGTGCTAGACTTGATTTGTGCCTTCATCCAGAGAAGATAGACCGACAGGGCGTCGGTCCTTCCGCCAAGCATCGGATGCTCCGACGCTAGGGCACCGGTTCAACCGGTGTTGCTGTTTTTTCTGGTTTTCAGCTGAATTGACTTGGATTTCAATGTAACTTCGATTGTTTCTTCTTCCAAGTGTTGTGTTAACTTCTTTTGACCATCTTGAGCTGTTTTTGAGCGAGTGTGCAAGATTTCTAAGGCTAACTCAATTTTGATCAAGCTACTAACTCATGAACCCCTCTTAATAGTACGGTCAAGAACTAAAAACTATAAAACCTATCTAAATCAAGTGTCCTTCATCTCCTTGTGACACTTGAGACTAGAAAGGTCCTTAATCTTTAAAATTAAGTCTTTGGCACGCATGATTGTTCCGAATTGAGGGGTCTCTTTTCACATTTCATATGAGACTAAATTGAATAAAAAATTTTCCTTCAAAACACACGTTAGTCGCATATGGTTGTCATTAATCACTGAAACTTACCATTTACATCTATCGGCCTAGATGCACTTCAATCTCCCCCTTTTTGGTGATTGATGATAACACAAAGTAGAGATACACATGATATGAAATTGAAAGCGATAGACAAGCATGCATTACTTGAAATAAAGCACATGTAGGGACATGTCAACACAGAGCATACACAATATCCAAATAACATGTCCATACACAAAAACCATGAAGATCCAAACACGCCACAAACCACCAAGCTCCCCCTATCTCTACTCCCCCTATCTATCTCCCCCTTTGGCAACAAAGCACCAAAAAGAAAGGCGATCTAATCCTGAGCTGGAGAAGGCGGGGTCTTCGTACTGGGTCTGGTGGAAAACTGAGCGGCGGAGTCGTCGGCGTCGTCGTCCGTCCAGTCGTCGTCGACCGAAGAAGACTTCTGCCCGACCGGAGTCGTCGGAGCAGCAGAAGTAGCTGGAGTAGCGGTAGAAGCTGGCGCGGCGACGATCGTGGAGTCCGTCGGAGGAGCAGACGTGGCGGGAGTCAGGTCTGGCTGAGTGGGGCGCACGACGGACGGACGGAGCACCTCAGGCTGTGAAGGTGACTCGAACGTGAGTGACTGAGCCGAGGGGTGCTGGAGCTGGTGTAGGATCTGCTGCTGTCTATGAAACTCTGCACGCTGCTCGGCAGTCCAAACACTAGGCTGAGGAGCAGGAGCCGGGGCAGCAGTAGGAACAGGACTGGCAAACAACCCGGTCTGAAGAAATGGTGACATCGGGAAGGATGACAAGGGTGTCTGCACAAAACCGCCAGCAGGTGGAGGAGGAGCAGTGGGGTCGAACTGGAGCTACTGGGGTGTAGGGAGCTGAGGCTCAGGCAGTCCAGTGTGACGATACAGCTGACCGAAGCATCCCGAGAAGAAAGTGAACATCTGCTGCTGAATCTGGGACTGCTGCTGTAGCTGTAGCCTCATGGCCTCCTGCTGCTGCCGAATCCCCTCAAGTACTAGAGTTTGGGCCTCCTGCTGGCGAGCCTGCTCGGCTTGCATACTCAGCTGAGCTGCAGCAAACCGATCCTGCTGATCTGATAGCCGAGTAAGAATGGCAGCAAGTGCATCGGGCTGAGTAACCTGAGCAGTGGTGACTGGAGGAGCAGGGGCTCGTGCTGCACCAGAGGATCCTGCCTCATCGTCATTAGCACCCCGAGGAATAGTAACTGTGGGAATAAAATCCTCGTCATCCTCCGAGTCCTCCGAGTCTGTGATCAGGTAGTGTGGGAGCTGGGCCTCTGCTGCTGCTAGTGAAGCGTCCTCGGCTGCTGTCGGATCATCTGCAACTCTGCCCTCAGCCAAGAAACGCTCATCCAGAACCCGCTGTGCTCGGCGCTGGCCTCTCGAGCCACGACGACCGTCTCGAGGAGTAGCTGGTGAGTAAAAACTGAAGTGTGTCCTCGAGTGCTCCAGCTCATCCATATGCTCATTCTGACTTAGCTGAGCCAGAATCCAACAGATCCAATGAGCAAACGGATGACGACGGTGGACTGTCATCCCATCCAGAATCACATCCTCTAGCTCGCAGATAAAGAAGTCGACGAGGTCAAAGTCTCGTCCTGTCATTGTGTATAGTAGGAGCCACTACTGTAGAGATGTAATCCCCTCGTTGTATCCAATCCGGAACAGCAGACTCTTCCTCAGAGCTAGGTGGATAGAGTGTGCCACGTGAGTCAGCCTGTCCGGAGTCCTCGGTGTGCCAGGCAGGAAGGGCTGCTGGAAGAGAACACTGATCTCCTCGTCAGATGGTACGTGAGACTCATGAGGTCGACGAGGAGGTACCGTGCTGCCATAGGCCTGATAGTGTATGAAATGTGGCTCCTCGGCAATCTGAACTCCAAGAA
The DNA here is from genome assembly GCF_016808335.1 of Panicum virgatum. Lineage (NCBI taxonomy): Eukaryota > Viridiplantae > Streptophyta > Magnoliopsida > Poales > Poaceae > Panicum > Panicum virgatum. The sequence goes on from NC_053153.1 coordinate 79,181,739, forward strand.
AGATAGCCAGTCGAGCTCGGGTCAAACGATAATGCCTCTCCTGGAACATGAAGTCAATAAACTGCCGGTCCTCCTCAATAAACAGAGTGGCGTAGAAAACTCGAACCCACTCTCGAATGTACCTGGTCCTCTCACTGAGTAGAGCAGGCAATCCAACATATCTCTCAAAGAGAGGAAGTACTGGAGTCCCACCTGCTGCTACACGCATAGCTACCCAGTGGAGCATCTTGTGCTCACTGATCTTGATGTCCAACTGGCAGTAGGTGTGGTAAAAAGACTCCTGAAGCATAGTGTAAAAGCGACGATCAACTCCAACGTCTCTCTGCTCGGGAAACCACTGCTCCGGGGTGACATATCTCAGTCTCTTGACCCTAGGTCCTGGAATACCCCTGAGATCAAACAACTCAACCTCGGGCAGCTCCTTACCACTGTCCTGACCTCCTGTCTGAGTCTGACTGTCGGTGTGCTGCTGCTGTGCATGACCTGCTCCCCTCTAGGTGCCACCACCTCGAGTCCGTGGACGTGAGCGGGACTCAGGTGTGATCTGAGCTGGCTGAGTACGTCCTGAGCGACGTAACTGCTGCTGTGGCTCCCCCTGAACCTGAGAATCCCTGATCCTGAGCGATCCCTGCCTATCGGCTGCATCTGCCACTGCCTCAGCCTGCTCTCGCTCGCGGTCCTCACGGGTGCGCTTCTTCTTCTTCTGCACAACCATCTTGCTCTTGCCCTTCTTGTCACCAGCCATCTGACATAGAGCCAAAACATGGATTCGATTTGAGCTTATGACAAGAAATCTAGTGGATAACCTTTGAAAGAACACACTAAGAGAGATCTTATCTAGACAAGTGTAAGTGTGTGAGAGAAAAGTGTTATGTGAGGTGCAAAGGGCATAAGTGCATATGTATAAAAGATGTGAGATTGAGGGTGCATCATATGCATAGAATGGTCAGGAAAATACCCTTGTAGATCAGAGACGAAGCTGAGTCACACAATGACGAAATTTGTCCTTGGGACAATTCGTCGAACACCTTGAGGGCGCCTGATCAAAGGGTGACGGGAATGAAGCAGAGCCCTTGCGGCGGCACGGGTAGGGCAAAAGAGCAGAGGAGCACGCGTGTGGAGGTGGGGAAGGTGCTGCGAAGCGGCGGCGCTGGTCGTGGAAGGCGGCGGCGCGCGGTGCGGGCGGCGCAGTAGTGGCGCGGGCGCAGTCGCGGAGCGGGCGCGACGCTTGCGTGGCGCGCGGCGCGGCGGCGTGGTGGAGCAGGAGCGGCGCGCGTGCGGCAGCGGAGGGGCGGCGCTGGTGTGGCGGCGGCGGAGCGGCGTACGGGCGCGGGTGCAGGGGCGGTGGTTTCGCGAGGAAGAAAAGACCGTGAAGCTGACGCGTGGGGCCCGCGGAAGGATTAAGTGAAAAACAAAACGAGCGGGCTCGTCAACCCTAAGCACCGGAAGGTCCGATGGTGCAGAGAAATAGCGTCGGTGTATTCACCGGAGCAACGTTGACCGGATCTGAAAGAGTTTGAGAGCGAGGTCAACAGGGGTACCGGAAGATCCGCTAATGAGGCACCGGAACATCCGACGGGCGTCGGTGCGTTGGCAGGAGTAAGGTCCATAGGCTATGCAAGGGCCATTTACTCCACGTAGTAGCACCGGTTGAACCGATGCTGAGGTGTCGGTTCATCCACCAATCATCGGATGCACCGGTGGCCGTCGGTGTAATAGGCGGAGTTTGTTCCAGAGACGATGCAGAAACCGAGCCACGAAGACTTTAAGCGCCGGTTGAACCGATGCAGTGAAAAACCAGGCGTCGGTTTAACCGGTGGTTAAGGAAAATTTCTGCTGAACTACAAACTCTACTTCTGATCCAAATCCTCAAAACCAAGGCCATAAACACTCAATTTGGATCATTTTCGAGAGACAACCTCACCCCTCAAACACTCGTACTAAGTGCTCGCAAGCTTTTACATAAACATAGACAAATTAAGAACCAAGCGAGGTTTAAACACAAAAAACCAAATGTATGAGCCACTTTGCCTATGAATTTAGAGATATAAACTTTAAGTTCGATAGGACGTGACTCAATAGGCATGAAAGCGCAACATTGATCTTATCACTCTTGTGGAGATGATATATCATATTTAGCATGAATATCTTTTTCGAAGTGTGATTTGCTCCCTTGTGATGCTACTAACGTGATGCAATGACAATGCAAAGCGTGAAATTAAACATGGATGCATTTTATATGACAAGCACATGCATTGCAAAATTTAAATCTATCTTGTCAAGTTTGAACCCTCGTCAAGCTTCTTCATAATGAACCATTCTTCATGCCATGAGCGAAACCAAGACCACCGGCTCATGCAAGACCCATGTTCATCACTATCTTAACAAGGTTAGACAAGCCCCTAGCACATGTACATATGAAATGCATCTATATGACAAGGCAATTATATGACGTTAGAAGCATCTAGAACGTTAAGCTCACTTCGCAACCTACAAAAGGTGCTCTCATCTAGAGGTTTGGTGAAGATATCTGCCAATTGATCTTCGGAACGAACACCACAAAGTAGTATATCATTCCTTGCCACATGATCTCTTAGAAAGTGATGGCGAATATCTATGTGCTTGGTGCGAGAGTGTTGAACCGGGTTATTAGCAATTTTAACAGCACTCTCGTTATCACAAAGGAGCGGGATCCTATCTAATACTATACCAAAGTCCAAGAGGTTTTGCTTCATGTAGTGGATTTGAGCACAACAAGCCCCGGCGGCAATATATTCCGCCTCCGCGGTTGACAAGGCCACGGAATTTTGTTTCTTTGACGACCAAGAGACTAAGGAACGCCCTAGCAAGTGGCACCCACCCGATGTACTCTTGCGATCCACACGGCATCCGGCAAAGTCCGAATCCGAGTATCCCAAGAGTGTAAAACTAGCGCCTTTGGGGTACCACAAGCCTATGCTAGGCGTATGCTTGAGATATCTAAGGATCCTCTTAACGGCACTAATGTGTGATTCCTTAGGATTAGCTTGAAAGCGGGCACACATGCATACACTAAACATGATATCGGGCCTAGATGCGGTTAGGTAAAGAAGTGACCCAATCATAGAACGATAGAGAGTTTGGTCAACCGATTTACCTCCCTCATCCAAGTCAAGATGTCCATTAGTTGGCATTGGAGTCTTGATCGGCTTGCAATCATCCATCTTGAATTTCTTGAGAATATCCTTTGTATACTTTTCTTGATGGATGAAAGTCCCTTCCTTCAATTGCTTGATTTGAAACCCAAGGAAGAAATTGAGCTCACCGATCATGGACATCTCAAATTCCCTAGCCATTATTTCTCCAAATTCTTTGCAAAGAGTGGGGTTAGTTGAACCAAAAATGATATCATCAACATAAATTTGACATACAAATAGCTCTTCATTGATGATTTTTGTGAATAGAGTTGTATCCACCCTCCCGATCTTGAAGCCCTTGTTGATAAGGAAGTCACGAAGGCGTTCATACCAAGCCCTTGGCGCTTGCTTGAGCCCGTAGAGCGCCTTGTGCAACCTATAAACATGATTAGGATATCTAGGGTCCTCAAACCCGGGAGGTTGTTCAACAAACACCAACTCATTAATCAAGCCATTTAAGAACGCACTTTTCACATCCATTTGAAAGAGTTTCATATTATGATGTGAAGCGTACGCTAAAAGGATACGGATGGCTTCAAGTCTTGCAACGGGGGCAAATGTTTCACCAAAATCCAACCCTTCAACTTGTGCGAAGCCCTTTGCCACAAGTCTTGCCTTGTTGCGAATCACTACACCATGCTCATCTTGTTTGTTGCGGAAGACCCACTTGGTACCAATGATATTCTTGTCTTGAGGACGTTCTTCAAGAACCCAAACTTCATTGCGGGTGAAGTTGTTGAGCTCTTCTTGCATGGCTATCACCCAATCCGGGTCCTCAAGAGCTTCATCTATATTTGTGGGTTCCAAGCAAGAAACAAACGAGTAATGTTCACAAAAAGAGGCATATTGACGTCTTCGAGTTCTTACTCCACTAGAGGGGTTACCCATGACCAAGTCAATGGGATGATTTCTTGAAGTTCTTGTAAGCCTCTCTTGTGCTTGAGACGTTGATTCTTCTAGTGATTCGTCATCTTGATCTTGAGCTTGGGCTTGTTCACTTGTGATGTGCGTGTCATCAAATGAAAGTTGTTCTTCAACCACTTGTTCATCTTGGGCGTCATGGAAAGGAGGTGAGGCATCATCTTCTTCATCGGATGACTCATCATGGTGATGTGATGATGTAGACTTGTCTTCATCCTTTGAGTCATCCTTGGAAGTGACTTCCACTTGAGTGGATGAGGCTTGTAACTCTTCTACCTCCTCCTTTGGCTTGACTTGCCCAATAGTGATGTTCTTCATGACTTCTCGAAGTGGTTCATCACCTACATCATCACAAGAGAAAACTTCCCCTTGGGAGCCATTAGTCTCATCAAACTCCACATCACAAGTTTCTTCAATCTTGCTTGTAGCACTATTGAATACTCGATATGCTTTGGAGTTTGATGAATAACCAATAAGAAAATCAACATCACATCTACTTTCAAACTTGCCTAGGTGCTTCATTTTCTTGAAGATGTAGCATTTGCAACCAAACACCCGGAAGTAGGAGATGTTGGGCTTCCTCCCAATGAAAAGCTCATAGGGTGTCTTTCCCAAGAAGCGGTGAAGATAAACTCGGTTGGATGCATGGCATGCGGTGTTGATTGCTTCTGCCCAAAATCTTTGTGAGATGCCATAATCATCCAACATTGCTCTTGCAAGTGTGATCAATGTCTTGTTCTTCCTCTCCACCACTCCATTTTGTTGGGGTGTGTATGTTGATGAAAACTCATGCTTGATCCCCAAGTCGTTGCAAAGCTCTTCTACTTGAGTGTTCCTAAACTCCGTGCCATTGTCACTCCGGACCTTCACAACACTTGACTCAAATTCATTTTGAGCTTACTTGACAAAAATCTTGAAGATCCCCATAGTCTTGCTCTTGTCCTCTAAAAAGAAAGTCCAAGTATATCTAGAATAATCATCAACAATTACAAGACAATAGAGATTACCGCCAAGACTTTTGTAGGTGGTCGGCCAAAAGAGATCCATGTGTAGTAGCTCCAAGCTTCTTGATGTTGACAAATAAGCCTTCATGGGATGTGATGATGCAAATTGCTTCCCGGCTTGACAAGCACTACACAATTTGTTTTTGTCAAATGTAACATCTTTGACACCAACCACCATACCTCGTTTGAAGGCCTTCTTGAGTTGGCTCATGCCAATATGAGCAATGCGGCGATGCCAAAGCCAACCCATTGAGTTCTTGGAGAAGAGACATGTCGCCAAGCTTGCATCATTAGATGAGAAGTCAACAAGGTCAATGTTACCATGTCGAAATCCTTTAAATATTAAACTCTTGTCCTCCTTGCTTGTCACTACAACCTCTCTATCACTAAAGGTGCATATTAGTTCTAAATCACAAAGTTGAGCAATAGATAATAAATTGAAACTAACCGACTCAACAAGCAACACATTAGAGATGGATAGATCCTTGGTTATGGCTACCTTACCCAAACCTACCACTTTTCCTTTTGAGTTGTCACCAAAGGTGACATGTTCATAATCGTCCACATCTTCATCTAGTGAGGTGAACATCTTTACATAGCCGGTCATGTGTTGTGTACATCCGCTATCAAGTACCCAATGGTTGCCACCGGCTTTGTAGTTCACCTACACACAAGTGAATCACTTTTGAGGTTTGGGAACCCATGCAAGTTTGGGTCCTTTGACATGAGTTACTAAAGCTTTAGGAACCCATAGTTGGCGTGGTAGCTTTCCCTTAATATGAGTGCCAATAAACTTTGCCTTAACATTGCCACTTTTAAGCTTGCTTAACAAGAAATGATTTTTATTGAATTGAGACTTGTAATTAGAAGGCAAGGTAGGAGGTGGACGAGTAGGAATTGGACACTCCCTTGTGTGATGCCCGGTGACTTGACAATGTTGACAATATGAGCCAACTTCCTTGTTGAAGCATGCCATGAGCTCCGGCGACTTTGGACAATTTTCCGGAGGGTTGGGAAAGGATCTAAGTCCATTTGTCCCATAGTGCCTTGCATTGTGGAAGAGAATCTCCTTATGCAAGTATTCTCCTCTTGTCACATTGAACATACATTTGCTCATGCTTTCAAGTTCCTCCTCAAGTTGTTTCTCCCTATTATGGTTAGTCTTTGAACAAGAAGGAGAAGCATGATGACAAGTAATAGGGTGAGGCAACTCCACAAGATCATCACAAGAAGTAGCTATATTAACTTTGATGACTTTCTTTTGAGTTTCTTTTAATTCTTCATCCAAAGCATCAAAGGCAAGGTAAAGTTCTTGATATTTCATATTTAAGTTAGCATAGTCAAGCTTGAGCTTCTTGTTGCATGAAGTAAGTGACTTGTTAAGCACAACTACTTCCTCATATTTGACATTTAATTCATCATGCTTAATAAGTAGCTTGTCATGCTCCTCTTTAAGTTGGTTGCTAGGAACAATGCTTGAATCATGAGTTTCTACTACCTCATTATGCCTAACAATCAACTCATTATTTGAGGCCTTAAGCTTGGCATATTCAATTTCAAGAACTTTACATTTTGATTTGTACTTCTTGATCACTTGTTGGTACTCATCTAGGATGTTTTGCACTTCAATAGGAGATAAGCAATTTTCACTTTCATCACTAGATGAGTCATCATTATCGCTCACCTTAGAGTAACCTCTTGCCATGAAGCACATGGGTGGTGGAGGTAGAGGTGCCTCATCACCATCATCTTCATTATCATGCATGGCAATTCCCACAATCTTTTTCTTGGATTCTTCATCACTTGAGTCATCATTTGAGGATTCACCATCCGTGATCCATTCTCCAAGGAAAACCTTGACCTTCTCTTTTCTTGTGAAAGATCCTTTCTTCTTGTGGTCCTTCTTCTCATAATTTTTCTTTGAAGTCTTGTATTGATTGTCACCATCTTCTTGTTTCTTGTTGAGCTTTGAAGGCTCCGGACAATCATATGAGAGGTGACCATATTTGCCACAATTGTAACAAACTTTCTTGACATTGTCCTTGCTCTTCCGGGTACGAAACTTGTTTTTCTTGGGGTCATAGTTGTACTCTTTCTTGTTTAACCTTGACATCATCTTGGAGGTCTTCCTCATGAGAAGTGCTAGCTCAACATCACCATCTTCATCACTTGAATCTTCATTAGCTTCATCTTCGCTTGAGCTTGGTGATGGAACCTTGCACTTGTTCTTTTTCTTGGACTTATGATCACTCTTAGCTTTGAGTGCAAGATCTCTCTTGTCTTGCGGTGGATCAACTTCTCCCAAGAGGAACATCTCATGAGACCGAATTTTTCCAACAACATCACTCACTTCAAGTGTTTCAAGATCCTTCTCATAGAGCAATGAGGTGACGATGTTGTACTTGGGCTTGTGTAGACAATGTAGGATCTTCCGGATGATGTCACTATTAGACAAAGGAGAAATTTCAAGAGCGTTAATGTCCTCAATAAGCACATTCAAACGAGCAAACATTTGTTCAACCAACTCGTTTGGAAGCATATTGAATTCATTAAGTTTTTCTTTAAGCACTTGATATTTTTCTTCACGAAGCTTTTTAGAACCAACATAAATAGCTTCAAGTGCTTCCCAAATTTCATGAGAGGTCTTTTTGCTATGAACACGAGCAAAGATCTCCTCACTAAGAGCATCAAATAAAGCATTATTTGCTCTAGCACCATATTTAACTTGGCCTTCATTCCAAGGACCGACTATAGGTTTCTCCGTGACCGCCCAAGCGATGGGATTAATAGCCTCAAGGTAACCCGCCATGCGAGCTTTCCAATAAGCATAGTTTCTCCCATCGAGCTTGGGTGGACCACCACTTCCCCCGGCCATACTCTAGGATTTTAAGCCTAAAAAGAGAGCCCTTGCTCTGATACCAATTGTAAGGAACGTGGCCCAAGAAGGGGGGTTGAATTGGGACTTTTTCAAATTTCTAACTAGTCCTTAACCTAAACTACTATTGCCCAATCTATAAATTTGAAACCTAGTCACTAGAGCATACTAGCACAAGGTCCTTAGGTAGGTAACCACACTATCATGATCATATTGCTTAAAGGATATCACACTAGCAAGAACAAAACCTAAGCAAACGATCACACTACCATGCAAGTTGTCCTAGTCAAACTACAAGCAATCAAAGACAAGAGTAACAACAAAAGGATTTAATTGCTTGAAATAAAAGTAATAGACACGAGACAACCGGATTTTTTTCCCGTGGTATCGAGGAGTTGACGCTCCCCCCTAATCCACGTTGGAGCACCCACACAAGGGTATAGCTCTCTTGCTTCACCAAGGAGCAAGTGATCACTAAGAATGCTCTTTCTCCATCTCCGGAACGGCGAGCTTCACACCGTGTACAATCTTCTTGTCTTGGGGCTCCCACAAACACCAAGAGCTCACCAAGAACCTTCCGATCACCAAGACCGGCTAGATGCCGTCAAACACCAAGAGTAACAAGCTCCTAAGCCTTCACTTGACCTACACTCAGTTGGCCCTAGCTCAAGCACACTTGCTACACTTGCAAAGGATGGATTCTTCAATGTTGAAGCACAAACAAAATGCTAGATCTTCTCTTGTTTGCTCAATGCACTTTCTCTTCTTCTCAAGGGTGGCCTCAAGTATTCAGGGTGTCAAAGGCAACTGAAATGAGCCATGGGGTGCCCTTATATAGAGTGGAAGGAGTTACATAGCCGTTGGAAGTCCACTGTAGAAAAACCGTGAGCACCGGAAGAACCGATGGGTGTCTGTTTTGAGGCGTCGGTTCAACCGGTCTCTCTGTGTCCCAATTGTAGCCGTTGGAGTTCTGACACAGTGTCCAGGCTTGCTTTAATGCACCGGTGCATGCTCCGTAGGGGCATCGGTTCAACCGGTGCTGAAGAGGTTCACTGATCAATTCAAACAAGCTCTCTGGAACATAGGACGCTCAATGCACCGGTGCTTTGATTCCGAAGCGTCGGTTCAACCGGTGCTGAAGAGAAGTTGAAGTCCACCAAAACATGCTTTCTGGAACAAAGAACTCCCATTGCACCGGTGCTTACTTTTCTGACCATCGGTTCAACCGGTGCTAGACTTGATTTGTGCCTTCATCCAGAGAAGATAGACCGACAGGGCGTCGGTCCTTCCGCCAAGCATCGGATGCTCCGACGCTAGGGCACCGGTTCAACCGGTGTTGCTGTTTTTTCTGGTTTTCAGCTGAATTGACTTGGATTTCAATGTAACTTCGATTGTTTCTTCTTCCAAGTGTTGTGTTAACTTCTTTTGACCATCTTGAGCTGTTTTTGAGCGAGTGTGCAAGATTTCTAAGGCTAACTCAATTTTGATCAAGCTACTAACTCATGAACCCCTCTTAATAGTACGGTCAAGAACTAAAAACTATAAAACCTATCTAAATCAAGTGTCATTCATCTCCTTGTGACACTTGAGACTAGAAAGGTCCTTAATCTTTAAAATGGAGTCCTTGGCACGCATGATTGTTCCGAATTGAGGGGTCTCTTTTCACATTTCATATGAGACTAAATTGAATAAAAAATTTTCCTTCAAAACACACGTTAGTCGCATATGGTTGTCATTAATCACCGAAACTTACCATTTACATCTATCGGCCTAGATGCACTTCACCCCTGCCGCCCCGGGCGTACGTGGGCTTAAGAGGGGGAGAAGAGGGAGCTCCCATTGGGCGCTTTTATGTGGACGCTTCGCTGCCTCTTTGAGGATTCCAGGGGCTTTCCTGCAGAAACCCGGCCCCTTTCTTTCTTTATTCTAATGCCAAAGCTCCTCCCTGCCTATGCATGCTACCTAAATCCTCGCAAATTTTGCACCAAACAACATCAATTCCTCACGAACCACGATCTGGTCCAGATTCCGGAACAAGCAAAAGCAACAGAGCTCCAGCTTTGAGCTTTGCCTACCTGTGTGTTAAAGGCAAACTGATGAGCACGAGAGCACCACCAGCGTAAAGTAACCAGAAGAGCTGAGGTGCATGTGGCGGGAAGCGTTGCCGGCGGCCGGCGCTTGCAATTCTTGGAGAGGTGAGGGTGCAATCCGCTTACGCCGGTGCCGCGCGGGGGTATCTTCCGGCGGATATGCGGCGAGCATTAGCGCTTTCCCGGGGTGATGCCACCAACTGCAGCTTTGGCGTGGCTTTCGGTCTTTAATTTCTGCCGCACTTTCCCCCGGCGCCCACATGAGCGCGGGCGGCATCTCGGGGATATCCGGCGCGAGGTGCCGCGCGCGTCCCCCGGCAGCGCGAGTGCGTTCGTGTTCCTCTGGCTCTGGGTGCCCCCCTTAGCGAGCTTTTTGGTGATGTTGCAATGGGGAGGAGCATGGCCGGCCGGCCGCCCAGTTCGTGTTGTGTCATGGTGTCATCATCAGCATCCAGTGCTCGGCTAGCTCTTTGCCAAAGGCCAAAGCGACAAGTGCGTTCTCCCACCAATCGATCTGCGCGCGCGAGATCGTCGCCGAGAGATGCATGGCGCGTGGAGGCAGTCTGAATTGAAGAACTAGGGGGTTGGGGGGTCGTCATGGCTCATGACTTCATACATGAGGGAGCAGGGCTGTGGAGCTACAGTTTTTGTGCGTTGGGTCGAGCCATCGGTGTCCTCAGTTGCTTTGTACTTCCTTTTTGGAGGAAGTCAATGTGTACGCCACTAGTAGGTACGATGTGATGTATTGTACATCGCAATCATGACCGGCTTTGCTCACGGAAGAGAAACGATGGCATCAACTATATTTTATGTACTTCAGTTTTTCGACATGTGTCTTGATTAAAGCTTTGAGTTTGGGTTGGTATAAGGCGTAAGCCGGAGCATAACAGTTCTGTTACAGGTAATTCGTAGAGAGGGCGCAGGAAAACCAAGGTTCAGTCAGTCAAATGATGAAATATCTATTTATGGTTTATGTCGAAATCATGTGCATGATTTGTACTACTAATTCTGTATTGTACGTACCCTGATGCATAATTCTATAGACAATAGCAGGAGTGGCATATGAGCACGGAGACACAAGAACTGTTAAAAATTATTATTTTTCTTGATGCAACAAGCACCAGTGGTCTAGTGGTAGAATAGTACCCTGCCACGGTACAGACCCGGGTTCGATTCCCGGCTGGTGCATGTTTTTTTTAAAAAAAAGTACAGGTCATTTTCAGTAATTACCAATATTTACGCACCACAGATATTTGTTGCCAATGTTTTTTGGTTCGTTGTGGCATAAACTTGGCATATGCGTTACAACTTACAACGTTAATTGTTGCATCCAACCAAAGACTCCCTAGGACAAATAGCATCATTTATGGGATTCTTACCCTCCAGATGGCAACGGGTATGAAATATCCGCGTACCCGCGGATACCAAACCCGACGGGCGCGGATACGAGTTTGAGTTTGTGCCCGCGGGTACGGGCGCGGATACAACTCTAAACCCAACGGATATCTTCAAACGGGTTTGAAAAATTGATAACCGAATCCGCAAACCCGCAAATAATGACTCTTGTGATGTATTATGTATGAGACTAGTTCATTTATTTGCTAAAATTTATTTGTTTCCTCAAATAAATGGTGTTGACGTGTTGATTATTAGGTTATAATTTATTAATATTGAGATATAGAAGTGCATATTAATATTTACATGCTATTAAAATGTGCTTGTGTGCTTGATTTTCTAAAACTTGCGGGTATACGGGCATACCCGCGGGTATGCGGGTATCCGCGGATAGCGGGTACGGGTATCATTTTCTACCCGTTGCGGGCGCGGATTTTAGCACGCGGGTACGGTTTTATGAAGTTGATATCCGCGCGGATTTTATCCGTTGCCATCTTTACTCCACCCACCCTATAACCATAATAGAACATCTTTTTCTATACTCGTGGAGCATTTCTTTTCATAATTAGAGCATGGTTTTCCCTTACGGTTTTATGGATCTCCCCTCCTCCCTTAATCTTACTTTAGAACTTTCTTTACTCATAAAACACTTTCTTACCTCAAAAATAATGTTCTAGAGTAAAAAATACATTCAACCGTTTGGCAAGGGTAGTTAGTAGCTTTGCCAACCTCCACCCAGGTAGAACATGACATGACCCAACAATTTAGGCACGCTCAAGGGTCATTGGAGAATGAAGGTGAATGAGATAAGCTTTGTAGGTTATGATGCTTCGAAGAAAATGTTTTGATGTTTCCATAAATATTTTGATCATCCACAAGCGAACGAGTGAAATATCCGTATTGATTGAAAGTGTACATTCGAATGTTACATCAAAGGAAATTCAACAGATAATCATCGAACTGTGGGGAATTTGCTGTACATACTGAAGACTTATAGACATGACAACTAACTAACTTTGTATCTCTCCTGTTCCTATTTTCAAGGGGAAAAATATATGCAAGCATGTACAACTCGAATACTGTACATATACAAGTAAATTTACAAGAGTGATCAGCTTCAGTCACCTGTATTGCTCTACTTGCGCATCATTTGGACTTCCTCCAGTCTCTTCCTGAAGTTCTGATGCTGCCTTAGCATTAGAATCACAACCCTGCGAATTGCGTGATGATTCTGCTCGCTCAGATCGTGAAATCAATGACCTCAGCATGTTAGACCTCTTTATTAGAATCCCCAACGCAGAAGACGCAGCCGCTCGAACAATTGCGTCTGGTGATTGGCTCATTCTACCTACCAGCGTAGCAAATACCTTTGACACAAAAGGATGTTAATCAGTCCATCAATAACTGAGACTAAATCAACCACCAGAATCTAGTATTAATACCTGGGAGAAATAAGGGGCGATGAAGCGTTGATCATCCAAAAAGGATAGCATGCAACTCACCAAACAAACTGCATTTGCTCTTATGACCGGCCAAGGTGCATCAAATGCCTAAAACAAGCAAAAACAAGAGTTCGGTTTGCAAATTCCTAAAACAAGCAAAAAAACAAGAGTTGGGTTTGCTTTGGTAGTCTCTTAGTGTACATCCTCAAGACAACTCCAGCAACCTAAGAGTAGGCTATCTTTTAATTAAGAAGAGATAGACTACCTGAATGAGTTGGGTTTACTGATCAAGAGTTGAAGCAGAGTGGTGGGAATGTACACCCACACGGCCACACCTCACACTAGCTGAGCTAGGCTACGACTAAGAAGAAAACTGTACCTGGATAGCAGATTCTAGGTAGCTGTCAACTCTGGCAGGAGACAGTCGGCAAAGTTGTCTTGCTAAGTCCCTAATGAAGTCCACATAATCGGAACTGTGGGGGGAAAAATACTGGAAATGTTACTTTTAAATAAAATGAGAAATAACAAAACAAATAGCTAGGAAAACTCAAAACAAACCGGCGATCGGAAGTAAAATACTGCTTGCTGAGGAGCAAAGACAAACCATCTACTTCCATCAATGGGGCAAGGAGCTGAAATGTGTTCTATTTTGACAAAACAACAAATAGTAACATATGCAAGTTCATGCAAATATGATGTAAGAGGAACATAGTGATTATATACCCGACAGGCAAGTCGAACACTTAGGTCATCATCGTGAAGATGGAGGATTAGACGGGGAAGAGTGGCATGTATCTGTGTTAGGAATAGCAGACTTAATACCTCAAGCGGCATAAGAAAACAATCAAAAGTAAAAGGCACATGATGCATGCACCAAATTGTAAAATCTATCTAGTTAGTAGTTTCTAAAAATTAATATGTTAAGAAAACCAGGTGTCATGGATGGCAGAAGTTTATGGAACATTTTTAAGTTTGTAACTGCCATGATATTTTGTGGTCTCAACAAGCACATCCTACAAAGGAACTTACGAGATAACGGTAAGCACTATAATGCAACTGAAGTGGAAACTGTATGCTACCTGCTCAATAAAAGCAGTCCGCTGCAAACCTACACCATAGGCACTTAAAGCACCATAAGCTGCAAATGCATTGGACCTCATTTTCGTATTCATTGAGACCTGTTACACAACAGTTGTGGGATAGGTTACAGCCATGAGGTGTCAATTTCAAAAAATAAAATTACAAATAAGCATACCACCTAAGTGCTTTTCACTAAAAGTTAAAACACTGATAATTTAGATACCAAAAAAACTCCAAAAGAAACATCAGTGGATTCTGGATTGTGATTTACTTGTGCAACACGCAAAATATTAGGTTTCCATTGACTAGAGAAAAATCATCTTGCATCACCAAAACCTTATTTAAGAAATAACTGAAAAATTCGAATACCAAAAGCTTGAGTTCTCTTTGAACAGAACAGCAGTCCAGCACAAAAACTCATGTAGCACTTAGGTTGCATGTACCCTTTATCAGCTAGTACAAAAAAGCAGATAAAAATATAAGGCACTGCTCTATCTTGAGTCTCGACTGTTGGAATATAAGTGAATTGCCCACCTCTCCCCATCAGCTTAAGCTTTTGGGTTGAACTGGTCGGTGCATGCAACTCAATATGGTATCAAAGCCAGAGGTCTTGAGTTCGAATCCTGGTTAGCGCGATTAAATAAAATAATTGCTGCTCGCTCCTATTCCACGTCTGAGGCCTGAGGGAGCCTCCACGTGAGGGGGAGTGTTGGAATATAAGTGAATTGCCCACCTCTCCCCATCAGCTTAAGCTTTTAGGTTGAACTAGTCGGTGCATGCAACTCAATATCGACAATATCGCCAGCTAATACCAGAGCAATGCTCATTGCTAGATGGCTAGATGATATTATGTGCAGAGTGCAGACATTATGGCTCCAAATTATTCCATCTGTTTTTAAATAGATGATGTTTCCAAATTAGCTCGTATATATTTAAAAACATAGGGAGTGTATATGAACTCCAGTTCCATAATATCTGACAGATCCATCTCAACTCTGGTACAGTATAATCCATGCACTTCCTCCAACTACATATTATCCTTTCAACGGTTATCATTTAACAGTATGCAGATCACCCTGCATCATGCCATTAAAACAGCAAAACAAAAATGCTAGTTCTGGATTGTTACCTGGAGATTCCGCAGCCTTATTAAGAGATTTATTAAGATGGGGTCAACAGCATCTTGTTCTGACAAATTAAGAACCTGAAACCAATGCAGGCTTTTCAATTATTCTGTTAATATTGATAAAATATGGAATTACATTAAAATAAGAACTCACAGTTAACAAGCATTGCACAGCAGTTAATTGAACAGACTCGTTGGGGTCTTCAAGTAGTGCTAATATTACTCCTAAAACTTGCTGGATGTATTTAAGCATGTGGCTCTCAGGAATCTGAAACAGATAAAAACACATGAATCTCATGATTCACTCAGCCATTAGACTATGTTAGTGTAGCCATACAATAGAAAATGCAGGATCTGATAATTAGATGAAAATAACATAGATAAGTGCGTGATTGTGGAAGAAGAAAAAGTACAAACACCTTCAACTCTGTTAGTGTAGCAATATCCAACCTATATTACTAAAATAACAAAACAGTAATGAGAGTAGAGGTATCCATGCTGTAGTTAGAATCATGAGTTCATGACCTGCACAAGTCCACGCAAACAGAGACTCCTGACAGTTGGTGAATCATCAGAGACATGTTGACACAACTCCTCAACCAATTGTTCAAGCAATGTAAGTTCTTCACTGCACAAATAAGCAGCAAAGGTTATTGTTGGAATATAAATGAATTGCCCACCTCTCCCCATCAGCTTAAGCTTTTTGGTTGAACTGGTCGGTGCATGTAACTCAATATGGTATCAAAGCCAGAGGTCTCGAGTTCGAATCCTAGTTAGCGCAATTAAATAAAATAATTGTGACTCGCTCCTATTCCACGTGGCCTGAGGGAGCCACCACGTGAGGGGGAGTGTTGGAATATAAGTGAATTGCCCACCTCTCCCCAGCAGCTTAAGCTTTTGGGTTGAACTGGCCGTTGCAACTCAATAGTTATCAGTGAGATTTTTGGAGGTGGGGAATAAAACTGAAACATACTTGTTTCAGTCCCCGATGCAAAATTGAAGCATGATCCCAACTATGAAACCAGAAACTAAAAATACCAGAGGTGCAGAGAGCATTTCCAAATTCAATTAAACTAGAGAAAGAAGCACTATTATGAACTAAGGAGTTATTCAATTACATGTGGCGTATAAATTCTGATAGTGCAGCAGCAGCAGCCTCCCTTTCAGCCCTCTGATTCCTGTTAAGAGCTTTACTCAAGATAACACAAGTTGGCAGAACCTGTGGTAATAATATACATACATCAACAAATTCACTAAAACATACATAAGGATCCTCTAGAGTCTAGAAAATACCTCTTTTGGTCGTTTTACCGAGGAACTGCAAGCAACCTCTTGAACAAGATCAATCCACTTATCCTTCTCAGTTTGTTCTCCATCTCGAGCAAATATCTAATGATGGTAGGTATCTTAAATAGTCAGAACCTCAGAATGGCTACACATATTTGGCAAGAAAAAGCAATTAAGAAAAAGCACCTTTCCCATTTCCACATCACCAACACACTCGCAAAATGACTGAAATGCAACTAGCAATGATCTGCAGAATATTGCTCAAACATAAAATCCTTCAGTTCACAAATAGCCTTTGATGTATTAAGCTATAAATCTTATGTATTAAGCTATAAATCTAGAAAGAAATTAATTGTTACCGTAGAAGTTCATTTCGGCCCAACTCAGCAAGACCATGAAGACTCCCCAGTTTTAGTATAAGGCCAGAAAGAACAGAAGGGTAACTCTTCTCAACTGCTTGTTTTCCAATTTTCCCACCACCTCTGTAAAGTTAGAATATTTTGAAGTATGTAAAATCAGCAGATATAAAGGTGTCCACCATCAGTCTACATCAACAGTCAGCCATCAAAATGGTGAGCAATACCTCATAAATGCATTGAGAGCAAACATAGTTGCTTGTAGAATACAGTCGTCAGCTGATGACTCAGAGGTGGTTTCCCCTTTCTCTGAACTGTTTATTGTGACATGTTCTTTGTGAAGTATAGATAAAGTGTACTCGAGGAAGAGAAATGCAAGCTCCTTATGCTGGGAAAATGCCTGAAATGGAGACCAAACAATCGCACACGCAATAAGAAGTGTAATTCTAGGATTCATAAAAGCTAAATTCTGCTAAGTTTTCAGGCAATAACAGTTCTAAACTATTTAGCAGAAAAGGCAATGCTATTCAACTACCATCCTACAGACTTTGCAAGCCTATTATTACATGTAGCAAGTATAAACGATATAGTAAATCATGCACAGCTAAACCAAGTTGATCCTGGTCTTACAGAAAATTGTAGAAAGTATTTTTTTTCTTTTAAAAAGAACAGTTAATTGTAGACTATGGTCATTTAACTAAACAGAAGAAAACTCGATTCTCAGTACATGATAGTTCTAAAATTTTGGATGATGTGCTCTTATTTTTTCCACACCGTTAAAAATGCTTGATGATTTGTGCATTTCTTAGCATAGAATCTAGTGCAACAAAATATTTACAGCGTAAATTTTTTTTAAGGCTAATTAACATATTTCAGATTATAACCCTATATATATCACCCTGATGAACATTGGAAGTCATGTATGGACGCGACTACGCAATAATAGGTACCCCTTTAGTCCACTATCTTAAGCTATGATGCTAGCTCAAACTTACAAATACAAAATTAGACATTCAAGACAGGATTAGCAACTGCTTCCATGAATTTGTTCAGCAAATCCTGTTGCGCAGCGCAATATCACAGTAATGCATAACTGAATAAAGAAAGACAATATGCACAACTATACATAACTGAATTTGTTCTTAATGCATGGTCCTAGTAACTTGCATAATACAAAGCACACAGGCTCCACCCAGTACTCACATAAAAAACATCCTGTATCGCCCAGCCTCCACGAATCCTTGGAATGTCTTTTGTACAAATATCTCTTCCAGCCACAGATAGAACCTCATCAAAGACCACAATGTGATTGGTGTTTTCTGCTAGGCATGATATCTATGTTACATTAAGGTGAAAGCAGCTTGAGGGTATAATCATAAACCAGATTCGCTGTGTTCGCTTGGCTTGTCAGCCAACCAGCCAGCAGTACTGTTCTCTCATACTAAATCAGCACCAGCCACCAGCTATCAGCCAGTCAGCAGTACTGTTATCTCATAACAAATCAGCACCAGCCACAGCCAAGCGAACACAGCGATTATTGGTATTGAAAAGGTAAACCAGATACAAGATCGATAAAATCGATGATGGATACAGCATTCAGAACCTCTTGGCGTGAGTCCTTGTCAGTAAAAGAAACAGCAGATGAGAGTAAAGATTGAGTTGTCCTATAATATCAACAATAGGATCATAGAAATATTAGATTCTTGCAGAGAAGAAAAGGAGACGCAATGCACTGTGCTGAAACTTAGGTCAACAAAATGACAAGTACCTGAAAAAGGTGCAATTAAGGAAATTACATCACATATTCAAACTATCAAAATAGTCTGTCTATGCAGATAAACTGCCATGTCACTTTTTCAACATCACCACAAAATAATCATATTTGGTGTCATTCTTTTGGTTTGTATAGCCTCTCTACAAATTGTCTTCATCAACCTTACTATGGTAAATGTGGTCCCATGGCACCATAAACTATTGGTGTCTGCACCTCCTACATACTCAACTGAAATATAGGGGCAATTGGAATTTCCAGCTAGAGATCTTATTTTTCAAACACGCTTGTTTTCTAGTGCCATCTAGCCTTAGCCATCTATTAGGATGCATATATTGTTAATTAAAACCTTTTGAAATGTTAACGAACTAATCTCATCTTTAATAAGCTAACCTCGAGACATCAGGTTCACGTAGCTCCTTGCCTCTTCTGGTAATAAACACGATAATAGCTTGAATGGAAGCATCCGCGGACTGCTTTACCTTATCACATGTTGCCAACGTGCAAGAGTGTAGCAAGACAACCAGCTAAGCAAGTAGACAAATATATTAATAATAATGACCATGCCATTGTACAACTTTCACTTATAAAGTGAATTAAATTAGTTACCTCATCCTTTGATAATAGAATACACACTGAGGAAACAACCCTCTGAAATACTTCCATCTGATCAACAAATGCCTCCTGAGAACAATATAAGAATAACCTCAACAAGTTGCTTTATGAAGTGGCTTGAATGTCGCTGTTAGCCCCGAGGGGTAACACCCTTGTTTAGTAGGTCTAATGTCGTTTTTTTTTTCGTTTTTGTCCCGGGTGCGTATGTAAACTAAAAAACAGGACCTCCCTCTTTGTGTGCTGAGGGATTGTATGGTTATTTTGGCCTTCTTTCTATCTGAATGCAATGATATGCAGCTCTCTTCGTATTCGAGAAAAAGTGGCTTGAACGGATAGTAAAGTAAGACATCATACTCACCCTTCTGACAATAGAGACTAACTCCTCGAGGGAGGACAAAGCACTATACGAGGATTCCAGATCAATATCATTAGCATATGCCTTCTGCTTCGGAAGTGACAATGAAATGTTGAAGAAAAGTGCAATGATCTACAACAAAAAGGATCATATGTAATTTGATGAGCTTGATTTCAATGCAAGACGAAAACTTCAAACAATCCATGGCACATGTCAAAATGGAAACTGCACATGGGCAAAAGGGCAGAAACATACTGTAACAAAAAAAAAACAATGCAACCAGCTTCTTTTGCACAAACCTGAATTGCAGCTTTCCTAACTTCAGCATCTGTATCAGCACAACGAGGAAGGTACGCCATTATCCTCTCTCCCAAGCTTAAAGAATCTCGGCTAGGCAACACAAATGCAGCTGCCATAAAATGGAAGGCGTCTTACAGACCTGATATCATATACTTATAAAGCAATCTTAAAAAATCATTAGGCATACAGGGCAAACTTGACAAGCTCCTACTCCCTCGATCAATTTGCTTGTTCATTGTGAAAGATGGATAGGATCCCAATGCACCAAATCCACCAGAACAAAGATTGCGGAACCTTAATAGCATCTCCTGTACAGCAATGCATCCTCTTCTTCTTTGGTGTTCCAAAGATGACGACACATATGGATCAAGCTGCCTAAGAATATGCAGCAACTGCTCTGCTCGACTTCGACCATCTTCACCACTGACAAAGGAATATAAGATAGGTGATAGGGATTAAGGAATACAAACATGAGAAGTACTATAATATATTAGGCTGAAACAAAAACAATCAAGCTGCCCAATATTCCAGAAACTAATATGTTGCCCATTACAGGTACTTACTACCACTCTCTAGCATATATCTACTTCACGTCTTGTTTTCCCTCGAAAGCACAGGACAGCTGCGCATCAGTATATTAAGAAGCTTCCCAAGTGGTACAGAAAGGGCCTGTACCATGCCCATACAAAAACCCTGTAAACTATTACATAAAAACTGAAAAGGATGAGACCTGACCAGCAAGAGCCAAGAACTAGAACCTAGACCACCTGAGATCCTAGGGCGAGAATGTGTTCACCTCATGTTATTTCAACATTAAAGTCAATCCTTTACACCTAGTTAGTTACTTTGGCTGACCCATAGTGAAGAGATCCAATCCAACACGATTGTTGAACAGCCACTGCAACTTAACTTGTGCACAGTATCTAACTCCACTTGCAATAAATCTACTGAGGAAATGAACGATGTTGTTATTGTAATATTTCCAGTCACTATAACAGTTTTAAAGCTGAAGATACGGTTGTGTTATAGTATTCCATTTAAGAAACAAGAGATCCGATCGAATGTTTGGTGTTTCCTTGGTCTGCGTACATGGTAGGCTAGGACTTATATTTTCGAACTAGCGCGGTATATATAAGAAACCAGACATTCTCAAAACATAAGATCACACAAGTGCCAACACTCCTGTAGTGTAGTGGTAAGCTTTCCAGTTGAGGAAGACACCAACCATGGTTCAGATCCTGGTGGCAGCACAAAAAAAAATGCTGGCAACCCAAAAAATAGTGGCAGGGCACCATCCTATGGCACCTGTGGTTGGTTTGGGCCTGTTGTGAAGTATTAGTGGATTGCCCACCTCTTTCCAAGAGCTTAAGCTTTTGGGTTCATCTGGTTGGTGCATGAAACCTAACATGGTATCAAAGCCAGAGGTCTCGAGTCTTGGTAGAGGCATCTTTTAAGTCCTCCGCTCCCTTCTTTATTTCCACATTTGCACCTTGTTCCGGCTGCATGTGAGTGGGAGTGTTGTGAAGTATTAGTGGATTGCCATGTTCCGCTAGGCCCCGACTAGGCGGCGATTAGGCACGCCTAATCGTGAGTCGAAGGGCCAGCGCCTCGCCTTGGGGGTAGGCGGACCCATAGGCGTCGGCAGCTCGTCGGCGGCGCCGATGGTGGTGGAGGAGCGTCCGGCGGAGGTCGCCGGTGGGGGAGGAAGAGCTGCGGGCGGCGGCGGGCGCTCACACGGGCTTGTGCGGGCGGCGGCAGGCGCAGGTGTGGGCGGCGGGCATCCGGCGGAGGTCGCCGGTGGGGGAGGAGGACCTGCGGGTGGCAGCGGACGCTTACACGGGCTTGTGCGGGCGGCGGCGGGCGCAGGCGCGGGCGGCGGCAGACGCAGGTGCAAGCGGCTGCGGACGCAGACGTATGCAGGCGGCGGCGGGCGCGTGCGGGATGGAGAGATGCGAGAGGCAGAGAGGATGCGGGAGAGAGGGTAGGGTTTAGTTGGGCCTTCAAATGGACCTTTAAATGGGCCTTTTTCCCTTTCTCCTTTTTTATGACCACTCATCTTCTTTTTTTTCTTTTCTTTTAAGTATTTATACATGTATTAATCACCGCCTAGAAAAACGCCTAGGCACGATTAATCCCGCCTAGGCGCTAGGCAGTGGGTCAGCGCCTAGAATCCGCCTAGCGCCTAGCTGAATTATGGTGGATTGTCCACCTCTTTCCAAGAGCTTAAGCTTTTGGGTTCATCTGGTTGGTGCATGAAACCTAACAGGGCTCTCCTACCAGGGGCTAGTTGCGGTGGTCGCTAACATAGTGGGTCGTGGTCGGCCCAGGTTACGATGCGGCCCTATAGGGGGTTTTCTCGGCTGGTTTGGCTCAGGTTTCTTCTTAGTGCAATGCCGTGGGAGCGGTCTTTCCCCCGCCGGTCAAGTTTTATAAGACCACACAAGTAAAAGTAGAGAAAATTGGCCTTTCACGAAAGACATAGCAAGTAGCACAAGAAAATGAAAAAACAGAAGAAATTCACAGCATGACAAAAAACATTATCCAAAAATAGAGACAATACAATTGAAATATAAGTCAACAGCATTACCTTGTAAGCAGAATGGCACCTAATAGAATAATGAGGTTTGTGATGAGACTCTCAACAATGCTTGAGGGCTCTGTTGGCAATGCAAAAAAACCTAATGTTGCCTGAAAGTGGAACATAAAGCAAGTCAAAGCAATATAAATGTTCTTCAAGTAGTACACAAACTATTAGCATAGTTTTGTTGTGTTGCAGCATATCCATGCAGACCTTCATGACACGGTTTCTTGTTTCCATAGGTAATCTTGGTTCTAGTGAAACCAGAGTAGTACAGGCACTTAAAGCAACACTCTGCACATGTAAGAATAGTTTAGAGGTGAAAAAAGTTCTAAACTTGAATCACTAACTGTGCTGTTACATAGTGAACAGAAGTGAAAAAAATATATAACGGAAGACTGTACATGTAAGCTGATTTAAAAGAGCGAAGATTCAACTGAATGAAGAATCCATTCTACATATGGAATGAAACAAGGTCAAAACTTGAGCATATACCTGTGTGTACAAAAGCTCAGAGTTGAAATCAGTGAGATCATTACTTTGATCCCTACCCATTAGAGTTAAAACGTACTCCAGCAACTGATCTCTTCGTTTCAGTGGGAATGAGATTCCCATTCCAGCAGCGCTAATAACAGCTCGGCCTAAACAATAAAACTGATCACATACAATAGTTCAAAGCGTACATAACCGTGAAGTAAATATTGTCAATGCAGAAATTAGCTGCTGCTATATGAAATTGATACCAGTCTGATTATATAAGATCGCATAGAACAACTTGCTTATGCAATATGGTCACAAGATATTTAGAAGTACAGTTAACTTAATTCAACAGGCACTGCCTACACCTATTTTTCACATGGGGCTACCTAGAGCAAAATCAACTCTGACCCCCTAAAGGTTGTAAAATTGTTTAGCCACCACCTCAAGGGTCTGGACAAACTTGATTTTATGCACCGATACATCAACCTGCAGTCCGGCACCCTATGTGTGAATTGGTATGTGCATTTGGTATGTCCCCTCATAAACAAACCAATTAAGCATCTGTTCATTGGAACATCAGGTCCTCATCTTGACACGATAAAAATGCCAAATATGCATGAAAGCCCTGAACCCAAAGGAGAAGTAATTGAACTAAAAAGTGAAGTATGAAAATTATGTCAATGTGAGCGTGGATGTGTTGCACTAGGGTCAATGCACCTTATTACACACTACACAGGACGCCTTAGTATGCTTGCTGCTTCATGTTTCTATTAAATTTCAAATAGTGCAGCACAAATCTCAGTGCTCAATGGAGTAGATATGAGCGAGGCGGATATGTCAGGGTCCTCCCCTACTGTTCCCATGAAATAAAAATGTATTATGAATGAAAAAAGGGATAACAGACTAATGCACAAACATTGTATATTAAGTATCAAAGGTAAAGAGATCTTATTCTGTGTGCAAATCTACCAAATGCAGACTGCCAATTAAATTTATCATTGGAGTGATAGAGAACAGAAAATGATCAAAACCGTTTACAATGGAGACATCTACTCACTTAGTACTTATTTTCTGTCTTGGAAAGCTTTAGTTAATTCTCAACTCGCTCATAAATCAGCGGAATCGGACATTTTGCTTCTTTTCAATAATATTTTTGTATAACGTATTCAGGTAGTGAAACAATTACAAAAATCTAGCAGGAATACATGGGAATTATTAATATCTCAATGAGTTTCCAGATATTTTTGCCAATGCTTGTTTCTAACCAATATTTGAAATGAGCAGTCATTATGACATACATAAAAAAATGGATAAACAAAATAAAAGTTGAAGACTACCAAGCCCATTGCGATAAGCAAATAGACGACCTGTAGAGCAGCAAAGGTATTTGCCTATGCCATCAAGATATATCTACCAGCTGAAAAGTCAAAAGTGAAAAGATACGAATGCAGTCATGTTATGTACGAAATCACCTAAAAGGTCGATTGCAGTAATCACAGCTTGCTTTGCAGTAGGATTCTGAACATGAAGCAACCTTCCAAGCATATTAGTCCCCTGAGTACAAGAGAATGGTATTCATCAAGCTGAAAACCAAAATAAACCATATTTGAATATTCTATTGACCATAGAGGTGATTTAACTAAAGTGTCCAAAAATACAACAGTGTCAAATACTCAAATGTGGTCCACACTAAATATAGTGTACAGTAAATAAGAATGGTCAGTACTGTATGGCAGAGGCCACATTAGGATGGAATGTTGCGGTCAAAATTTAATTAGTGGCAAAAGATTGGCAGACAATATGTGTATACCATTAAAATTAGTGTCAGACTGAACAAAACAAATTCGTGTATGGAGTGCTAGAGTTGGTCTCGAACGCATGCATATATCATTATCCATCAGATTGGTCATGTAAGGAAAAAAGTTTGTTTATAAATACATACCACAAGTGCATTAATTCTGGCTTCAATAACAGTTGATGGAGCATATCTTGCAGCATAACCATACATCAAAGCCAAGGCTGCATATGTGTCATCCACATCTTCCACTTTTGCACCAAATGAGAAAAATGAGAGGAACCTGCAGAATTGGATGTCATAAACTCACTAATAAACTGGACCAGCTGGATACATGGCCTGCAAAAATGAACTACAAGATAAAATAGTAGTGTCTTCATATTCACTTTTGAGTGGTCCAGCCTCCATTTCTGTTTCTTCAAATAAAAGATCAGATGAGGCAGACTAATACTAGATAACTGAAAAGAAGGGACATGAATAGGTAAATTGGAGTTAAGAACAAAGTACAGGATCCCATTTGGGCACAAAATTGGCCACAGCAGTGAAAATGTGAAGCAACACAATCGTAGTTTCTGTACAGTTTTTTATTGCATCTAAACATAACTGGCACTAAGATGAGCACAAATGGATAGGTCTCTCCTGCCAAAAGGATAATATAAGTACCTCTGGAGAGCACTTAGCCCTGCATTGTCTAGTATGTTCTTCAGTTTTTCTAGCACTGTATCCAAATGAGACGCTGCAACCTGCAAGGGAGACTTTAGTGCTGAAAGCTCCTAAATAAGCCTAAAATTAAGGGATTCGCGATGGCACCTTACCAGCCCGATGCCTTGTGCAAGTCCAAGGCGATTAATAGGAATAGACATGCTTGAGTGTCCACACATCCAATCAATCTTCTCACTGACATAAACCCTATCATCAACCTTCTGAAGAAGCATTCCTAAGCACCTGCAAATGAAAAAGAGTAAAGAAAAGAGAGTTTACAGCCTCATTTTGATTTATAACATGTCCTCAATCATTAATGAGGGGTAACATGGGTCCTGGCTCTGCAGCATCTGGCAAAATTAAGTACAGCAACAGGTAGAATCTATAACTGGCAATCGGACATGTTGCACTGAATTTGTATCATGTGAAGGGTTAAAGTTGCTTCTTTTTTTTTACCTCAAATCATTCATGTAAATCCTGTAGGGAAAAGTCCAGTTTACACCCTCGAACCATCACAAAAGTCCGATTTTCAACTTTCAACTACAAAACCGGGTAACGCAGGTCATCCAATTGTCGAAACTGGACAAATTTGGCCCTTGAGCTGGTTTCAAAGATAATTTTTTATTTTGGGAAATTAAACAAATTGAAGTTTAAACTAAAAAAATTATAAGTAATTCATTAAAAATATGAAACAGGTGCCAGCATTTTTCTAAAGATGTTACCAATCTATTGACACTCTACTGGTCTGTTATATGGATCCAATTTTTTCATGTTCCTAGTATTTGTTCGCTTGTAGAGTTATAGTATTGCCTAATATTTTTTAATAAATAAGATTCAAATACAGCAACAACAGACAGGTTACATTTTTCGAAAACTTTGGGTATTAGTTTCATAGTTTTCTGATTCAAAATGAATTAGTTTTGATTTTTAGATCTAACCAGAATTTTTTATTTTTTTAGAAAATACAAAACCACCTTGAAACTACTCAAAAGGCCAAACTTGTCCGGTTTCGACAGTTGGATGGCCCTGGTTATCCTGTTTTGTATTTGAAGGTCAAAAATTGGATTTTTGTGATAGTCCGAGGTTGTAAATTGGGCTTTCCTCGATCTTGTATTACGCGCAACTTAACAATATTAGACCTTTTTCTTTCAAATATCAGATCATTTGATGACAATGCAGATTTATTTGTTCACATTAACACTTAAAGCTTTATTGATAATGTCAGATAGGTTAATCATGTCAACCGAAAAACCAGCATAAATAGTTTGTTGTGTCGGATTTTGACAGATCTAACAAGATGATTAACAAGCGTCGAGGACGAATTCACGGAACCTAATGTGAAATGATGAGGTGCCAGTTCACTCTGATATAGAAATGCCTCAAAAAATCTGACAGAGAGCTCTTAATGGTCCATCTACTCAGCTCCAAACATATAAGAGTAGAAACTTCTTAGTTTACTTTTTTTTCCATGGTGGACTATGGATAAAAGCCCCCACCCCTCCCACTATAACACCTGGGTTTTATGGTCGGGTTGGCTAGGTGGGGCGCGCTAACATGGTACCAGAGCCGAGGTCCCGGATTCGAACACACCCGGCCACGCATTTCCGCTGCGCGATTTCCCCTGCGCCTCTCGTGTGCTGAGACCTGCTGCGGGCTACGCCGGGCTCGCACGCCGTAGGGGGAATGATGGACTATGGATAAAAGCCCCCACCCCTCCCACTATAACACCTGGGTTTTATGGTCGGGTTCGCTAGGTGGGGCGCGCTAACACATGGTATTGCATTAAGTTGGCATAAGGATGGCACTACCATTTTTTTTCTCAAACACTCAGGTCAGGAGAGATGTGCATCATTATATTAAGAAGAAAAGGGGTCTAGATGACTCGTACAACCCCTAGTGAGCCAAAAATAATACAAGATGACTCACTGCACGAACACTAAAAACACCAGTGACCAGAAATGTGAACATCGTTGCCATATGCTACTGAGACCTTTGGCTCCTGCCATGCACCAGAACTTAGCCTCATCTCTAATACCCTGAATTATCATATTATTGACTGATTGTAGAAAACGGCAAGTAGATTTGAAGCGGTTGGCTTATTTAAGAGTTGAATTAGCTATCTCTCCAAAGAAACCACATGAAATACAAAAAGGAACAGCTGCCTCAACAAACAGAATATCATGTGGCACATGTTCAGAATATTTTGTTAGCACCCATACCAAGAAATAGCTTTCAGCACATAGACAACATGGCATCTAGTAATTAGTAAAAGGTCACAATGTGAAGCAAGCAGTATGGAAAAATTACCATAGGAACATCATAAATTTAATTGTACCTGTGCAGTAAAGCAGCGTGTCCATCAGATATAGCATACAGATCATACTGACGTGCAAATGCATCACCCAAAGAAATGACCCACTCAGTGTCATTCACAACATCCAAAGATTCTGATAAAAACTGAAAGATGGCAGAAGATTAGTTCTCCAGGGAAGAGTATATCATCTGAATACTTGACCCAGAAAAACAGAGACCCCAAAAAAAACTTTATATAGTACTAGAAAATGGAAGTATCAAACACAAATCAAAGGCCTGCGACCTTTACGAGAATGCCAGCCCAAAGGCTTCTTGAACAACAAATACACAGTGACAACAATGACAAAAAATTGGACATTTGAACACCATAAGCCATCCATTTTTCCTGGTATTTTTGTTTTTCTCAATCTCTTAACAAAATTTGACTAAAGCATCAAGCACTAAATGTTATCATGACTCTAGCTGCTAAGACCACAATTGTAGACTCCTTGTTACAACATGAATATCATCCAGAACCAAAACAAGTAAGATACTTACATTTATTATCATGTCATCCCATATTTCCTGGTATGTGCTATCTTGCTTAAGGTCTTCAGGGTCACTGATGTAAGCTTTCATCTTAGGGACCTAATACTTGCCAAAAGAGACATTTTGTAAGCCACTTCAACAGAAGGGAATTAGGTGAATCATCACAGGAGTCATGTAGTAGGGTGCATTATACAAATAACTCAAGGGCAGGGCAAGCATCATATGAATTACCGGACACAGCCAGGATTTGCACTAGAACAACTTTGATTGGCAGATTTAACATTACAAACAAAAGAATCAAAACTTTAAGATACAAACACTGCAAAGATACATAGAAATATAACTTACTCCTTAATACTTTCTGTTCCATTTAGAACAAAAGAATGATAACCAAAATGGTAATTAATTGAAAACTGGAATAAGCATGCAGTCTTCATGTTCTAGCAATACTGGAACTGGATCGGTGATATACCTCATCTTGCCAAAATAAAGAAAGGTTTCTGGGAAAAAGTGGACCCAAGTAGCACAGAACCTACAAGATACAAAGGTAAAGTGAATACGGCGGGTATAAACAGTATCTTTTTTTCTCAGATACACAGGAGAGCTGTGTATCTTTGTATTAAAGAGAAAAGAAAGAATGGTCCCATACACGCAACGCTCCATCTCACCTAGGAGAAAGGAGTGGTCGCCGAACAATATTTTAAGGTTGTTTCTTTTAATCAGCAATTTTCATGAGCCCAAAGAGTATAAACAAGAAAGATTTAGTGAGCCTATGTGGCCATATTTAATCAGCAATCACTGGGATTTTAAAGTGAGGGCAAGAAAAGGTTACAAATACAATCGCTTATTGCGATGACAAGCAAACATTCAACAATGCCCAAGTATCCTATAATGCACATGCCAGAGTTAGCAAACAGTATCAGACCCGTCAAAAAGGCAAAAAAACAAAACAAAACAAAACAAAACAAAAAACAGGCAAACCTATCGCTCACTCAGTACTCAGAGGCTATTCTAGTGCTTTCGTGAAGTAACTTTTTCCTACTAAAATGATGTCACCTCCCATATGTAGTATAATGTCTGTAAAAGCTAAGAATATACAATATGTATGAACAGACAAAGTCACTCGGACTCAAAAGGGCATGCCCGAAAACAGTTGTCAAGATCATCCATTGAAATCTTATTTTAAATCTGTAAAAAGACAAACCGTCAGAATCTGGGTGGCCAGCTGGCCCCTAGCAAGTGGATTATGCAGAAGCACAACCAAACGAGCAAACAAGTCCTGCACAAACCGCGTCATCATTAGAAATAACTAGCCAATTGATGAAAAGGTTTATTACAAGGAAAAACATCTGAGATGAAGCAAGCTACCTCAGGATTCGGGGTTTCATTTGAGGCATTAAATTCAGTATATAGTGGGTTTGTCTGTGACAATTTATGCCTACACAACTCAGTTATGCATTTGCATACCTGCAGATATCTCCATGTTAATCATATCCAGAACATAAAGTGTGAACCTTAGTAAAGGTACAGTATTTGTACGAGTGTCACAAAACGCTCACTGTAGCTACTGCACCCGTATACTTCTTCGGGATTATCAACTTCAAGATGAATGGCCATAGAACAAGCTGGGAAATAGGAAAATTGAAGCGCAATACTTATTTAACTATGATGAACATGACTTGCAGAAATTATAAATTATTGAAGCTGGCTAAGCAAACTGAATCCTGATTCGAATGAGCATAATGAAAAGTGCTTTTACCTCCATTTCAGGAATGGTGATCGCTAATAAAAGTAAACCCTTTTCACATACAGCTCTTAATTCTGATAAGCCAGCAAGACTTACTTTCATCTGACAAATGGAAGTAGAATACTAGAATAAGAATACATATCATCCTAAAGCAGGGACTCTTAACATATGTAAATAACACATGATCAAAAATAAATATAACCTCAAATCTTTTGTCCTGGAAATACTCATTTTTCAGAGTGCCAAGATCATTTAGATCTTCATCAGTTATAGCACTATGCCGCACCAGGAACTCAACTGCCAGCTCAGCAGGTTGTCCACTTAAATAGCAGTGTGAAGCCATAACAACAATCAGCTGTACGCAATTTAACTAATATCAGAGAATGTGAAAAAGTGGATGCACAAAGCATCAGAAATCAAATATATACTATTTCATGTATCAAGAATTAAACACGAATTTGCCATAATAAATATTTTGTGATCCAACTCTGCTTCGTGCAAACAAATATGACTATTTCCACCAAGAGTTTACATGCAATGCATTACCTCAGCTAGCGTCATACGTATAGCCAAGCTCTGGTGCTCTAAAAGTGATTTCACGATTTCAACCAGTGGTGCTTGTTTAGTATGCCATGATTCCAACAATCTACAAACATAGATCATAGAAGTTGCCATAAACAGTTTTAAAAGAAGGCAAAGAGCAAGAAAGATCAAAGGATACAAGAGAGTTCGAAAACCTGGGCAATAGGTGTTTTATTGTACTAAGCGCCCCAACAATAGATGCTTCATCTTTTGACTTGCATTTCTGTATAACAATAGACAGTAACAAGAATAATTGTTATTCTACACAAGCCTATCTTGTGCAAACTTGGACCTTCATGACACATGGAAAGATACTTACATTCAAAAGGAACATGCAAAGATCCTCAGGATACACTAAACCAATTACCAAAAAGCAACGTTGGAGCTCATTGTATGTCTACAAGCAAATGATTAAAACATGAGTATCTCTACAGGTGGCAGTATACATATAGTATTACACAGCAATGCAAGTTTTACAGAAAATTGGTATTGAAACAGTTAGAACGCCCCACCTAGCCAACTCGACCATAAAACCCAGGTGTTATAGTGGGAGGGGTGGGGGCTTTTATTCTCAGTCCAACATTCCCCCTACTGCGTGCGAGCCGGGCGAGCCGCGGGGCTGTGCCACCTGTCCGGTCTCAGCACTTCGGTCTCAGCGAACGCAGCCAGGGAAATCGCGCAGCGGAAATGCGTGGCCGGGAGGGATCGAACCCAGGACCTCGGCTCTGATACCAAGTTAGAACGCCCCACCTAGCCAACCCGACCATAAAACCCAGGTGTTATAGTGGGAGGGGTGGGGGTTTTTATCCTCAGTCCAACAGAAACTTTGCTTAAAATATAGACAGTCTCAAGGTCTAACAGAAATACTGGAGAAATAGTCTCTTCACCATTTATACTTAGAAAGTGCTAAAAGATACTTGATTTTTTTGAGCCCTTCAATTGTGACTTCTACTTGTAATACAATATAAAGTAACTAGTTAGTGGATGTAACAATGAAACAAGAAAGGCCGCATGTGAATTAAGACAGCAACCTTCAATCCCTTTGAAGCATAATGCTCATCTTTGCCGTTATTGATAGATACTAATGGAAGAAGCGTAACTAAGATAACAGTAAGCTCCTGCAACACAAGAAAAAACAGATTAGTGATTAATGAGCATGCTCAGTATATATTTATAATTTTATAGCATATCTTGGTGCTGGATATTTCCTGAAGTAATACAATCCATGAGTTAGAAACATATGGCAGTGACAGGGCAGAGCATAAACATTTTAAGAAAGGTTACATTTGTTTGTTGAGGTATGGGGAGATTGCTAGAGTATGATCTGATCATGCAATCCATGTTCATAATCTGAAATCTAGAACCAAAATTGCAGATCCACTAATTTGTAGTGATGAAAATACGCAAACCTCAGCTCATTGTAAGTTGTAACTGTTGGTGTATATTGAGCCCATGTATAGAGGCCCATCTATAGGAACTATATATCCCACCCTTCTAGGGTTTGAAGGAATACAAGCCACTATTCTCTCCTACATGGTATCAGCTAGCTTTCTCCCTCTTCCTCTCTTCCTCCTCTAGCTACAGCCGCCGCCGCCGGCACCATGGCCGGCCGGCCGCCGGCGCCGCCCCTTCCTCCCCTCCCTTCCCTCTCCTCCTTCCCTCCCCTCTCTTCCTCTGTTTCGGGCGCCGCCGCCGCCTGGAGCTCCTCTGCTTCGGGCGCAGCCGCCGCCTGGATCTCCTCTGCTTCGGGGCCGCCTGGATCCGCCACATGGGGTCCCAGACCCGCCGCCGCCGCCGCCCACGCCGTGGGCGCGGCTGGCGCGGGCTCCTCTGCTCCGCACTGTGGGTCCTCCTGCCCCTGGCGCTGTCCTGGTCGCCCCCTTGCAGAGCCGCACGGCGTCCTGCACCGCGGGCCCCTGCTGTGATGGCGCGCCTCACAGCGCCTCCGCGCCGCTCCCGTCCGCGCGGTCCGGGCTGGCTGCCGCGTCCTCTGCTGGTAGCCGCCGCGGCCTGGCGCGCCCCGGCCGCCGCGCCTACCACCGCGAGAGCCGCCGCGGGCGCCCAGCTGCAGCCTGTCGTGGATGCCCCGCTGCTGCAGCCGCCTGTGCAGGGGCCCCTGCCCGCCGCCGCCAGTGCCGCCCTGCAGCGCGACCCCGCTGCTGCTGGAGCCGCCGCGCTGGTCGCTGCTGCGAGCGGCCCTCCCCTGTTTGCGGGCGCGGGCGACCACCGCGCGCGTGCGTGCCCCCTTGTGGACGCCGCAGCCCCTGCATGGCCCCTGTTCGCTCGCACTCTCTCGCTCCTGGCCTGTGCACCAGCTGGATGTGAAGAATGCCTTTCTTCACGGCACTCTGTCAGAGACTGTCTACTGCTCTCAGCCAGCGGGATTTGTGGACTCAAGTCGTCCGGATATGGTCTGCCGGCTCAACAAGTCCCTCTATGGTCTGAAGCAGGCTCCTCGGGCTTGGTACTCTCAGTTCGCCACGTTCTTGCTCACTTTGGGATTCACTGAGGCCAAGGCTGACACTTCTCTGTTTATCTACCGCCGTGGGGATGAGACTGCCTACCTGCTGCTCTATGTTGATGACATTGTGCTCACCACCTCCAGTAAGCAGTTGCTTGAGCGCGTCATCTCCTCTCTGCAGCAGGAGTTTGCTATGAAGGATCTTGGTCAGCTCCACCACTTCTTGGGCGTTACTGTTGAGACTCGCCCGTCTGGCCTGTTCTTCACCAGCGGCAGTATGCACTCGACATTCTGGAGCGGGCTGGGATGACTGATTGCAAGCCATGCTCCACTCCTGTCGATACTCAGGCGAAGCTGTCTGCTGATCTGGGTGATCCTGTGGCTGATCCTACTGCGTACCGGAGCCTTGCCGGTGCCTTGCAGTACCTGACCTTCACCCGGCCGGATCTCACCTATGTCGTTCAACAGGTATGTCTTCACATGCATGATCCCCGGGAGTCTCACCTTGCTACGCTGAAGCGTCTCATCCGCTACGTCCGTGGCACTGTGGGCTTCGGCTTGGTTCTTCACCGCTCTCCCACCTCTGAGCTGGTGGTCTACACCGACGCTGACTGGGCTGGCTGCCCGGACACTCACCGTTCCACTTCCGGCTACGCCGTCTTCCTGGGCGGCAACCTGGTCTCCTGGTCGTCCAAGCGGCAGCCGGTTGTCTCCCGCTCCAGTGCTGAGGCGGAGTACCGGGCTGTCGCTAACGGTGTGGCGGAGGCGTCCTGGCTCCGACAGCTCTTGGCGGAGCTTCACAGCCCGCTCGCCAAGAGCACGCTCGTCTACTGCGACAACGTCAGCGCCGTGTATCTCTCCACCAACCCTGTTCAGCATCAGCGGACGAAGCACGTGGAGATTGACTTGCACTTCGTGCGCGACAGGGTCGCAATCGGCGATGTTCGGGTACTCCATGTCCCGACCACCTCCCAGTTTGCTGACATCTTCACCAAGGGACTACCATCATCGACCTTCTCGGAGTTTCGCTCTAGCCTCAACGTAGCAGGTGGCTAGTTGTGGCTGCGGGGGGGTATTTGCCCTTTGTACTTTCTTCTTGTCCAGTCTTGAACACCGCTGCGTCGTAGTTCAGACTGCGGGGCGGTGTTAGTTTTCTTGTTGTCCAGTCTTGAACACCGCTGCGCCGGTAGTTCAGACTGCGGGGGGTGTTGGTGTATATTTCGCCCATGTATAGAGGCCCGTATATAGGAACTATATATCTCACTCTTCTAGGGTTTGGAGGAATACAAGCCACTATTCTCTCCTACAGTAACCCAGGCAATGCTACTGTATTATAATATACTGAATTCACACATTTTTAACCACGTGTAAACAGTGCCATTGTAATTCTGTAGCAAGCGTCTACGATAGCAGCACTGAACAGCATTAGCTTATCATAATTGCAACAGATGGGAAAACGGGGGGAACCAAGAATACATTAAAAAGGTGAAGAAAGCATGTCTTAGGCATATTCTTGATTTACCTCAAAATCAAGTAAAGGCGGGCCACTTTCAGAAAATAACGATGCATTAAGAAGGTTATGAAGACTGTGAGACGCAACAAAAGCAACTTCTTGATCTTTCCTACATCTACAAGAGAAGAAGAAATTAACATCTGAGGGGAACTTGGAAAAACATCTTCAGGAAATATATAGAATAAAACACATACAGATCCAACATTGTTGGTATAATCCTTGGCAGTGCTGATTTCAACTGTGACCTAGTGACCAGGCCAAACATTTCTCCCAAAGCCTCCACAGAGGATGACCGCACCTGGTGAGAATATTAAAAAAAACGTTCAGTAGTATGTAGCAGCCGATTTGATGAAACAACATAAAGTCAGTACGTGAAAGAAATGAATATTCTACATGAACAGTGCACTGAACCATTAACATTGCAACATTCCAACAAACTATAGCAACTTTACAACAGCATGGAGTTAAGTCCTCGATATTCTCCTCTAAATATAACAGTCGTACCAGTTGAGACACTATATTGTTCGAAGGTGTTGATAAGAAACAAGACGAAAACAAAACAACCAAGTCAAACATACCTTTAGATCACGTGAACCTGTCCATACTTTTATAAGTAATTCAAATACCGAATTCATGAACGACCTGTCATTGAAATATTACATAAATGCTATGCCTAACTTCCATCAACCTCCAAAAACAAGTTCTAACAAACTGAAAGCTTACATAACATCGGCATCAAAAGGAAGTTCTGAGGGGGCATCTCCTAGGTACTGCCATGCAGCCTGGCACCAACACTTAAATGCTGGAAAAGGAGATATTCAAAATCTTTTCAAGTTTTCAGAAATGTTTAAAGAGAAGTACTTGTGAACTCAGGAAATTCCATAGCAATACCATTCGCAAAAACAGGCCGTTGGCCATCTCGTACGCTTCCTAGGATAGGTAAAACACGCAAAAGCACATCCTTTAAACGTGGGGTGAACTGCAAGGCTTCAAAGAAACAAGCACATGTCGCAAATTCAGTAGTCCAACTCATCAGATGGAAATTAAATTAGAAAATGTGATTAACCTTCGGCTGATGCAAAATCTGCAAGTATCTGTAACATGGCTGGCAAAGCAGAAGTTGGTCCAGAGAAGTGAAGAAATATTTCCTCCATCATCTGCAATAAGTTAGGTCAACAGATTGCTATTACTGAAATGCTGAACTGCTAATCGGAATCCTAATTGGAGTCCGGACAAATCAATCCAAATTATAATCGGAGGCCGGACAAATCAATCTGAATCCTAATCGGAACCCAGACAAATCAATCAGAATCCTAATCAGGACACGGGCAATTAATGTCTCGCAAAATCACGGCACGGCCAATGCATAAAGTGAATGAACACAAAGTTGATGGTATTACGTAGATCTATTATATTACCTGTAGCAACGCACGAGCACTATGCTAGTTCAGACTAAAGAGTAACCAGCACGCAAAACCAAAACAAACATGGAGAAAGAGACCGAGTTGAAAATGACACCGGAGTTCTATTTTCGATGAAACAGGGTACACACTAACGCATGGGGACCATATACTCCCACATTTCCATTGAGAATGTAATCAATTTGTGGTGGTCATCCAAGAGAGCAACAGACTCTCCTAAGTAGAAAGACCACTTGTTTTAGAGAACTTAGAGTGCAGACTTTGGAAAGTTTATGATTTTGAAATAACCAAAATATACAACAAACACCTCCAGTTTCCTTTGCTTCTTCTCCAGTCAAGATGACATCTATTAAATACTAGCGGCTCCTATAGCAATTCCCAAGGCTCTATGGCATCACAACAGAAATAGATGAGACTACTAGGTATTTTCCAACAGCTAATGCCATTTGATCATTTTATAACATAAATCTGACTTGCAGTGTCAACTTTCAGCAAAAACTTTTCCAGTACTAAGTAACAAAACCTTTTTAGGTGTTATTGATCAAATTACCACTGCGACTTGTTTATCCTCAAGTAAACAACCATACATAGTATTAGATCATACGTAAATTTATCTTGTTGTCTCCATGAACAAAAGGGAGAATGGTTGAAAAATGGCATACCAAATCTGGATCATGTGAACCTATGGCAACAAGAAGACTAGCACCTGCTCTTTGCCAATCAACATTGAATTCCTGTTCACCAAAGAAAAATAATTTAGAGCTAAACAAAGACAGGCAGGTGAAACGAGAAAATAACAAAAGCATAAAGAAAGTAAGACAAAATAATGAATATTGTCAATAAAGTCCGCCTAGGATAGCCCACACCATCATATGTAGCATTATGTAACATTTGTTTACTCCCGGGGATCACTTTCACTAGGCTGGACCTCACATATGCCGTTCAGCAGGTCTGCCTTCATATGCATGATCCTCGGGAGTCACATCTTGCTGCGCTGAAGTGTCTCCTCCGCTACGTCCGCGGCACTGTTGACTACGGCCTGGTTCTTCACCGATCTCCCTCTGCTGAGCTTGTTGTCTACACCGACGCTGGCTGGGCTGGTTGTCCGGACACTCGCCGCTCCACTTCCAGCTATGCCGTCTTCCTAGGCGGCAACCTTGTCTCCTGGTCGTCCAAGCGACAGCCGGTTGTCTCCCGCTCCAGTGCCGAGGCAGAGTACCGTGCTGTCGCTAACGGCGTGGCGGAGGCGTCCTGGCTCCGACAGCTCTTGGCTGAGTTTCATAGCCCGCTCGCCAAGAGCATGCTCGTCTACTGCGACAACGTCAGCGCCGTGTATCTCTCCACCAACCCCGTTCAGCATCAGCGGACGAAGCATGTGGAGATCGACTTGCACTTCATTCGCGACCGGGTTACTATCGGCGATGTTCGGGTCCTCCATGTCCCGACCACTTCCCAGTTTGCCGACATCTTCACCAAGGGTCTCCCCTCCTCGACTTTCTCGGAGTTTCGCTCCAGCCTCAACGTAGCAGGTGGCTAGTTGTGGCTACGGGGGGTGTTGTCCCTGTGTTTCTTTCTTTGTTGTCCAGTCTTGAACTCTGCTACACCGGTAGTTCAGACTGCGGGGGGGTGTTGGTGTATATATGAGAGGCCCATCTAGAGGCCCATGTACAGCTACTATATTAACCACCCTTCTAGGATTTGGAGGAATACAATTGAGATTATTTCTGTCGTGGTGCTGCAAACCACAGTCGGGTGGCGGAAGGCACCCGCCCTAGCCCAGAGGGTGTGTACTCGGGGGTTAGCTAGTCTTAGATCGATCTCACTCAAGAACACGATGAACACAGCAAGATTTAGAGTGGTTCGGGCCGCCGGAGCGTAATACCCTACGTCCATTATGTGTTGTATTGCCTTCCCACGAGAGTGAGAAGGTGCGAGAGCTTGAGTCCGTCTTGTGTAGATGGTCCTGTGCACAGCGAGCGCCTCCCTTTTATATCTCAAGGGGGCGTGTACACAGCCATTGGATCCCCGACAGGTGGGTCCAACGATGCAGTTTAACCTAACGTACTGCTCATACATTATGATGTCGCAGGCAAAGGAGATCTCTCTCTTGGATTCCCTTGCCTGCTCCCGGAGCCCTTCGTCCATCATATCCTAGCGTCGTCTTGTCAGGTCGGGCCTGTCGTAGCTAGTAACACCGCCCGCCACATTGCTTAAGCGGGTGGTGTAGCTTGCGGCGTAGGCGGCATGATGGAAAAGTGCCGTGCTGTCGTATCCATTTAATGCTGCAGACGGGCTCTGCGCGGGCGCGGCTCAGACGGCTGCACTGTGCTCCTTGGTACTACGCGGCGCGCAGCGGGGCCTGACAAAAGGCTGTCTTGTGTACC
Source organism: Panicum virgatum (assembly GCF_016808335.1). Lineage (NCBI taxonomy): Eukaryota > Viridiplantae > Streptophyta > Magnoliopsida > Poales > Poaceae > Panicum > Panicum virgatum. The sequence goes on from NC_053153.1 coordinate 79,220,036, forward strand.
GCGGCGGCAGAGCACGCCTTGTCCATCGCATTAAATGCGGTAGGTGGGCGAGTCTTCCTGCAGAAGACTCGCGCACGATCCCACGTCTCCGGGACACGTGGCGGCTCCGGACCCCTACACAGTGAGGGGAGTCCGGACGGGCGCAGGAGGTCCCGGACCCCTCTGGGGGTCCGAGGCCTCGGCGGTCAGCTCGGAGCTTCCCTTCCGTGGAGACACGTGGCGTCACCGGACCCATCCTCAGGCGGGGAACGGTCCGGGGCCGTTGGCCTGGTGAGGGAAAAGCCTGGCCTGTGGGGCCTGGCTACTCCGTCTTTCCCGCGTAGCTACGGATAACTACGCGGGTCCTGCCTCGCTTCAGTAAGAGTGGGTATCCCTGTTACAGGGTACCGACAATTTCTCTAGCAACATTCATAACCATGATAAGAACAAACTGTTTTATACTTCTCAGTATCACACTGCAAACCTGAAACTATTTTCATAAAATTAACTATTCAAATCCCAACATGTAATAACCAGCTGTTGCAAATGTAACTCCTTGGGATTCAGGAAACACCTCAATGAAAAAGACAATTACCATTAAAGGTCTCTTTAGCCTAGTTTAAACATTAGGTTATTTGGCTTAGAACCTTAGAAAAGAACTAATCGATCTGGTTAATTCAGGTGTTAAATGTACACTTTGAGCATGATACAGGGAGAAACTAAATGAACTATCAGATAAAGTACTGCACTGCATACTACGATCAAATCTTGGGAGGATTAACCTAATTCAGATTATTGTAAAGTTTAACATTTCAAATGATATGACTGCAGCATAGAGTAGAAGTATCTAAAAGCCTAATCAACTGTAATGCTCAAAACTCCTTGCTAACGTAAATCAGTTTACAATCAACGCTTTCTTATTTTCTCCAATAGTTCATCAGCCTAATGTAAATATACAGAAAAATGATACAACATTATCATAAATGTAGCTTCTCCTTTTTCTTTTTATTCCATATCCGTGTGATCCCCGTGGATGCTATTCCTTCTGTTCAAAACTATAAAGCACACTGTATTTGTACGATTCAAACTTTTGCTAACAATTAGGATAGCTGTATATGAGTTTAGTGATACAAAAGTGGTACAATTAGATTTGTATTTCAGTGTACATTTATATGACCAGGATTTGGGACTTAGTAAAAGTATTATATAAGATAAATTTGTGATCAAATTTCTATTTAGAAGACCATACCAAGTCAAATTGCCTTGTAAAATAAAAGGAGGGTGTACTATGCTACTGATTAGATGTGACATGCTTAGCAATCCTCATAATGTTCTGAGCAGTTGTCCAAGTTGGTGATGGAGATGAAGGCATTAGTTTCTAGCTGATCGTCTAACATTGAGCTCAAAAACGCGAGGAGAGCGAGGCTCTCGCGGGCTAAGCGGCTAGCAGAGCGTGCTCTCAAGCAGCCAGCCCGGGTTCGAGTCTCGCTGCCTTCTTCTTAGTGCAATGCGGGGTGGCTGTCTGCCACTCCCGTCTCGTTTTTTTTAAAAAAAAACGCGAGAGAGATTTGACAGTATCTGATACCTTTGAGCTAACAATTTCTGCAGTTGCAATCTTCGCAATTTTACGAAGGAACTCACGCTCGGCATCGGAGTGATCGAGAGCCCTCACTGCGGAAGCCATCACGAGAAAAACCCCAGCCATGTTCCCAAACCGCTGCACTCCACCAAAACCAAAACCAATTCACACTCCCCAAATAATTCAAAAAAAATGAATAAGCAAATTCTAATCCGAGAGGCTCATGAACGCACCCGACGTCCGCCTCGGGAAACTGTGGCGCAGCAGTCGAGGACGAGCATCGGATTCCTGCACCCAGCAAGCAACGAATTTCACCGAGCTGCTTCGCACGGAAGGACGGGAGGGAGCGGGAGCACATGGGAACGAGTATAAACACTTACAGCGGCGCGATGTCGCGGAGGGCAGCGAGCGCGGCGTCGCGGGCGACCAGAGAGTCGTCGGCGAGGGAGGCGACAAGGACCTGCACGGCCTCTGGAATGGGGGCAGGGGCGGGTGAGGAGGACGGAGAGCGAGCGGCGGGGAGGGAAGGGGAGATGAGAGGTCACCTAGGGCGGCGGCCGACGCCGCGGCGGAGGAGGAGGCCATCGTGGCGGCCGCCGCGGGGAGATCCGCGGCGACAGCCGAGAGGAGAGAAGGGGGGGGGGGGTGGGGGGGAGGGGGGGGACAGCTCAGAACGGCGCGAGTCCGAGAGGGCGTGACACGACTCGAGGAGGTGAGGTCATGTGGGCGGGCAGGCGACGCTGTGGTGGTGGGGTCGCAAAGGAAGCTGACGAGGAGAAAAGGTTGGACGCGTGGTGAATGTCGGCTTATAAACTAGGGTCAGTTGGATCCATGTCACTCCAATTTTTTGAAATTGGGTCTCATGTTGAAAATCATGCCATTGAGTGGCATGATTTTCAACATGACACCCAATTTCACGGAGTTGTGGTGGTATGAATCGAATTTTCCCTATAAACTAAACGTGGGCGAGTACGAGTTTTATAAAAAGAATTATGATATTAAATATCATTAATTTTGCTGACATAGTAAGAAAAGAGAAGAATTAAGATTTATAGAATATGAGAAGAGTTTCATCATCATAAAATCCATCTAACATAATTACTTAGTTTCAATATAGATAACTGTGCCATGAAACTGTACAATAAGACTGGCCTTACACATTACCGGTCTTTATCGATGGTTTTATGCATGTACATACATGTAAGAATTTTAGTTAAGTGATAAGAGAGGGAGGGGAGACAATAAGGTGATTGTTTCGCGAGATAAACACCTCATAGGTCAAAATTTAGGATTATGAGAATATTTTTTCATTATTGTACAAGTTGTTGTTACCATACAGCTCATAATATTTTCTTGTATATATAAATTATAAAATTATATATTTATGAGGTAGTTGCTTACTATAAAATAATTTATTATTTATATTGCACGTTACATCATCTCAAGATAACGTGGCAATATATGAAATCGCCTATTAGACTAGAGCAATGAACATGTTTGGCTTTGTTCTGCTCACCTTTCTTCCGGGCTCTGGCACGGCCAGTTTGGCTCAGCTCGGTTCTTTGTCGGTTTCAAAATTTTCAGAACGCACAATAGTTTAACTTCACCAAATACTTTATCTAAACATGTGGCCTGGGTGCTTTGAGTTTGCAAAAAAAAAAAAAGATCGCGCGCGCGACGGTCCTCGGCCACCATTTCGTAAACAAACACCACTAAGGCCTAGTTTGGGAGCAAGGGGAGGGGAACCCAGGGAGAGCAACCCCCCGAGGGGGATTTTGCCATATGTTCCTTTCCCTGGGGATCCTTCCCCTCTGGGGGTTTGCTTCCATGTTTCCATTTGGAAACTGGAAAAAGAGGAATTCAGAAAATAATGAAATATCTCAAAAATTCAGGGAAATCAAGAAAAAAATAGAAAATATGAATAAGACAATATCTCGTATATAATGGCCGATACCAGCATCATCACAAGATCATGAAATAATAAAAAAATATCTCTTCAACAAAATAGATATTTTATTATGAAATCAGACAATCATAATTCTCCATCTTTACATCCAAAATCTAGCAAAATATGAGCATTCTACGTTGTGATCAGTTCGTGAAGTACTTGACATTTTGTTTCTTCACACCCCCATTACCATAGGAAAGGTAAAAATTTGATGTATCTGCTGCATGACATGAAGCAAGGATCAGTACAAATTTGATAAGCCCATTACCATAGGAAAGTAAGGTGTACCAGTAGTAAAGGTGAGACAAGCATACAGTAGTAAACTATGGCGCTACAGGCATATCTTAGTAAAGGAGATATGGCAAAGGCAATCAGTACATAACTACATACTATATAAATTAGATCAAAAGGATTAATCTATGCATTGCACTCTACAAGGAAACAAATTAGCTCTGGATCAAATGCATCGTATAGAAAAATAGTAGTTGCTCTACTAGTAGTTGCTGCAGGACATGAAGCAAAAAAAAGGGCTAGATTTGATAACTAGCACAAGGTTAGTAGTTGCATATGCTCATGACGGATCAAAAAGAAAAATAGAAAGAATAATATACCTGAGAGGCAACAAATTGCCAACATGTTGAACTGCAGGCTTGGTAAATTCCCAATGAAGTATCTAGGATTCCCCATCAGTGACAAGAAACTTGAAACCTCTCATTTCAGCGAGCTGGTTGGAAAAATGATTGGATATAGGATAATTGCTCGACAAGGGATGAACAATCAATATCAGAACTCATGGAGGATAACTATCAGAACTTAGCCACAGAGAGACTAAATTAAATAGAGCAAGGGCTGATTCTGTAGCACCATACCATCAAATCAATGTGCTGGCTAACTGAATTATCACTCCATGGAACATGCCCCAGGCCCCAGCACCAAAAGCACTGCCGCCACCATGGCCAAAGCAAGGTCTGCCATCATTTTCAAGTATATATATAATATTATTTATTAGTAAAATAGTGCTAACTGTTTTAGGTCTAGCAAATATTACGCGGAGTATTTATTATTCTATTATGTCTTGCTTTTGATACAATGAATTATTTCAAAATTAAAACAATGAATAATGTTTATTGTTTAGCATATATCATCTTCAGACATTCAGGCAGGATAGGTCTATCAGTATTGTTGCACCAGGATTTCAGGCAGGATAGCCATATAGAATTTTGATTTCTTTTACACATAGGTTACCTAGAACAACTGCTTGTATATATGAAACAATTTGGAGATGGATCCAGTCAATGCGTTGGGCGATTTCCTTATGACCAAGAACAGATCAATCAGTGATTGCCATTGATCTAGCAACTATATGTTACTTCACTAGCCTCTGACCTGTGAACTCTATCTCTATCCAGAGCAAGCTATAGTATGAATGCTCAGTTCCGCATGCGGCTGCTACAAGAACTACAAGAATTGGATCTTGGAGATCAGCAAGGACAGGATCTACAGGAACTCAATCAGGATGGGGGTGGGGACTCACATGTGCTGAAGAAGAATATGATGTGGAGCCGGCCGAGCTGGAGGAGGCGATACTGTAGATCGAGTTCTCCGAGGGGGGGGTGGCGTTGCAGCCGACGGGGAGACGAGCGGCGAAGGGGCGGCGGAGGTAGAGCAAGCGATGGGAGGGCGAGGGGGGCGGCGCCCGGACGCGGAGGGACGGCGGCGCCTGTGGTAGAGGGGCGGCGGCGACGGCGGAGGCGGAGGGAGGCGCCGCTTTTCCTCGCGACGAGTGCGAGCGACGCCCGGCCTCCGGAGGTCGGGAGGGTTGCCCCGTGGAAAATTGGTGGATAGGGTCAGATATACCCTTTCCGTGGGCTTCCAAATGGCGAAATGATTTGACCCGTGGCCTATTTCCACGTGGGCTTCCAGCCCAGGGAAAAGACCGGGTTCCCGGCGGGATTCCGGGCTTCCAAACTAGCCCTATGTGCAGCCTACGCAGGGTATTAGCATCGCATCATGCTGATGTTTTGATGCCAGCACCGCGCCACAGATCAAAGTACCATCTGTCCATCACAATACTGTTTTCACCTTTTTTTTAAAAAAGGACAGTACTGTTCATGAAACGATCCTTCAATCAGTTTACACTTCCGCTTACTGAAGCCGTTTTGTTACACTACATTCTCGCCTAAGAAAGTATGTGGGGCGCAATGATCGTTCACTGTTCATATACGATGATCTTCATTGCGAATGCTCCATTTACAATCTTCAGACCAAGACCGGCGAGAAGGAAATGGATCTGATAACTGAAGAGCTGCAATAGAAAACAGCAATGGCTTACTTCAACAAGTTGAGCATACAGACACTGTAGTAGTGAAGTGGATGACGTTCAGGCAGGAGAGCAGAATTGCTATACAACAAGTAAACTATCATGCCTAATGGAGGCCACTGGGGAGCTTCATATTTTGCCAGTGCCAAGTGGTTTCCTTGAAGAATCACCAGAAGCCCAAGCTTGGTAGTCCTTAACGAGCTGGAACAACAAAAATGAAAATCATGTCAAAATAATATAAGTTCATAGAGAAATATTGAAAATATTGCTCACAACCATCTTATGACTCATCGTAGGGTACTTCCAGCTGGCAAATAAACATGTCTTCCTCATAAATGACTCTTTTTAGGTCATCCAGTTCGTGTACAAGGATTATGGACAGCCACTACAGCTAAAAACTGAATCATTCATTCGACAATGAATATATAGATGAGCGTGGCAGAAACAAGTGCTACAAGTAAAATAGAGCCTTGGCCTGATAGGATTCTGTTAAGAAAAAGAAAATGACGAATTGTTCAATTTACAATAAAGTGAGGTAAATACAATTTCTTCTCAAATTTCTAGCAGGATTTTATCTTATAGATAGACCAAACCATCCATGACTTGCTCTAACATATATTCACCAAAAGTTGTGATACGAAAGGAACATGTGCTGCAGCTTGGAAAAAAGAGTGAAGGCTGAGATGAAGAAAGTGTTAATAAACAAATATCTATAGCATGTCACATACCTGCTTCAGAAATCTTGGAAGCATGACTCCAAGTAACTGTTCAAGCACTTGTCTGCCGCTTGATTCAATGGCTGTAACTGGTATTGCTCGAAATGGAAATGGTATATCGATTGCAACCTGAATATTATCATAATCTGCTGATTATGTTCAATTCAATGATGATTGAACCATGTGAGGTGGGACCTTGAGAGTGCAATACCTCTATTGTAGCATCTGATGTAAGCTGTTGAACAGTTGAATCTTGCAACGTGCTGCTGCAGAAAACCCTATTCACCATGGAAGCTGCATCCCACAGCAAATCATGTCAATGATATCCTGGAACAAGGATTAAATAGTTTATTTTAGACTATGAGAAAAACACTAAGAAATATATATTAAAGTTTGCTAGATGAGCTAATATAGGTCGTCCGGGAAAATCCCTGGTTGTGTCACTACAACCAAATTTGCCCTTCTCTATTTATCAGAACCATATGAAGTTATGAACTTCTCAATAAATTATTGAGTTAAAGAAATCAAGCAACCCAAGAAAAGTATCAATATCACAAAAGAATTAAGAATCAAGAACAACATTATCAATAAGTTATCTAACATCTATGAGGATATGTCAAAGTATTATGTCTGATTTTTGTTCTTTCTAAAATAATCGGAGCATAGAATTACACAAAAAACAGAAAAGGACACCTTCAGTCCAATGCATAAAAATTAACCTTTAATTTCAAGGGCACAGTGGTAAGGTCATGTAATATTGTTGTAGTGAAATGAAAATATGTAAGACGAAACAGAACAGCGATTTTATAATAATCTTACAGCTTTGCAGCAATTCGAAGAGGAGGGATAATCTTTTCAAACAAATTTTTTGGCTTCATCGATCTAGTTGTGATCACAATAGTTAAGGATTGGCCATCACAAGAAAGTAGAAACAGAAATCAATGTGATGTGAGAGGTCGACCATTACAAGCAAAAGAAATCAAAACACTGTAGCACTGTGTCATGTATGAGAGATAGAGAAACTGCAGTTTTGTATGCGGAATAATGGATCCCCAGTTTATCTTTCATACTATTGTGGCAAAGGTCATACTCAGCAATTTGGCATCAGACAATTTATCCTCATTCGATCACTATTTAGAAGTTAGAACCCTATGGACTGAGCCACTCACTAACAACAAGCAGCAATCAGGCAAGTATCTAGTCCAACAGTAGAAAATGTGAATAACCAGCCTCACCTGAGAACTTATCATTCTGTGCCTCCACAAGAGGCGATCCCTCCAGCTGCAAGCAAACACAAATAAGTATATCAGCGAGACCCATTATTTGAGTTTGCAAAATAAGCAACTGCCGCCATTATTGAAGCATAACCTGTATTTGCTGAATGGTACCTTACAGGAGAGGAGGCGAATGCAGCAGCCGTCGGGTTCCTCGTCAACGCGGACAAGGAGGACGGGGCAGACCTCGAGCGCGAAGAACCGGAAGCGGTATACATAGCATCGGAAGGTGGAGTCGTCGACGCGCTCTATGCGCTCCGCGTCTAGCACCGAGTACTGGCTCGCCGGCAAGCTCATGTACTCCGCTGCAGGAGCAAGCAGACACAGTTATCTCAAGCGGCCCCTCAAGGCCTCAACTAGTGAACAAGGCGAGGAGAGCTGGGGACGAAGGCTCCCGGTACCGAGGGGGCGGGCTAGCTGCTGGACGGAGACGGACTCGGAGCGGCGCGCGACGAACCGCGCCTTGGGAGTGGACGACGAGGAGGAGACGGCGGATGACGAGGAGGAGGAGGAGGCGCGGACGACGGCGCGGGAGCGGCGGAAGGCGGCGGGGACCGGAGGCGGCGAGCGGAGGGACGCAGCCATTGGGCGGGCTCGCGCTATGTGACTGTGTTGCGTGCTTGGCCACGTCGGTCGCCGGTGAGTGGCCGCGGGCGGTTGCTTCCCCCAGGGGACCGGCGGGCTGAGCCAGGAAATGGAGGGGAATTTCTTCGGTCGTGCTGGATTTTTTTTTCTGTCGACGGATAAGATGGAGTGTGGGCCAGGGATCTGTCCGTATCAAATTTCGTAGCCTACTGGAAGATGGGGCCGGGCCGTAAACATAGAGCACGAGAGAACGAAAGCTACCGCCTAGTGGTGATTTTTTATTTCAGCCCCTTCTTCAGGAATCAGGATGCAATTTATTTCAGCCGAGTTTCACTGAGGCCTTGTTTAAATCCTGTAAACGCAAAACGTAAAATTTTTATAAATCGCTTGCATGGTGTACTAAATGTAGTCAAAAAATAAATCACATTATAAAAATAGACTGTAAATCGCGAGACGAATCTAATAAGCTTAATTAGGATGTGATTAGACACTAAATTGCTACAGTAATGATACGGTAAAGATGCTCTAATGATCCTCTAATTAGGCTCATTAGATTCGTCTCGTAGTTTACAGACGAAATTTGTAATTAGTTTACATTTAATACTTCAAATATTGAAGATTCTCTTGAAAAACGCAAAATGAACTAAATAAACCCTGAAACCTTCCATAACTCCATTGAGTTTACAGAGTTTCCATGACATTTTTTTCGGGAAGGACTGAGGATACAAGTCAGCGTCTATAACAGGTAACAGCCCAGAGAAAAGAACTTGTGAGAACCAAATTCTCATCTGAATGCCCTATGCCACAAGGATTTGGAGAGACTTTTAATCCAATGGGTAATATATGCAAAAATTACGTTTCCGCTTTACATTGCTACAACCTAGTGCCTACTATACACAGTACAACATTGAGCTACATCCGGGGGGAAAGAAGGTTACATTCCCTGGCCATGCGCCTATGTTACAGATATGAGACGACCGTGTGGCGTCGCTACCCCAGACACCCCCCCCCTCTCCAAAAAAAACTAATCAATGTCCGCATGCACGTAATCTACGAATACGAAGTTCTTCTGGAGATCATGGAATGCGTATGCCAGGGTGGCACTGACCAAAGCAGCTGCACCGATCAATATTCTGAGATGAACATCAGCAGGAATCCCAGCGGTAGCACAGCACACTACCGTCGCCCCCATGAAGACTTTCTGCAGAGTCTGGAATGCATTATATGCTCCTTTGCAAGATGAGCATTTCAATGTGTGCTGCTCGTATCTGTCTAGCATCTGCATGGCACAGTCAATTATAAGAATACAAGAGTTAATGGAATGCAGAAACACAACTGATGAAAGTTTCCATGCTCAAAAAGGTTCAGTGGATCTTATTGAAAAATGAAAACAGAAGGTAAACTTCGCTGTTCTAGTAAAATGGAACCATTACAGATAAGCAACTATTCTCGAATGCCTTACAGTAAGAGTAATTCGATGCTACCAACTTCTCAAAGAGATTTGAAGTATACCACTGAATTTAACCCTTCGTATTATTAAGCAGGTTGCCGTAAATACACTAGTACATGTGGCAACTGCTAATCTAAAATATATATTGTCTATTATAAAGATGAAGTGTGCCAACAATTATGCCCAGAAAGAAAAAACAAATGAAATAAAAATGGACAATTGCAATCAGTCATCAATGCACAGAGTATTAACTACACAAGCAAAACAGATGCTTGAGACCTTGACCGACAAAAAGATTGCCATATTAAGTCTGAAGCAAAAAAAAAAAGGAATACTGTGACTATAACCATGATAACTTTTACCTCGCGCTTTGAAAGGACCGTAGAAGGCAATGCTTCTTGGCTAGGATTTCCAAACCACTCAGGTTGGCTATTGCCAAATTTCCTTAGCCATGTGCGGAATGCTAAAACAAAACGGTCAGCCTGTGTGGGTGTGAATGTGATCTTTGTGTATTGCTGGTTAACATCTGCAGAAGACTCCTTGGATGCAGCTAGGAAAATCTTCTCCTGGCCTTGAAGAACGATCATGTCACCATCATAGACCAAATTTGAAGTCCAATGTTCATACCATCGAGGGACAAGCTGCACCAAAAATACACAAAAGCAAAGAGAAAAGGAAGGTATCAGGATTTGACTGAACACATATAAATTCAAATATGATGAAGCAATAAACTCCAGCAATAATATATGCTTACAGTAGGGACCTTCCCTGCTGTTTCCCAAGAAAAAAAGTATGACAAGAAGTTCGTTTCAGCACTTAAAAAGGAAAATATAAAGCATAAGATAATGTTGACACCGCAGCAGGGAAATAAAACACAAGGGAAACACTATACAAGCATGTACCTGCCACCATGCTTTTCCTGGCATCGTAAACTGGAAAAAATTTCGAGCACTGCAGACAATAGAACGAGTCTTCCCTGGTGCCATTGGAATGTTAAACGAGCATATCCATATGACCCATTTCTGGTCTCCAAAAATGGGCAGCTTTGTGTCTATCTCTATTCTGCACAAACCGGTTAACAAAGTTCAGAACCACAAAATGACTGAATCGTTGACTGAGAAATAAGAACCACTCCAACACACTGAATGGCAAGTGATACAATAAAAAGGGGAAAAAGGACGACTGAGTACTTTGCTGAAACTTACTTATTTAATGCATAGCACGGGGCCTCAAAAGTTGCACTGATGCGAGGATTACCAGAATTTGCCCCTGAGTAACCCCAGGCACCACTTGATTCCATCTTAAATGTCAAAGGCCTGGCTCTATCTCTTCGTCCAGTAACCTGTGAGAGGAGTTAAAGTTTGGTAATATGAGTGGATGTGCTGAAATCATGTATCTCCAGAAAACAAAGCACATTGTTTGTCAATGTCAAGAGTTCATGGCAAATATATAGCGTACTAAGCTATTCCGGTTAAGGGTGTGTTTAGTTGGTGAAAAAGTTTGGGTTTTGGTACTGTAGCACATTTCGTTGTTACTTGACAAATAATGTTCAATTATGGACTAATTAGACTTAAAAGATTCAGCTCGTGCTAATCAGTTAGACTGTGTAATTAGTTATTTTTTTCAACTACATTTAATGCTCCATGCATGTGTCTGAAGATTTGATGTGACGGGTACGGTGCAAAAAATTTTGGGAACTAAACAAGGCCTAAGTAGTGTCCATCCAGAATAAGCAATAAGTAAACAGAATAAACTATTATGCACTAAAATATCGGATATTCATAGCACATGTGCAACAGTTACTTAAGATTGCACACTGGCAACCAGAAAAGATAAGAGGTCAGACTCAACAATTCTGGACCTTTTTGCCCATCAGAAGCCATGTCTAAGAAATTCAATGTATATGCTTAAACGAAATTGGGACGGTATTTTTTTTTGGCAAACAAAATACAGTTGATTACAACAAAAACTTCTTACTTCTTTCCTGAAATCACAATATTTTAACCATAAAATAATCATGAGCCATGACTATAGCATGACGTTCCAATGTGATAAGCAACTAAACTCTCTCAAACATAGTCTGTCCTAATTTACCTTGTGGTGAGCAAATTCTATATGGGACGGGTCAGAGACGTTCTCCATCAACGTATCATAACCATAGTACAAGTCCCTCTGGATCGTCACCGTGGAGAAGGCCGGGTCATCAAACTCTTTCGGCAACCTGAAACCAAGCAAGATCGAATTTAGTCACGGGAATGCAGAATCGAATTCAGTCCCTAGCGGCTGTTAGAAGCCAGACTCTACGCACATTGGAGGCTTGGTGGCAGTGGCCTTCTCCCATCCATTCTCGTCAGGCCACACGAAGAGCAGCCCCTGGGAGACGAGGGTGGGGAACTTGGTCGCGCACGCCTTCGGCGACCGCATTGCCCGGGCCTCGGGACCCTCGGGCATGGCCTGAGGGATCCTGGTCCAGGCGCCGGAGCCGTCGAATGACCAGCCGTGGTACGAGCACTGCAAGCACCCCGTCTCATCGATCCTCCCCTCCTGCGTGGATTTCACATCAAAATTAGCACGAGCCGAGGATGATACCAGATAGGACACACATGATGCGAGGAAGGGATGCGGCTACCACACCGAGAGCGGAGCGAGGCGGTGGGGGCAGCGGTCGTCGAGCGCGACCCACTCGCCGGACTTGGGGTCCTTCCAGATGACAAGGTCGCGGTTGAGGAGCTGGAACGGGGTGGGGCGGCTGGGGTCGAGGTCCTCGACGAGGGAAACGGGGTACCAGTGGTCCCTCCATGAGAACTTCTCGCCGGACTCGGGCGCCGACGTGCTCGGCTCCGCCTGCTGCTCCGCCGCTTCACCGGGGGCGGACGGCGGCGCCGCCACGCGCAGGCGGGTGCGAGGACGTCCTCCTCCGCGGGCGTGGTGACGGGAGGTGGGAGCCGCGGCAGCGTAGAGGGAGCGGAGCCGCGGCGGGCTCGGGGCGACGAGGAGCGAGGGGGTCGGGATCGACGCGCGCATTTTCTCCGGCTCGTGTGACAACTGACACGGGGAGGTTTTAGCGTTTGGCTTCGCGTCGGAGATCCTCGCCGCGCCGGTTTTATGGCTCGAGGTCACGGTGGATGGGTGGGTGGAAGCAGTGCAGTGCTTCTAGACTCGGCAAGAACAGAGTTCCGGCACGCCGAGAGAAAATCAGAAAACCTCCTGTTCTGGCGCAAAAAACCAGTGGCCAGACAAAGGAAAAACTCCAGAATTTTCTCACGTTCTCACCGCTGGGAAGTGAACAAGAGAGACGAACTACTGCTACGACCAGAGTACACTGTACACACGAGAAGTGAGGTTGCGTGACGGCAGAGGAGGGACTAGGGAGGGAAAGAACCGGGGAAAGAGGGAGGGGATGGACGATATGCAGGACAAGTGTGCGGGAGCACGCATGGCATTTTGCGGCGTTCGTGTGGTGGAGGTTGGGCCAGCCAGCCGTCCCCCGAGAGCAGGACGAACGCTCCACGCCGAGACCTGACCGGCGAGAACGACACGAACCCGACCCCATGGTGGAAACCATCTGACCCGCCCATTGTTTGCAGGGTGCCGGTGATCACGTCGTCGCTGATCGCCGCGGCCGGATTGTGGAAACCTCGAATCTGATACTAGGTTTGAGCAGTACCAGCGTTCACAGAACTATAAAAGTACGAGTACATTTCAAATCAAATTCGAATTAGTACAGTACATATACAAGTATACAACCTGCATATTAACGCCCGTCGAAGAAAATGACTGCTGCTATCAGAAATACTGACATCATCATGGCAGCAAGACTATCACCTTGCATTCATTCTGTTCGCTCGAGCCAATCAATTAGCAGTGCTTTCTCTCACACCGGTCTTGTTTGGTTCTTCTCTAGAATAGGTTAGTACGTACTTTGACCGGTAATTACGGTATCAAACAAAGCCAATTTACAAAATCAACTTCAGAACCCCCGCGTTAGAAACCCTAAAGAATCTAATGAGACCTTTGACCGCGCGATTAGAGGACAGTTACTGTAGCGTCACTGTACCAAATCGTCGCTTAATTACCGTCATTAGATTCGTCGCGAAAAGTTACACCCATCACTGAAAAGGTTTTGCAAATAGACTTCATTTAGACCACCATGCATGCAAGATTCTCTTTTCGAAAAAACATGCGCGCTAGGGAATAAAGATAATCAAATAGGGCCACCAAATCAACAACAGCCACCGGTAATACTTTTCTCTCATAACAAATCAACACCAGCCGCCGGTCACAGTTAAGCGAACAGAGTGAATGCAGGGTGATAATCAAATGTTATTACTATCAGCCTGATTTACCATCCTATGCGCAGACAAGCAGATGTTATCATCAGTATCAGCGCAGACAAGCAAAACAAAATTATTAGTAGGGTGCCAAAGATAACTTCATCACCGGTCGCTGCAAGAAAATGGAAACCTCGATTTGAAGTGTCCGAATAGCACCAGGCTTCAAAAATGAACAATTCAGATCAAATTCGAATTTGTTCCGCACATATGCAACCTGCATATAACTCTCGTCAAAGAAAATGAAATGACAACTGCTACACGCTATCAGAAATACTAAAATCATCAACACAGCAAAATTATCGTAAATCTGTTTCCTCCATGGTTTTAAATAGCGGGCTATGATAAATAGCGACGTATTTTTTCTCGAGGCTAAGAGGCTATAGCGAACTATGACAAATAGCGGTTTACTACTAAACCATGAAAAATACAAATAATAGATGCACAAAAACATAGTAATTAGCGAATTTCATATATATAAATATGTTTCTAGAGCTATGAGAACATTACTTAAGTTGATAATGCAATAAAAATCATACAATCAAATATTTATTTGTCCAAAAGACCAAAACAGTAGCCTAAGCTAAGGATAAAGGCTATAGCGGAGCTAAAGCTATGCTATTTAGCGCAGCTATAGCCCAATTTAGCGTCCATAGCTGTCATAGCGGCACAAATATAAATAGCGTAGCGGGAACCCTCTAAAAAGGCTATAACGGGGCTATAGCGAGGCTATAGCCCGCTATTTAAAATCATGATTTCCTCTCACGCGATGGGACAGAAAAACAAAACTCACCTTTCACTTGCAATGCAAGGCTCTAAGACTAACTTCAACAATGAGAGGCAAAATGAGGATTGCCTCGCGTGTACAGCGATGCAACGTGAATGTATTTGGTTACGTCTCCAACAACGATAGCATTTTCCACTGCGCGGTTCCCTCCCCCGGCGGCTCACCCCCCTGGCTCCCTCCCTGGTGGCCCTCTGCACGGCGGCGGGCGCCCGGGTTCTCCCTCGGCACCGTCCGCGACAAGAGGGACCTGCCCCACGGCGGCGGTAGGGAGACGAGCAGGAGGAAGGCGATGGCGCGCCAGGAGGAAACGGCGGCGGGGGCGACTCGAATGGCCTGCTCGCCGTCGCTCGGGAGGCGGTTGTGGCTGTGCCGGCCGCTCCTTGCCACGGGGCCGCCCTCCCTCATCGTGCTCCTCCTCCCCGACTCGGCCTGCTCGCCTGTGGCGACGCAGGCCCGCCCGCGGCGGCGCTCTGCCCACCACGCCACTGCTGAGTGCAAGACGGCGTGATGGCCGGCGGCGCGCGACGCGGCAGGGCGGAGCAGCACGCGGCCGGCGAGGCGGAGCAGCGCGCAACGCAGCCGGCGGGGCGGAGCAGATGCATTCGAGGAGAGAGGGAATACAATTTTACATTGTCTCTATCCGCGGACGCAAAATGCATCTCGCGTATGGCTCATCTGTTGGAGGGTACTCCTCGCGTGAACAGTGCTGCATGGAGAGGCAAAATGCATTTGCCTCCTGTTGAAGTCAGCCTAACAAAAACCTCCACATTATCAGCAGTTAAGCAGATGTAATCAATCATCATGGCTATCTCACCTCACGCAGATGTTTCTATCATTGCATCGTTCAAATGCTAACTTCACATAAACTCTGTAGGAGCAAGGTCCTTTGCCGCACCTTTGCACTTTGGGGAGAACGCAGGCATAAAAACAGACGAGCATAAACACAACGAGATCATCATCTCTTCATCACATAGCAGACTAAATATCACAGCATTACAAACCAGAATAGAACCATCAGAAACAAGAGTGTCAACCAGAGTCACATAACACATAGTATAAGAGAACTCATGATAAGCACAGCCTAACCCAGCCAGTTCCTTCACAGGCATTACCACGAACACAAGGCGGACACCTCCAACACCAGTCACTTGATTCCAACCAACAGGCGGAGAGATTAATCGAAGCACAGCGACGCCCCTTTTTGAGTTCAAAAGGGGATTGGCGTTTTAAATGCAGCAAACCCGCTGTGGTCGCCGCCCTCGCCGGAGGGCTCACTTGGGCAGCATCTGCGCCGCCGCCGCGGCAGCCGCCTCCTGCTGCTGGTAGTTGAGCGGGCGGCGGAACAGCATGATGTGCGGCTCCGGTCGGTGGATCGCATAGTGCACCCACCCGCGGCTCTGCTGAACGCCGATCGCACGCCACTCGTTCTGCAAAAAGGGAAAAGAAAGAAATACCCCCACAAAACCCCAGCATCAGACATCCAAGACAACAGCAGTACAAGAACGCGATATACACAAATGCATGTGAAATCCTTGGCGTTTACCTCGGAGAGGAGGCGGTTCTTGGGGAGAAGCTTGGCGACCTCGGGCGGGAGGACGACGTGCCTGCGCCGGACAAAGGGGATCGGGTTAGGGTTTTACCGACCACGGAAGACCAAGGAGATGGAAAGGGGTAAATTCAGGAAGCTAGGGTTCCGCATCTACCTGTACTCGTAGGTGTCATCGAAGTACTTCTCGGAGTACTGGATCTGGCCCATGTCCACCACCACTTCTCGATCAGCTTCTCTACAGAAAATTGCCCAAAATTTCAGCGGATACCCCAAACAAACCACCGAATCGCGCAGAAATCAGAGCAAAACCACGAATCGCGGAGGAACATTGAACGGAGAACAACACGAGATCGAAGGATCCGGAGGGAAGCGCGGCACATACCTAGGAGCGGGGTGGAGCGTGTGCGGTGGAGCCGAAATGAGAGCCGCAGCGAGAGGGGAGCGCGTTGGGGGCGACGGGGATGGGGAGCGTATTTAAAAGGAATCGGAGGGGGGCGACCGTTGGTTTTGAGATGGACGGGCCAGATGGCCCGGGGCGGTTAGGGCTCGTAGTCGTTGCGGATCACCCACCGCCGGATTCATCGGCGGCGTCGGCGTGGGCTGCTGGATTCGCGTCCAAATCAGCGGATGCGCGTGAGAACATGGTGGATGGGAGGGAGTTTTGAATTTTGAAATCGCGGATTGGCGCCAGTAGAATATTACTATCAGAGCCGATTTGCCCGTTATGTATGGTACTTCACGAACACGAACGTCGAAGTATTTCCGGTTGCTCCTTCGATTCCGTTTCTATGAAAAATCGAGTTCAACCTGACAGTTTCACATGAAAAAGCTCGTCACTGCCCATAGAGATTTCACATGAAAAGTTTATATTTGTTTGAACATGAAACCCTACTAGATTCCAATATCTCTATATCTATCTCTATAGGACGAAATCGGGCCGAAATGCCTAACGGGTAGGGTATCCACGTCAACCACAACCCGCTAACCGTCCGATCTATTCATCGTGAGATGCTGGCCGTCTGATGCGGGCTTCGCGCCCGTTAGCTCGCGAGCCCGCACGTTGATTCGCGAACCCTCCACGACTCTCTGCCTCCTCCACACGGTCCACTCCGCCTCCCACCTCCCTCAGCCTCTTCTTCCCTCCTCCCGCTGGCGCCGCGCGTGACTCCGCCGGCCACCGCACCGCCTCCTCTGCAAGCGCGCGCCGCCCCTCCCTGTATCCTCCACGGTCGCGTGTCGCCTCCACCACGCCGCAGCCAGGCCGGGGCCACCGCGCTGCCTCCTCCGAGCCGAGCGACCGCCGCCGCTCCTCCTCCAGGCCACCGCGTCCTCTCCGCCTTGCTGCGCCCTCTCCACCGGCCGATGCGTGCGCCTCCGCCGGCTCCCGCGCCTCCTCCGGGCGCAGGCCGCCCTTGCGCCACCTCTCTCTCCACGCGCTCCGCCGCCGGCCCCGTGCCCAGGCCGTGCCACCTCCGATTCACCACGCGCTGCCGCCCTTGTCGCGCCGCCCCTCCATCTCCTCCCGTGATGAAGGCGCGGTGCCGGTGCCTGTGCTCCGCTGCTCCTTCCCCTCTTCTCCCTCTCCGGCTACCCCTCCTTTCTCCCGGCCCTCCCTCGCGCTGGTAGATTCACCACCTACCCCGTCGCTATGGCCATCGAGACGCAAGAGAACCTCTCCCGCATCCCCGATGACGACGACTGCCCCCGGCTCCTTGGTTGACCGTTGACTCATGCGCACCATCATCATCCGTGGTGGTCAGCTTGAGCCCCATCAACGCCCGGCCAGACAGCTCAAATCAGGTGCCCAACCCTATCTTCCCCAGTCTCCCTCGCTGCAGCATAGTAACCCTCCTAATCTATTTCCTTGTTGTAATCCACTTTTTCATTAAGTTTGGAACTTGGCTAGGTGGCCCCCGTGGACGGCGAGCATGGGATGCGGCTGCCTCCATGTATCTGTTCTTCTAGCCTCAGACTCATAGACAAGGAAGAGGCATAGTTGCTTATGCCCTTGGTTTGAATTAACTGCTCATCTTCAATTACTCTGATTGCCCATGTCATGCGCATCTGATTAGGTTTTGAAATTTCGTTCTTCTTTATTAATTTTTCCATCAGCAGATCTCACAGCATGGGACAATATTCCCCTAGAACATAAGCAGAATAAAATCGAGAGTTGGAAATAATTTGTTTCGTGTGCAAGTATACGACACACAGCTCCTGTCAAATGCAGGGCTCCGTCATCAAGTTGCCCTTTTGGTTGTAGCCGAAGAAGTTTTTCAGTCTCCAATGATGTTCCAAATAGTTTAGTTTAATGGAAAATAATGTGGCAATTAAACCCATATCTGTCAGAACTTGTGCTTGTATGGTTTAGTGACAAGATAGTCTGTAGAGAAGAAAGCACCTATTTCCGTACATCTAAAAAAATTAATCTGCAGCTGATAGCATCTGTTACTTAGGATAGTACACTGAATGGTATCTCACTCAGGTTCTTTCTTTCCTATGCTTTTATAGTATATTTACGTAAAGACTACTGAGGAATTGTCCTAAGTATGGCACTTGGCAGCCAGTTGGACCATTTAGTTTTGCAAATAGCTAAGCTCTGTGTTCAAAATCTTTGCTCTTCTTATTTTTTAGCCCAATCAGTAGATGCAAGTGCAATTTCAATCAGCTATCATCAATTCATCATTGGTAGATCCTTATGTTAGTCTCTGCATTCTAACTTGGAGAGAGAGGAAGGCATATAATTTCCTTATATAGTCTCTTGGTTAACCATCAAGATAGCAGAAATCAATGTAAAGCTGTTATAGGGTCAAATACTTATTACATGCAGTGCTAGCTATGCTAACAGCACAAAGTAGCTTTCATTCTTTTAACTATTTGTCCATATGCTACCATGGTCCACTTAAAAATAAAACTATTCCTTGTAAAAATGCAATGTTGTACTGTCAAAAAGCCAATAGGCATTGATATGTTGTATCTAATCCAAAGATGATGCGACCTTTACTGACAGCATTAATTTTCTAATTTTCCTATTGCTAAATCATGTTCAATCTACACCTCAGCTGATCGGATTCCTATTAACTCTTGAATTCTCTAAAGTGATGAAAAACTTTGTGTCTTTATAAGTAGGTTAGCAGATATCGGCATTTCCAACTTTGAGCAGGTAGCTACGCTTGTTAATATTCAGCTTTTATTTGTGGATAGGTGCTATAGAAGAAATTAAGAATTGCAAGTAGAAAACTGGAATTTCATAGATGTACTGCATTGCTCCATTGCCTTCCAGAAATGTTGCTTACTCATCATTTTGCTGGCCTGATCGTTATTGCATGGTAAATATACTGATCTGGCAGCAGATTGAAATTTGAAGAACATAAGTCCTGAAATATACTTCCAATGAGATAAGAATTAAGCACTGACCTCTGGTGTCTTTCCTAACATAGTGAAGTTATTAGAGGATATTGCCCTTGCACTATATCTAAACTTGGCACAGAGACAACTATTTGTTAGGTTTCCTTCTGTCAATATTTGTTTGTTTTCCCTTCAGGCTTGATAAGAATCACTAGCATAAGCATTGGCAAAAAAAAAATTCCAGTTCTAGCTCTTAGAATTTTCCATATTTCTCTTCTATTATTGTTGCTGGTGCACCTTGAACACTACTGGTACTTCCCTTTTGTGTTTAGAACTTTAGATACGTTCAATCAGGTATTCAGATAGCAAAGAAAATATGAAAAGAAGAGTGGGCTATTCCAGTTCTTAGAATTTTCAATATTTCTCTAAGCATGGCCAGGTAGACCACATGCCTCCTGGTTTGGTACAAATACGATTAGTTTCTGTAAGCTCAGGGTCAATACCTGCTACAGAGGCGTTGTTTGACGACAACGAGCTCCTAGTCTGTGCTTCGTCCTGTGGTGTTGTGAGGATACGCCGGCACCTTCTGGTTTGGCATCTCCATGTGGTGCTACGCCGCACGGCCGCCACCAGTGAGTTGCACCACATGGCGTGAGCTATCCACGCAAGCATCGTTATCTTCGAGGTAATTCCGCAGCAGGGGTTAGGATAACCCCCCCTCCCCTGATGGCCCAAAGACATTCGACAGAATACCCAGGCTGACCTTTGTGCTAACGCTTCTAGCATCTCTTCCTGCAGCTGTGATGATAAAGTGGCCAGCTTAGATACTGAAACAGTGAAGGGACTCAATTTGTGATCTCTGTTAGATTCGATTGGAACAACATAGCTATATTTGTAAGAATTTGTAGTATCCAAACAAAACATGTAATGTGTTCGGCAGAATATGTCCCTACAGATACCTGTCATCCAGGTTAATGTACATCGTCAATATTCTTCTAGAAGAGCATTTACGTGTATCCAGTGCCATATCTTAGCTTTCATTGATATTCTCCTCCGATTTGCAGGGTGTCATATGGCAACAAGATCAGTTATTTTGTTTTCCAAAAAAAACGCTCTGCAACATGTACCACATATGATTAATGAAATGTTTAGTTGATGGAAATCAACAGCCTTTATGTATTGCTTAATTACGTAAATTCAATAACAGTACAATGCTTGTATTATGTGAGTACAATGTTTGGCTAGTACAATGTTTGGTTTAGACATTATATTATTATGTGAGTACATTATACACATATACATGTCTAAACCAAAGATACCAGGATGTGCCTCTAATCAAATGTGACTTTCGAATTTATAAATAATATTATAACGATGGAGAAAATACATATCATTCAGAAAGCCACCCAACAAGATATGTTTATGTTTAGAAGGATAGTGGTAGTAAGAGGAGTGTATTGTGGAAACTGAAAATTGAAGGCAATTATGACTAATTTGGAAAGAACCAAAGTGGACTATTTTTTGGATTCATGTTTCATACATGAATCAATGCTAACCAGGTTTAGTAAAGTTTAGCGAAATTGGTAAGAAGAGATTGGGTTGATCACATTAACCTAGATAAAATAGCAGAGAAAACAAGCCAAAGGATGAGGTTTGCCTCTAAAACGCAAGGACTGAAGGCTTTTGATGAATAGTGTTGAAGCTGGTAGTTCTGGTGATCTACTTATAGCAGCCTGAAGCCCTCTGTAGGTAGAAGAGTTGTCCAGCTGCTTTAGTAGATTGATGGCATGACATTGAGCACTTGAATGACCCAGAAGCCATGAATGACCCAGAAGCCATTTTATCTGTAGCTTTCCATCAATGCAAGGATGGCTCTTTCCTTCCACAGAAAAAAGCAGGGACAGTGTTCAACCTTGAAGGCCTGCATATCCTCTGAAGTAAGAACAGCATGGCAGGTTCATAAAGATGTGGGATGAGGAAAAATGTAAATAAACAATTGAATCGATCAAAGTATATTACAGCATCTTCTTTAAATATCCTGGAATTTGGCATAATTGATAAATATACTTTGGCTTAATTTTATGTATGAGCCAATTAATCAAGTATACAAACATCTAAGACAGTATTCAAAAGCTGTCTTTTAATTTGTTTGCCTAGATCCACAACTTGATTAGGCCAGTCTAGGTCTGTGAGATGGTTTTAGACATAACTTTCTGAAGGCACATGGAATATATTTATTATTTGGCAAGGGCATGGCAGAAGATGTCACTGTATTCATTTTCACCTGTTCCTATGCAGGAGTGTATTTTCCTACTGTCCTGGCTGTCATAGAAGAATCAGAACACGAACCTGCAGCTCCTGTGAACAACATACATGAAGCACATGTTAGTATTCAGTAGTCAGAAAACCTTCATGTTGTCGCTGGTTACACAGCAATGGATAAAAGATTAAAAAACTGACGGGCAGCAGCTTCGGCTGCGTTTGATACATGCTAGATAACTCAACACTAACATCAAATATGCTAGTATTAATCTTTACACAAATTAACACAATTAATTGTTTGGCATAAAAAATGTAGAATCCAGAAATAGATCATGAACTTGAAATATAGTGAGTATGCTAAACTTGGGTTTTCATGAAAGAATCAAGAAACGTGTCTCTGGGGTATGAGAAAGAGCAACCTGCATGTATGCCTCCTTGGAGCAAAAACAGAGTCTTGAGAATGTGTCTAGGTGTCTTTGTTGTCTATAGTCAGCAACCAGCTTCACTAAAGGGCACGTAGAAAACAGGGTTAGTACAAGTGCAGATCAAGGATGTCTACTTTAGCCCACTGGAGAAACATGCTACAAACAAAAGATAAGGAATCAGAAGACGTGTTTACCATAAATTTAAAAAATGAAGGTAGTTCTTTTATGTACATTTGCTATGGATAGAGAAATAAAATAAAGAATTGAGCTATGAAAAATCACTAACTAAAGGTAGCGTTGTAGCACCATTACCTCTAGGTTAGAAGCATGGAAAAATATTGCAATAGTAACCTAACAGGCTATACACAAACCTGCAATAGAAGAAGACTAACATTGTTAAACTATCTAGGATAGCATTAGAGGTATCTGTGAGAATTCCAGAACATCCTAAATGGGAGCTGAGGACGGCAAGACAGCTGGGCCAGGTACCCAGGATGTGGCATTCCTGATGTGATGAGGTGATGGAGGTGGGCTGCTGCAGCACAGGCTGTACATGAACTAAAAAATCAATAAGACTTCTGTCACCATATAATTCTGAGTTTGTTCTCACAGCTTCCCATGCCTACATCAACACATGATGTGGATCAAACAGCTAGAAATATAGCAATGGCATGGATGAATGGGCATAGAGATATTTATTTAGGATTCAAAGATGGGGTGGGCGTCCGGCGATATGAACTGGATTGAAAGTTTAACTCATCTGGAGTGTCTTCAGTAACTGAGCCTAGGAAAATGGGCGAAGATAATGATTAATGAAATATAAGTACCAAGGAGTATTGCATAAAAATATTTGGAGGCTGATCTGTTATTCTAAAAGTAATGCCAAGTTTCAGAATATGTATGATTGCTGATTGGAGGCGCATGATTGCTCGCCTATTAATAGTTTTGTCAAGTTTATGTAGTAACCAAGAGCTTAATGCAATAGGCAATCTAGCTATTGCTAGTATTGCACGCAACGCTGTGAATTGAAAGAATCAATGAGCCCTTGTATAAATTGAATAACCACATAAATAGGCCAGGTCCTACTATGCAACAGCTAAAACTCTATTTTGATATAGCACTATGTAGTGAAATAGGCCTGATGTTATGGAATATCCTCTATCTTATATAATTCTTTTTCTCTTTTCCCCCCTGCTGGCAATATCCAGAACTCAAACAAAAAAAACTATCTGTACATGAACAGTCACGAACACGGTGTATCACTAATTCACTACATTTGCAAATAGAAATTGGATTCAACTTCTAATCGATGAAGCTTTGAAGCATGAGCATTATTCTAACTGCATCATTAATATTTATTTTGCACAGATTCCCCCAGCTTAAAAAATTCCTGATTCTCAAAGCCTAGGTGGGAGAAGAGATAGTACCAATGTCGAATTGCAAACTGCAGCCCCTTGGTGACTCCTTGCATACTTTGCACTTGAGAGAGGAGAGCAGCAGCAGTTGTGTGTGTGCGTTGTCAAATACTGAAGGGAGGCTGCTGCTTTAGAATTTGTGAATATTTTGCCTATGTTTTTTTAGCCAAGGCATACTCACAGAAAGAAATTTTAGTCAAGAGATGAGCACGACATGTTCTTATGCATATTTTTAAGCAGATGCTCAAGGTGAATCAACACATGAGTACAAAAATGGGGGGGAAAGCATACCCTGTGATGTTTGCATCTTGCCGCTGCTGCTGCAGATGTGAATTCGAGGTGGCAAGCATGTGTATTGGCGTAGCGTCCACGCCCCGCCCAGGCCGTAGTTAGTATCTGCAAAGTGAAAATAGATTGAGCAAATCATTAGCCACATCGAGAGGCAAAATCCACTGTCCTGGTCAGTCGTTACCCAGGCATTGAATCCAACGGATTGAGGGAGGAGGATCCGATACCTTTCTGCTCTCTGCAAAGGGACAACGAGCTCGTCATGGTGGGATCTTGGGGAAGGAATAGATTCTAGAGAAAGAATGGAGGTAGAAGCAGAGGTCAAACCTAGCAAGCATAAGGCAGTGGGGATGGAGGCACGCAGCAACCGGAGGGAGGCACAGAGGAAGCGGAGGGAAGCGCGGGCGCAGGTACGCGACGCGCAAGCTGAGGACCTGGCGCGCGGGGGGGGGGGGGGGGGGGGGGGGTGTTATGCCATGGAGAGGCGAAGAGGCGGAGGCGGACGATGAGGGCAGCGACGGCCGGCGGTGGGTGGGCAGAGTGCTGGGCTGGAGCAGCTCGCCATCATCGCCGGAGGAGAAAGGGGCGGCGCGACCGGTTTGGTGGCGATGGCAGATCGGAGGTGGCGCGGCGCGGGCACAGGGCGGAACAGCGAGGTAGAAGCCGGACGGACAACGAGGACCGTGGCGGGACGCTGGTACGCGGTGGCTGAGGCGGTGGGATGGCGCCGTCAGGGAGGAAGGGAGTGGCTTGGTGGATAGAGGGCTGGAGGGAAGCGACCCCGGAATCGGGGCGACGCGCGGCGGCTGGGCGGCGTGGCGGTGCGCCGTGCTGGATGTCGGCCAGGGGAAGAGGAGAGGGAGGGACGGCGGCGTTGCGAAGAAGAAGGGGCGGCGTCTGCTGGGGCCGGCGAGGCCGCCGCGCCAGGAGGCGTGCGAGTGTGCGGGGGCGGTGAGGCGCGCCGGCGGCGCGGTGGCCCGGGAGCCAGGGATGGCGCAGCTCTGACGGGAGGAGGAAGGGAGACGCAGGGGGAGGAGGGAGGCGGAGCGGGAGGGCTCGCGAATCCTCAAGCGGGTTCGCGAGCTAACGGGCGCAAAGCCCGCATCGGATGGCCAGTGTTGCACGCTGAGCTGATCGAACGGTTAGCGGTTGTGGGTGACGTGGATACTGTGCTGATGACTTCCTCTACCATCCCTTTGCTTGCTGCTCAAAGCTTCTCGAGAACGATGCACCAGTTGGATTTGTCTTAGAATTGGTCAACAATAGCAGCATTCTTTATACCAGAGACTAATCTGAAGTTAAGATAGTTTATGATATAAGATATCCTGAATCAAAAGAGCTGATATACAGCAACGACGACAAGAAAGTAATACTGTACATGCTTATGAAGTGCAAGCAGCAGCTGACATTCTTTTATTTATCTACCATTATTGCTACCCAAAATTTGCAACTAACAACCTGGGTAAGACAGTCAAAGTGACAAGCTGCAATGTGAATTGCATAGAAGTATAAAGGTAACATGTAACCTTTCTGGAAAACTTTTAGTCAAGGAAGATTCGATAAAAGAGTAGAAAATATAGCCAGCCAAAATTTTCCGATGGCATCAAAACTGCTTTTAACAGCAGGTGTTACCCTTTTTAGTTATTCTTTTTTTTTCCTTGCCTTTGCAGCTAAACAACATATTGAATTATTGATCAATCAATACACTAGTATCGCTTGTAAAACAGTGAGGAAAAAAAAACGAAATAAAACTATGAAACAGAAAGCCTTGGATGCAGAGTAAGAATACTTCACCTTTGAAGTTCCCCTTCAACAAAAACATGATAATAACGATTGTAGACCACTGTACCCTTCTTCTCATCTTTCTTTGCAAATCCATTCTCAAGAGCAGCAGCAGATGCACCACCAATTTCTGCTCGGTGAAATGGTAGATGCCATGGAACAAAGTACTCCTGCTGATTTTTCTCATCCTGATCAGTATTTGTATTACTACAGTCCATAATGGTCTTATCCTTCACGGCATCATGGCATTTTTTCAATTCAACATCAGTTTGCTTCAGCAAACCAGCATCTTCATCAGTTTCTGCAATGCTTTCCAGAAGAGTTGCAGATTGACTACGTAATGGAGGACTGCTCTGATCAACCCACTCTTCATTATATTTCTCGCAGAGAGGAGTCCACTTGTTGAGCAATGACTTGTCTTCCTGCTCCCTAGCCCAGACTGTGATGAGCACCAGACCACCTCTCCGAACAACACGGATAAGCTCTTCTATGGCCTTCCTCCGCCTATCATCAGTGCTTAAATGATGCAACACAGCAATTGAAATTGCTGCGTCACCAAAATCATCTCTGTATGGGAGGTTGACAGCATCAGCAACCAACACCTCATGCCCTCTCCCAGAACATATCTCAATAAGCGGTGGGCTTATATCGCATCCTATGAAGAAACAATCAGGGTTGAAGCCCAAATACTTGCCATTACCACAGCCGGCATCCAGTACAATCGACCCTGGCCTCAAGGAATTCAAGAACCCTGCAACCTTGGGCCATTTAGCAAATCTTGTTGCGCTGAAATGGGGAGCTATGGCATCATAGACACGATGCACATACTTCTTTTCAATTTCTGGAGTGGACTGAACACTTGAGACCCGCCAACAACTCATCTAGAATTGACTTAGCCATTGGATGGGACAGTGCATGATCTCAGCCGTTCATTTAGAGAGAACATTTATTTAAATTGTATAAAGCTGCCGTACCCTCATTAGTTTATATGCTACAAAGTAGTCGTGGTGTAGATTCTAGAAAGAAGATACAAGAACTGATTTGGACCACTCTAGAAACGGTACAGCTGCCAATTGCTCGGTAGAATCTAGAGGAAACCAGGAGGTACAAGGATGGTTCACCAAGTCAAACTATAAATATAGGGTGATTAGCCACCTCCAAATGCTGCCCTCAATTGCACTCCCGACATCCCAGCACGACACGCTCCTTACATCCAGAGTGCACAGCCCACCACAGCAACATCGGCTTGGAGAACTTGCAAAACCTGAGGATTATCTCTCAAGGTGAGACTTCATGATTAAAAGTTACCACAAGTCGACATACCAATTTGCAGGTCTTTATATGTCCTTTTTCCCAACATTTGAATAGTGTTAAAGTCATTACTTGAATTTCAATATCTCTTTTGCGGTGCGTGAAGGAACGTACTCTTTTTTTCGAGGAACCATGAAGGAACGGACCGTTGAGAATGGGCCTATGCACGGATTGCTAGATCCGTTACCCTGTTCCCGATCCCAAGAAAGAGACGTATAGAAGTTATAGATAGATCTCGTCTCCCTTGCCCAATCTTAAAAAATAATACACGACAACATATATGAGACAAGTATGTAGGGAAGAACACGTAGTCCTTTATATAGACGTAGCATTTAGAGAATATACGGTAGCTTCTAAGGTATATATGGTATGAGCCCATCAATCTTCTAATTGAGGAATTCTTAGCACGGACTTCTGCTTGTCCGGCTCACCACTTGGGCCTTTTTATTTCTACTTAACTCATTACTTGAGCCGGCCCAGCTCTAAAATACCCCTTCGCTAGTCGCTGGCTATCGTGTTTCTTGTCGCTTTATCGCACTCAGGTAGAACAGCAATAATGGTGACCGGATCTCTGGTGCTCCGAACAAGCCAGAAAACAGGGGTAGCCGGGTTCTACAAGTATTTTTGTGATGCCATTAATGGTAGGTTGGTAATTAGATGTAAATGTAGTCGTACTTAGATTGTATCTTATAATGATAAAGGTGGGTAATTTAGATGTAGATTCATGGCTTACATTTTTTTTATAATGGTAGAGTGGGGTAATTATTTAGAAAACATGATAGATTCAACCATTTTTTAATGGCGATTAGAGTCTACCAAATTTGTGGTATATCTTTACGAGTTTTCGAAGAATTTGTAGGATTAACACAAAAGGCTCCATATGTGTTGTCATCCTTTATGTTGTAGCTTTGTCAGTGTTTGATATATATTTAGTTGAAATATAAAAATTTAACTTACATGTATCTCTTGGTGCATCCTTTTATTGTTACATCATGAATTTATATTTCCGCTTTCAAATTTTGATCTTTTTTATGTTGTATTTTTTTTATCAATGTGATAAGTTCAAACTGTGCTTATTATATCTTGCATTCCAAATTTCCCTTTTGTATTGTATTAAAAACATTCTAGGTTCTAGACTGCACTTTTAATTACAATAATAGCATAAAAGTCATTTTAGCCGACACTGTGACACTCAAGACATTGAATTTGCTATATCAAGAATTATATGTGCAATAGTATTATTTTATTAAACATATCATGCTTAGAGTTAAACTACCAACATTGATATACCATAATGTTTGAATCAAAATGTAAAACCTTATTTAAAGTACCAACTTATATATTTTAATGGAGTATTTAGTGGGGCATTTTTTTTAATTCTTGATAAGCTAATTAAAAAATACAAGTTATTTATTAATGTTTACATGGTCAATATGGTGGCACATAGCATCATGTTTATTTTTTTAGTCATGGTACAAAGGTGTAGTTTAGAAAGATATATAACATATTTTATTGTTATTGTATTATTATATTACTATTCACGTAGAATCGAAGGATATTTCAATTTGTTCGTTATAACAATAAAAGTGTGTAATTTTAGATATAAATTGGACGTGTTACTAAATATCATATTTCGTAATATGCCATTATATGAGTAATTTAGAAGCAAACTTAGAGATTATTTTGCATTATACTGCTAGAGTGGGTAATTTAGTTGGGTTCTTTTAAATTATCTTTCATAATGACAAGGATCGGTAATTCAGATGCAAATTCAAGGGGCTGTTCAATTTTTTATAAAAGTAAATGTTTTTATTGTTATAAGAATTTTTAGGATTTACTTTTTTCCTAACATGTCTAATGAGAATTAGCGGGCATGCCTTTTTCCTCGACAGAATTTTGAGATGACTTGGCTATCTTGCAGCAAACCTTTTTCCTAATTAAGAAATAAAAAAGCAAGGCGGCCTTCACCATTCAGTAAAGACTAAGTATAACCGTTTTAGAACAACCCATAGTACTCGACCAAACTTCACCATACTTTATTAGTAAAAAAACAGAAAAAGGTACAGCACCACGCGTAGAGCCTCAGTCCCAGATTGGTCGACACCAACCAAACTCGGCGAAGACTTCCAACCCGCGGCAACGCCACGGTCTGCTCTCGCAGCATGTGACAGCAGAAGGACCCCGTGAACGCTCGGTCCACTCGTCGTCGTCTTCGGCTGACTCGTAGCAACTGCTGCCTCGAGTGCAACCATATAAGCATCATGTCCATACGGCCGGGTTGCCTATCTAAACCCTTGCTGTTCTGAAAACATACAATAATCACCATGGTGGTGATCCTCATCAGCAAGCCTCCCTTGCGCAAGCTCGCCTTCTTCATCATTTGCCTTGCCACATTCGTGGCTGCACAGACCTCACTGGCAGCTCACGGAGCAATCGCCTCTGTCCCTCACATCCCTAACTCCGACCAGCTCGCGCTCATGTCATTCAAGTCACTCGTGAGGAGTGACCCATCGCGAGCCCTAGCTTCGTGGGGTAACATGTCCATCCCCATGTGCCGGTGGCGCGGCGTGGCGTGTGGCCTGAGGGGACATCGCCGGGGCCATGTGGTGGCTCTGGACCTCCCCGAGCTCAACCTGACGGGCACCATCACCCCTGCGCTGGGAAACCTCACTTACTTGAGGCGACTCAATCTTTCATCGAATGGCTTCCAAGGGTTCCTGCCTCCAGAGCTAGGTACTATCCATGACCTCCGTGTGCTGAACATAGGTGCAAATCAGTTCTCAGGAACGATCCCCAGTTCACTGGGAAACCTCTCAGCGTTGACAGCTCTTTATGCTTTCGAAAATAACTTTGAAGGAAGCATTCCACCACTACAACACCTCTCGTCTCTTAGTGCACTTGGGTTGGGGACAAACAGACTCCAAGGAACCATCCCTTCGTGGTTAGGCAATCTCTCTTCATTAGTATTCCTAAATCTTCAGCACAATGGTCTTGTTGGTCAGATCCCAGAATCATTAGGAAATCTTGAGAAACTTACAAAACTTGATGTCTTGGTAAACAATCTTTCAGGCCCCATACCTAGTTCGCTTGGCAACCTCTATGCCATCACTGAACTTGCTCTAAATAATAATGAGCTGGAAGGCCCTTTGCCCCCTTTAATGTTCAATAATCTTTCCTCCCTTGAATTTCTAAATATAGAATACAACAACTTGAATGGGACCCTTCCCCCTAATATTGCAAGCAACCTTCCGAATTTAAACTTTTTTCTAGTATCAGACAATGAATTTCAAGGCATGCTCCCGTCATCCCTTTGCAACGCTTCCATGCTTCAAGTTCTTGAAGCAGTAGAAAACTTCCTGTCGGGAACGATTCCAGAATGCTTAGGAGCTCAACAAACGAGCCTGTCTGCAGTGTCAATTGCAGCAAATCAGTTTGAAGCAACAAACGATGCTGATTGGAGCTTTGTGGCTAGCCTGACCAATTGTAGCAACTTGGTTACACTAGATGTTGGCTTGAATAATCTCCATGGGGTGCTGCCAAATTCAATTGGTAATCTCTCAACACAGCTGGAGTATCTCAGCATCGCATACAACAATATAACTGGAACAGTGACAGAAGGAATCGGTAACCTCATCAACTTGCAAACACTTTACATGCCTCATAACACTCTCATAGGTGCTATTCCAGCATCTCTAGGCAACCTGAATAAGCTGTCTGAATTATTTCTGTACAATAATGCTTTGTCTGGACCCATGCCAGTCACTCTTGGCAATCTTACACAACTTACTAAACTTCTCCTCAGTACGAATGCTATAAGTGGACCTATACCATCTAGTCTCAGCCACTGTCCTTTAGAAGTATTGGATCTTTCTCACAACAATCTTTCTGGTCCGACACCAAAAGAACTCTTTTCAATACCAACTTTGTCGAGTTTCATTAACATTTCTCATAATTCCATATCTGGGTCTTTGCCATCAGAAGTTGGAAAACTAG
The DNA here is from genome assembly GCF_016808335.1 of Panicum virgatum. Lineage (NCBI taxonomy): Eukaryota > Viridiplantae > Streptophyta > Magnoliopsida > Poales > Poaceae > Panicum > Panicum virgatum. The sequence goes on from NC_053153.1 coordinate 79,251,375, forward strand.
AAAATCTGAACGGACTTGATTTATCTTATAATATGATTTCTGGTGAGATTCCATCCTCCATTGGTGGGTGTCAAAGCCTAGACTATCTCAATCTATCTGGAAACATCCTTCAGGGGACAATTCCAATGTCACTAGGAAATCTAAAGGGCCTTGTAGGGCTTGATCTTTCTCATAATAATTTGTCGGGGGCCATCCCTGAGATCCTTGCCAGACTAACTGGCCTTTCGATACTGGATCTTTCATTCAATAAACTCCAAGGTGGAGTTCCAAGTGATGGGATATTTCTGAATGCAAAAAAGATCTTAATCACTGGGAATGATGGTTTTTGTGGTGGTATCCCTCAACTGGGATTGCCACCTTGCCCCACCCAGACCACCAAGAACCCACATCGAAAACTTGTCATAACAGTCTCCGTATGCAGTGCAGTTGCCTGCGTCACATTAGTATTTGCATTGTTTGCACTCCAACAAAGGCGCCGCGAGAAGACAAAATCAGACCAACAAAGGTTGGTCTTGGGTGAGCAATATATGAGGGTTTCTTATGCCGAATTGGCTAGCGCGACAAACGGTTTTGCATCGGAGAACCTCATAGGAGCAGGGAGCTTTGGATCAGTTTACAAAGGAACAATGAGAAGCAACGACCAGCAAATAGAGATCGCTGTGAAGGTTCTCAACCTCATGCAGCGTGGTGCATCTAAAAGTTTTGTTGCAGAATGCGAGACTTTAAGATGTGCTCGACATCGAAACCTTGTAAAGATATTGACTATCTGTTCAAGCATTGATTTTAAGGGCCATGACTTCAAGGCCCTCGTGTATGAGTTTCTACCGAATGGAAATTTGGATCAATGGCTGCACAAGCATATCATCGAAGATGGTGAACCAAAGGCACTAGATCTGATTGCAAGATTAAATGTTGCAACTAACGTGGCATCCTCACTTGATTACCTTCACCAACATAAGCCAACGCCGATTATTCACTGTGACCTTAAGCCAAGTAATGTTCTCCTGGACAGTTCCATGGTTGCTCGTGTGGGTGATTTTGGGCTTGCAAGGTTTCTACATCAAGATGTTGGTACATCAAGTGGATGGGCATCAATGAGAGGATCAATTGGATATGTAGCTCCAGGTACCTTTCATTTGCTCTATTCAAATGTACTGCACTATGATGGCTTCAACCAAAGCTCAAGGCTTTCTTAGTGTCAACTTAGATATATATGTTAAGCTCAGCAATACTACACTTTTTACAGAATTTGAACATCTTATATGTTGACTTTAATACATACTTGTAGGTAGTTGTTTGGAAATGAATTTTATACTATAGTTTACTAGATGAGTATACTAGAATTCTTATGATGTGACTTTATTGAAATTAAAAGAAAATCTCATTTTGGTTTGTTTCAGAGTATGGATTGGGCAACGAAGTATCCACCCATGGTGATGTCTACAGCTACGGCATACTATTGCTGGAAATGTTTACTGGGAAAAGACCAACAAACAACGAATTTGGTGGAGCCATGGGGCTCCGCAAGTATGTTCAAAATGCACTACCAGACAGAGTTAGTACTATCATGGACCAACAGCTACAAATGAAGACAGAAGATGGGGAACCAGCCACCTCAAACTCCAAGCTCAGAATTTCCTGCATCGCTTCGATCCTGCAAGTTGGGATTTCCTGTTCAGAGGAGATGCCCATGGCTCGTGTGTCAATTGGAGATGCTCTGAAAGAGTTGCAAGCAATTAGAGATAAGTTTCAGAAGCTCCTTTGTAGTGAGGAAGCATCATCATCGCACTGAAGGTTCTCCAGCTGCAGCCATTGGAGCATGAGATCAATTTGTGTGATTGCATGTTATATTTTACTACTATTTTCAGGAAGGACTATGTTCTTCCAAATAAAGTTGTAGCTCCTTTTCTATTGTTTGTTTGAACTAAAACGTCTGTGTGTTGAATATTCCGATCTTAACAAGGCATACTCTAAAAGAGTTGTGCGCATGTTTTTCCCCCACTTTTTTACTATATTTGAGGTGCCTGAAATTTTAGATGATTTTTTCGGACTATATTCTTATACTGCCAACTAGTATAAGTAAACTAGAAAACCTTGGGCGTGGCGTTGCCGCGCCATCTCTGAGCTGGCCAAAATATTTCCTTGCCATTGAGATGTGAAGAAATTTATCAGTCTTCATCCATGGCTATTAGTTAGGAGATTGATTGTAATGGCTACTGTTAAGAGGAAGAAAATGTGTGCATTGTTTTTTTAGAAATTGAAATATGAAAATGAAGCCAGCTGCAAGTGTTGAATGGAAGGACAATGCAATATCATCTAAGCTTTTAAATTACTGAAGCTAGGCATATATATTGACACAAAAAAACAGCAGTTATCAAACCATAGATAAATAAGAATAGAAAACAGCAGAAACGCTCAACCATGTTTCAGTCAGATCAAGAGCTCGTGACATGAAGATATTATTGTTTCAGCCGAAATAGTTTTTGTTTTCTTGTATATTTCTTTGGATGATAGATAAAAAGATTGGAAACGAGTGTGCAGTGTAGTGCCACTGGAATTGTATTTAGTCAACAAAACAGAAAGGAACACAATAGAACCACATACTGACATACCTCTGCTCTGGAGGGTAGTGCCAAAAGAGCATTGGCAGGAATTTAAAAAAAAAATACAGTAGCAAATTCATGACCATAGGCCGTACCATTCATGTTAGATAACACTAATTGTTCCTGGAGAGTATGCTAAAATCAGGGGGGGGCACAAAATCAAACAACATCGTAAAAAGCTGGGCACTCTGCCGAATGCAACAGCTTGCTTTCATATCAATTAAACTCCCATCCTTTGGAATACATGTAATTTTATTTGTAATAGAAATTCTATTAGTCTTGATAATTAGCAATCAATTTCATTTGTAAGTATGTGAATTGGGGTGATATGAGGTTATTTATTCAGAGATAAATAGCATTGGCAAGCTTATTAAATAGCATTGGCAAGCTTATTTAATACAAATAAATTGCACCTAAAATGCATTACAAGATTTTATTACAGGTTTAGGAATAGACAGCTTTCAAACATATCCATACGCATGCTCAAATTTCTCTCTCCTTCAGTTGCTAATCAAAATATGGCTAGCATGGCTTGATAATCATCCAGGTGGACTAAAGAGAGGATGGGTCGGATGAGAAAACCCTTTAAGGAGTGGACCATTTTCAATTGGATAAGCTTACACAATTCATCTTAAACGGCCTATGGGACAGGATCACAGGAGTGGATCATTTTTCATATTGGTTCAGTCTTGCAGCACATTTCTCGTATCTATTTTACCCTGCATGGTATTTCTTTTGGACTGCTCATTATTACCGTACTATCAATGCTCCTAATTGCAGTGTTCACTAACAATTTGCCCCGGGGAATAGTTACTGGGAAGATTAAATTTAACGTTTATCCACCGCTGAGGTTCTTTAAGGCATTGCATCAAACACCTTTGATGCAACATTGAGATAATATCGATAAACCCCACAGACCTAATCCCTTTTGCCCAAACGGAACAGAGATCGCCAGACTGAAGTAGTGAAATGGTGGTGCTTAGAGTGATGAATCGTACCCTGTTTCCTTAATCAGGGCCTAAATGGATAAACTTCTTGAAATCAATAGGGAATTAAAGGAATCAGCCGTGGAGTCAGGAGCATACCATTCCTTTATTATTAGAGGCGAGCGGGAGCCTTGCCAGGTGGTGCATGGCCAGCCACGATGCTAGTCGCTGAGGATCGACCTGAAGACACCAGGAGCTCAGCCGAGCTCGCGCTGCTGACATCAAGTGGCTCCGTGCTGAAATAATTCCCCATGCCTCCGCGACAGCCGAGTTCGTGACGAATATCTCCCGCATCTCCGTGGTGACCGTAGCTGTGGTGGCTGTGACTGCCGTGCGCGGGCGCGGGGGGGGGGGGGGGGGTGAATAGCAGGGACCAGCACGAGGCAAGGAGGAGCCTAGAGAGAGAGGGAGCGGCACGGCGCCGGCGCCCGCCGAGATAACTGGGACGGGAGCGGTCCGAGCGGGTGGTGGCGGCGGGCGTGGAGTCCTGAATCTGTGGCAGCAGAGAGTGGAGGGCGGGGATCCAGATCGGCTGACGTTGAGCGCTCTACTTCGGCGGGACGTCCGACGCCGCATCGCCGCCCGTCCGGCATCCAACGGAAGAAAGCGAAAATGGGACGCTAGGCTTTAGCAGACGCACGACGCGGCCCAAATAAGCGACCGGCCCAGCCCTAGGCAGTGGAGTAAAATGCAGCGGCGCGAAACGGGCAGGACATGGGATAAAATGGTGCGAGAATGACAAGAAACGAGCGCGAGAACCAAAGTGTCGATTGCCGGAGGGGACGCGCGAGGGTTCCGATCGTCGGAGGGGACGGTCCCATCTTCTTCTCCTCCTGTACGTAAGATGATCAATGTCAATATCCTTTGCGTTAAGTATTAATCCATCATCCATCGTCTTCATTCTTTACTGTTGTCCCCATTACTGAAGGTTGTTTATCCCTGAATGCCTTGCCTGAATTTTTTTTCTTGCTCTAAAGTTTCTAAATGCTTGAAGTATCAACTTTGAATTTTTCTGAATGTTCTGAACCTAGATGTTAACTAAGGTTAAGATCTGAACTACTTTGATTTTTCTCATGATTGAGAGCAGGCTTCTTTCATCAGGCTGCTTTAAACTTGACCACATTTTTCCATTTCAAACTTGCTTGTAGCAGGTCATGTGATGGAAGAAAACCAGAGCAAATCTAGCAGTCCTATGATGGAAGGACATAGGTGTGCAATACTACCCCATGATGGTTCTCTTTGAATTTGTGTCTATATAATCAGTGATCATAGAACATGTGTCTACTTTTTTCTGTCATCATAACGTGCACTGTTTTTTTTACAGAGATAGTTGTTTGCCTAGTTTGGTCCCTCATGTTGGCATGGAATTCAAAAATTCAGATGTGGCTTGGGCATTTTGGCTTAGCTATGGAGGGCAGAGAGGGTTTGAGGTTAGAAAAAGATATACAAATAAGAGACCATCTGATGGCAAGATTACATCATGTAGATTTGTTTGTGCAAATGAGGGTCATCGATCTCTAGATAAAAGAGATCGTTTGATAAAGTGCCCTCGAGCTGAAACTAGAACTGATTGTCAAGTCCAAATGAATCTTGTAATGGACCGAGAGAAGGGAATTTTGAAAGTGACTCAACTAGTTTTGGAGCACAATCATGCACTGCACCTGCCAGAAACCTTGCACTTAATGGTGTCGCAGAGGAAAATTTCAGATTTACAGGCTTTTGAAATTGAAACGGCGGATAATGCGGGAATTCAGCCAAAAGCCGCACATGAGTTGGCAGCCCATCAAGTTGGTGGTCCACTCAATCTTAGCTACACTCTTCGTGACCACAAGAATTATTTGCGAACCAAGCGACAACGAAAGATGGCATATGGAGAAGCCGGTAGCATGCTCAAGTATTTTCAGGACAAAATTGCTGAGAATCCATCGTTCCAGTATACATTGCAAATGGATTGTGAAGAAAAAATAGCAAACATATTTTGGGCTGATGCTAAAATGGTCCTGGACTATGCGCATTTCGGTGATGTTGTTAGCTTTGATACTACTTTTGGAACCAACAATGAGAGTAGGCCTTTTGGTGTGTTTGTTGGATTCAATCACTTTAGAGAAACTATAATCTTTGGTGCTGCTCTCATGTATGATGAAACATTTGAGTCCTTCAAGTGGTTGTTTGAAACCTTTCTAAAAGCTCACAATGGACAGCAACCTAAAACATTCTATACTGACCAAGATGCTGCAATGATGAAGGCAGTTGGAGAAGTGTTTGTAGAAACATGGCATGGATTGTGCACCTTTCACATCATGCAAAATGCTATCAAGCATCTACATGAAGAGAAGGACGAAGACAAAAATGAAGGGAAGAAAAAAGAAAAGAAAAAGAGAAGAATGAAGAAAAAAATGAAGGGAAGAAAAAGGAGAAGAATGAGGAGCCAAGTATTCTCTCAGATTTTAGTGCATGCATGTTTGAGTATGAAGACATAGTAGAATTTGAACAAAAGTTTAACCTCATGAGGAGAAAGGTGACCAAGCAAACTTGATTGGACAGTATATACAAGTTGAAAGAAAAATGGGCTGCATATTATATGAAGGATGTCTTCACATTAGGAATGAGAAGTACACAATTGAGTGAGAGTTTCAACAATGACTTCTCATTCAATTGCTCGTCGGCCGCCGGTCGCACTCTCGTCGTAGCCTCTCCCCACCCGCGCCCAGTGCCTCGCCGCCGGCCGCAAGCCACCTCGCCGTGGCCTCGCTCCCCGCCCGAGCGCGGGCTTCCTGGCCGCCGGCGCCGGCTGCCTCGCCGCGGCCACCCCGCCGGCACCGGCTGCCTCGCCGCGGCCCACCCCGCGCGAGCTTCCTGGCCGCCGGCCGCCGGCCACCTCGCCGTGGCCTCGCTCCCCGCCCGAGCGCGGGCTTCCTGGCCGCCGGCCACCTCGTCGCGGCACCCCTCCGGCGCCAGCAGCCTCGCCGCGGCCCCCGCGCCCGGGCTTCCTGGCCGCCGGCCACCTCGTCGCGGCACCCCGCCGGCGCCAGCTGCCTCGCCGCGGCCACCCCGCCGCCGCGGCTGCCTGGCCGCTGGCCGCGGGCCGCGGGCCGCTGCCTGGCCGCCAGCCGTCGGCCCCCTCGCCATGGGCTACCTTGCCGCGCGCATCTACCTTCACGCCGGCAGGAAACGAAGGTGGTGGTGGGGTGGAGGAATGGGATGACTCGTGGGGTCCACATGTCATAGACTATGAGAGAAGGGATGAATCAGGGGTAAAACGGGAAGATCACTTGGCCGGGTACGAAAAAGAAAGATAAAAATGAAAGTGAGAGAATCCCTCGAAACGAAGAAATTCGTATCTTCGGTGTCAAATATTGAAAGGCTTATGAATTGAGTGTTAAATCCTGTGAGGCTTGCGTATCAGGTCTCAATTATTGAAATTTCTCGGCCCCTCCAGAGCAGCGCGGCCAGAGGGCGAGCTCCAGGCGGTAGCGGAGAGGAACCAGAGGAGGAGCGTGCGGGCGGGGGGAGTCTATTCCCCGCATATGCGAGCGGCGACAAACGCATCGCAAAAGGATTCGCCGCCGCTCCCCCGCCATCCGCCGCCTCCCCAAGGTCCGGCGCCGCCCCCGGCGCCTCCGCCGCCGCCCTCCACCGCCTCCAACCCTAACCAAGCTCGTCGCCACCGCGCCGCCGGCTTCTTCTCGCCCCCGCCGCCGGCCGCCGCCCACCGGGGGTCCTACCCCGCCCGGCCGGCGGCGCTCCCGCGCCGCCTCGCCCTCCGCCGGCTGAACCGTCGCCGCCGCCCGTCCTCCGCCACCCGGGGCCCCTCCTCTTCTAACGCCGGCGGCCATGGAGCTCCCCGAACCCAGGTAACCCGGAACCTTAAGCTCCGCCGCCTCCCTCCACCACCCCGGCCGCCGGCGACCTCGCCGGCGGCCGCTCCCCCCACCTACCACCCCTCCCCGACCACCTCCTCCCCCTCCCCAAGCTCCGGCCGCCGCTTACCTCAACGGAGAAGATGAACAGGAGCCACCGCGCCGCCGCCCTCCTCTTCTGCGATGGATCGATAGCAAATCGCATATGCGATATATAGATTTCCCCCGCGGGCGGGCTCCGAGCAGTGCCGGGGGGGGGGGGGGGGGGGGGCGAGGGGCGGCGACGTGGGAAGCACGCCGACGTGTGCTTGAGTGGGAAGGCGGGAGGACGGTTTCGGTCGGGGTGAGGCCGCGAGGGAGAGGTGTGGCGCTGCTGCTGCGGAGCGGGAGAAGGGCCGGAACGAGGAGCCGGTGACGGAGAGGAAGAAGCGTGTCAAATGTGAAAGTCTGGAAGAAGCTACACGTCTTGTGCATTCTCTAGATTGTTAACTCGCGAACCCGCTTGTTCAGAGGATTCGCGAACCCTCGTGACTCCGCCTTGCAGGCACGACGCCTGCCTCCTCCACGCGCTCCGCCGCCTCCATCCGCCCCTCCCTCCCTCTTCCCACCGGCGTCGCGCGCAGCTCCGCCGGCCCCGGCGCACCTCTGCCGGCCACCGTGCCCTCCCTCCCACTAGCCCCCACGCGCACCACCTCCACGGCCGCGCGCTGCCTCTACCGTGGCGCAGCCAGGGCCGCCGCCGCCGCGCCGCTTCCTCTGCGACCGGCGCGCCGCTCCCCGCCTCCTCCGCGGGGCCTCCTCTTCGCCTCCGCCACGCCACAGCCAGTCCGGCAGCGCCACCTCCTCTCTCTCCACACGCCGTCGCCGGCCTCGTGCCCACGCCGCCTCCATGCCTCCTCCGCCTCGATTCACCACCGCCACCTGGATGGCTGGATCCACGCCGTGCCGCCACCCAGTCGCTCCGCCCCTTTCTCCTCCGACGGTGATGGCGCGGCGCCGGCGCCGGCGCCGGTGCTGGTGTCCCTGCTCCTTCCCATCTTCTCCCTCTCCGGCTGCCCCTCCTTGCCCTCGGTCCAGCGCTGGTAACTTCAGCAGGCCATGGCGAAGATGATGGCTATGGCTTGCTTGCTCTGCTCTTCGCCGTGAGGACACTCGCAGCCTCAACGCCGCTGCCGCGGCAAGGGTGACGGTATGAATTTCTTGCTCTGCTCGCTCTACAAGCACCACCTGATTTGGTCCGTGATCGATGCTGTCTATCGATTAACAAGTAGCAGTAATTGTCAACTTGCACTTGTACTGTTCGATGAAAGGCTTGAACCATCCCCAATTCATCTGTCACACCTCTTTGCACAAGCTCCAGTCTTTAGAATTTTAACATGACAATATATTTGCTCCCAAAACAAACTTTTAATTTTGTATCAGCTCATCAAACTTGCTCGCAACTTCCAGCTAACCCAGGCGACAATGTATTTTCTGAAACTAGCTTCAGGAGTTGGTTCAGGGCCATGGCAGAATGGTAGCACAAAAATACGTAGCCTTTTTTTTCTGCTGAAAAGATCATAATAACTACTACTCCCTCCGTTCCAAAATAGTGTTCTTCCTAGCCTTTGAATACATTCGTTACTCACATCACGTATGTTGTTTGTATATATGTCTAGATTCGTTACTTAACTAACGAACGTGGACGGATTGAAAGAGGGCTAGAAAGAACACTATTTTGGAACGGAGGGAGTAATTTATATGTGCTTTGAGGAACTAGCTTGCATATAGTGCCACTCATCTGATACTACATATAAGTATCATTTATCTCTCTACATTTCAACATTTTCATAATAAATACCTACCATTCATCTGATACTATATATAAGTAGCCTTTATCTGTCTACCTTTCAATATCTTGGCCCTACAGATTGATAATTGCTAAAAAGTTATGAGACATGGTCTGATCAAACTTACTATATCAGCAGCTAGTAGAATTGTTAGCTCATATTTTAGGCTCTGATTGGTAGATAAAACGTTCCTTTAGGCTCTGATTGGTAGAATATCCTGGGGCTGGGTTGTGGTTGTTGCTGCAGGTGGTACAGTGCAACCAGGCATATCTACGATACAAAAAGCAGCAGCTGCTGTTGCAGCCCTCTGAAATGAGCTCAAGCAATCAACCCCTTAGTTATTTATCTTAAGGTTATCCATTACTTGGTAGGAGGGGAGAACTTAACCTCCTATTTATATGCGCACGCACCATACGAGCTAGCTGCAGCCTCTTTGATTAAATGTTTAGGATGGTTGATAAATTTTGTTTTTCTATCTTGTGTTTTAGATTGATATACAGAAATTTGTTCTCATGATTACTGAAGCCTATATGCCTAGGAGCAAACAGTGTTAATTTTTCGATAGGGCTAATGCTTCCTCAGGAACTACTTAGCTATCAGTTATATAAAAAACTATTTAAGCATTGTATAAACTTAGCTCCATTTAACTCATGTAAAGATTTAGTCGTACATCCTTGCATGTAAATGAGACTTAAGACATTTTTTCCTCAAACATGGTATCTACAGGTCCTGAAGGTACACCAGTAACCAGACTACCAGAGAGGAGCCATATCACCACCTTCTCTATAGTATTGCTTTCTTGAAGCCTACAACAGTACCTCAATGATTTATCTCTGCTTTTCCATTTCTCTTACTATGTAATCATGTTTGTTGCAGGTGGACATGGGAGTTTCTCTATAAAAGCATGGCACTCAGTGAGATGACATAGAATCTACAGCAAGCTTGCAATGAGCAAGAGTTCAAGTGGTTGCAGGTGAATTAGCATGATTCCTGTTCTTTTATATCCAGTCAATATACATTTTATTGTTTACCATGATATCTCATAAGCGAAATCTAGAGTGAACTTTAAATTCATCATGAAAAAACTAATAATTACAACGCCTCACGTTCTGTCAAGCCACGCAGGCGAGTGCAGGCCACCGACAGTGCTGCTGCTCCCATATCTCAAGTGCAAGGTAACCAGTCCATGGATGCTCTCCTCCCAAAACCTAGGTATCCTCTGCAGTTTCCCCATGCTAATTCTCCTCTCTCTCATTCTTTCATGGATTTCTAGGTCACCAAAACCTAGGATTTGAGGATTGGATTTTTTTCTCTCATTATCATCAGGTTGGACCAAATCTTTGCAAACTAAGTTTAATGTTTCAAAGTTTGATCTATTTACAAATATGGTGATGCACTGTGCTCATTACGCCCAATGTTCAAAAAAGTTTCATAGCTATGTCCCTTCTCCATTAGATGTTATGAACTGATAGAAAGTTCCTGTTATTTTATTGCAATATGCAATCCAAAATGCCTGGTATCTAGCATAATCTTTTTAAGTCCTTTTGTGTATTGATATAGATAGCTGCAAATTATAGATGGTTTTGTACTCACTTCAATGATTTCTAAAAGTCAAAATCCATCTCAATTCTGCTGCCTAAAACTGCATTACTACTACTGTATTGATCTTGACCAGCGCTTGCCAGTTCTTCTCTGCTTTCAGAGAGAAACAGGGTATCCAAAAGCTGAAATCACCCACACAAGGTGGTTCTGTCTCCAGTGCATAAACGTGTTTTCCTGAGATAGGCACATTGTTAGATTATTTCTGGTTCTTAGGTCCGTATATGAGTCACAGCTTAGTGACCCATGGATATATAACCATATCAAAATAGAAAGTTTCAAAAACTAACTCTATGTTAAAAAAATATGCTACTTTTCTATATAAATAAAAAATGAAAAAAAACTCAAAACACCCACTGTACAGCCCTCTACTAAATTGTTTACTTTTGATATCTAATATTGTAAGAGCTTTATAAATTTGGTCTGTTTTTTGAGCCATTTGCATACCACCATGTTGCCCTGCTTACGCTTTCCATCGCACGGTCCTGCAGCAGCATTTGCACAGAAAGATCAACAGTGGTTGTAGTCAAGGTGGCAACTAAAGGCGCTTTTAGCTGAGGAAGAAGCTGTGCGCAACTTTCTTGCAGAGCTCAATTATGTCACTATTCATTTCTTGGATTCATTTTAGGCTCAGTTACTTGAAAAAAAAAAAGGAAAGAAGCTACAGGGGATCGGATAGCATGCATTCAGATGCAAGGATACAGCTATGCCGCCTTCTTTTTTTTTTGTCTCCCTGTTCGATCTGGTAGTGAGGTAGTAAACACACATATATCTCAATTTGCAATTTCTCTGCATAGGGCAAAGAGATAAACATTATAGTTTCATTCACTGACTATTTACGCTTATGTAAAGAGCCACACAAATATGATTTCTTCCAGGTTTGTTATCTCCTACATCATCAATTTCTTTATTAATTGAATGTATAATTTTCTTTCCCAATCAAGGACTTGTATATATATTCGCAATCAAAGGACTCTGTTGCTCCTATTTTGTAAAATTAACCTTACTTATCTGTGCAGAGACAGTCATGTTTTGGCTCATCACCACATGTATACTCATTGAAGTCTGATCTCTGGCTCTATCCATATTGCTCCTCGTTGCTCTCTGCTGGCTGGCCCTCTCAATTGAGCTCCATGCCCAAATCGATAATATTGGATCCGGAGAGGAGATGCTGTGAGAGGCTTGGTAGTACTTCACACTTTCAGATATTGAATGTGATCGTTGTCCCATGCTAAATTGCTAATCCAAGAGGATAATAGAATGAGAAATAAGATGTATGCTCTAATACTCTATTGCCGTTAGCTCCCTTTATCCTTTTTTTTTTTGTGGAGCAAAGCGCATATGAAAAAAACTACCCAAATGGATATTGCTGCTCTGGTTTCTCCTTTAATGTCGCATTCACAAGTTTATTGATAGGGAAGATATTAATACACTGGGGGCACTCAGGGGCACGGCAACGCCGTGCCTTCGTATTTTAGACGGGAATGAAATTCTTTGTGCCGTTAGTATCTTCCAGACGAAGGAGGGAACCCAACTGTTGCATACTCCCACAATAAACTTCCGAGTCCATTAAAACCCCGGTATCCGTCCTGGGCCTAGTCCATCAGTTCTGAGTGGGCCGAGCTTGCCAGTGCCAGCACAGGAGAAGTTTTTCATGTCATTGGGCCTGCTCTCGCTTTGTCGCTGCAACCTCGAGCCTGCGCTGAGAGAAAACTTAGAAGGGACCGTATCTGGTGGAAACCACAGTGCTCGTGAAAACTCATACAAACCATGATAAAAAAATTATTTAAATTCATGAAAAAAAATCACACATGTAGATGACATGATGATACACAACCTTATAAACTATCATGTCCAAACTCGACTTCATTTGTGAGATATAAAAATAACAAATTTCTAACAAATCATTTGGACAACTTCTTGGCTTCAAATTTGTTATTTTTATATTTCATAAACGAAGTCAAGTTTGGATAAAATATTTTACAAGATTGTGTATCATCATATCATCTACATATGTGATTTTGTTTGTGAATTTAGATGACTTTTTTGTTGTGGTTTGCACAGGTTTCAAGGAAAGTTTAGTTTCCACCAGATATGTTCTCAACTTAGAAGCCATGACATTATAATTTAATTCTCTCTGCAGCACTATCAACTTCGTGGAGGCTTTATTTTCTTCAACGTCTAAAAGAAGTAGCAGCCCTGCCAATTCATGTGATCCTTATTTTAAACCCAAAAGGGAAAAAAGCAATGCCCATCGTTCGTTGCAAGGATTCTTTACAATTTCCGTGATGGCAACAAAGGACCTAATGCTTCTAGTTTACAGGTAGACTTGGGTACTGCAAGCCTGCAACCAACCCAAATTGCCTCAATTCTTTTTTGGAGGACAAATTGCCACTTCAATTTGTTGTGTCCCCACTCCCCGCAAGCTAAGGTGCTCCAGCTCACAAAGCACATCCAAATATTTGACCAGAAGCGCCAGTTCAGAATTCGCGAGTTCTTAAGCTTCATCAGGGTATTCTAATGCATATTAAAAATTATCATTCCCTACCGGATCAAGCTTGACAGAGCGCCAAATCGATCCTCCCGGATAAAACGGGCCCCGTTCGGCTGGCTGGTGCAGCAACCAGCCAGCCAGCCAGCCATTCGTGAGAAACCTGCCGGATCACAACAGCAAACCAGCCAGCCAGCCAATCGGCACAACAGCCAGCCGATCAGCAAGGCAACGACTACGATGACATCGACGGCTACTGCTCCAGCATGCTACGATCGGCTTGCGATGGGATCACGAAATTAATGATTAAGCATCATCTTATTGCATTGCCTGCTGTGATGTCTACTGATCCACAAGCACAGGCAGAACAGCCCATGTTTACCAGTTAACAACAACATGCTATCACCGCGTTCGGCAGGCTGGAGCTGGAGGTTGGAGCTGGAATGCTGTGAGAGGAAAATACTGTTGGGCTGGCTGGAGCGGGAGCTGGTGGTTAGAGTAGTGTTCGAGGAAATTACTGTAGCGCTGGAGGAGTGTAGACCAGCCGAACACAGTGTATCTCATCAATGCGTGGGGCTCTACCTCTACTCTACTAGTAGAAAGTTTTGAATGACGTAGGGACTATAGATGGAGAGCTAGAACATCTCGTGTATTCAAAACTCCAAGCTCTCAGTACAAACTAATCCTACATGCAGCTACCACTAAACTACACTGCATCAGTTCATCGCCTACGCTTTAGCAGACAGTACGTTCCATCCGGTGTCGACTGCTAGGCTTCCTATCATACCTATCGCACACGATTTTCGAGAAAAAAATCTCACATGCATGGAGTACTAAATGAAATTTATTTGCAAAACTTTTTCACGAATGAGTATAATTTTTCACGACGAATCTAATGATAGTAATTAATCGATGATTGGCTACAGTAATGCTACAGTGACCATCCTCTAATCGTGCGGTCAAAAGCCTCATTAGGTTCGTCTCGCGAAGTAGCGCAGGGTTGTGGAGTTAGTTTTGTAAATTGCCTTTATTTAGTACCATTAATTATTGGTCAAAATTTTTATGCTACATGTGCTACTTCAAACAAAACAGGACCCGTGCAAGATCTGAAAGGTTCTGCAGCGTGGTGATGCATGTGACGAGGCAGCAGCATCATACCATAAGGCAGCCCACAGGGGCAGGAAGGGAATAAAGCGTATGTTTAGATCCCACAAAAACTCTAAATTTTCCATCATATTTCCATCACATCGAAATATTAAATATAACAAATAACCCATGCATGTAGTACTAAATTTAGGTAAATAAAAAAACTAATTGCATAGTTTTGATGTACATTGCGAGATGAATCTTTTGAGTCTAGTTAGGTTATGGTAGGACAATATTTACCACAAACAAATAAAAAATGCTACAGTGTGCTGCAATGTCCAATATGACTTTTTCTTCCACCTTTTCGGATCTAAACACAGCCAAAAGCGGCAGAGAATTGTGGAGCAGAAGCAGCACCAGCAGCCGCCGCTTAAAACAAATCTTAACTTGTGGATATGGATGTGCCTCTTGCTAGTTTAGCATACCCGTCAGGATAATCGTAATGTAATTAGAGGTCCGCCTAATCCCCGCGAAAAGAAAGAAGCCAGTTCTAATCATGGAGCTCAGCTCACGGTAGTAGTAGCAGCAGCAGAATAGTCGTAGCCATCAGACGTCAGTGAGTGGGGGCTAGCGGCTGTCTGGCCGTGGCCGGCGCATGGAGCACGCGGAGGCTTCGAGAACGCTTGGGGAAGGATGGCGATTCGCCACGGCGCCCAGCCAATTATGAGCCGGTGTCGCTCGTGGCGCGCCGCCCGACGGAGCAGACGACGTGTCCCCGTCGCACGAGCCGAGTAAGCAGCGAGAGGTCTTGGAGTGGATGGTCGTTTTTGGCCACGGGCCTGGCGATTCGCCACGGCGCCCAGCCAATTATGAGCCGGTGTCGCTCGTGGTGCGCCGCCCGACGGAGCAGACGAACACGGATGTTGAGCTTGAGGTTGGAGTTGAGTTTTGTTTGAGAAAAATACTATTATCTAGCTGGTGGTTAAAGGTTGGAGTTGGAGTGGTATGAGAAAGAAATACTGTAGGCCTGGAGGGCTGCAGACCAGCCGAACACGGTGGACGTGTCCCCGTCGCACGAGCCGAGTAGGCAGCGAGAAGACATGGAGTGGATGGTCGTTTTTGGCCATGGGCCCATGGCCGGTGCCGGAACGGGGGGAGTGGCGCGTTGAAAGATCTCGTCTCGCCGTCCTTGAGACTTGAGAGAGGTTGGTTGTTCGTGGCCTAGGCTTGATGTGCGGTGTTGTGCGTATATCTGGGGAAGAATCTTGAAGGAAAGAACGGTCTCGTTTCCATGAGATTAGGTACAAGATATCTACTTTGGACTATTTTTTCTCTCTCAAAAGATAGTTTTTGAATGAGACAGGTAACGAGAGTGAACAGGACAAGTTTTCACTAGTAGAAAACAAGCCAAAAGTCCATTCTAAAAGTAGCATAGGTACTGATTCATCTTCGTACCGATACTTTTGGAGTTGATGGAATCTATGAATGAGCCTTAGATACTGGTTGGATAACACCAACCGATACCTAAGGCTCACCATAAGTACCGGATGATAATTTTTACATTAGTATCGGGTAGTACCATCAACCGATACCTATGGATGAGTCTTAGGTACCGATTGGTCCAAGGGTTAATTCAAAAAAAAATATATCTCTTCCCATCACAATTAATGTGTAGGTAAGATAGTAAAAAGGTACACATGATGCAAGAGGTCCCAAATTCAAATCCCAACCACCACCCTCATGCATATTTTTGATAAAAATGAGTGTCTTAGGTACCGGTTATTTTATCCGGTGTTAAAGTCAAGAGCCTTTAATTTCGGTTTCGGGGTATCGGTCGGAAAAATTGGTATCTAAGGCACTTCTGAACCGGTGTCTAAGGGCCTTGTTTTAGTAGTGTTGTTTTTTTTTACAAGTTACAAGTGAACAGGACAAGTCACTCATTCGAAAGAACCAGCCAGCCCTATAGATAGCTGTCAGAATTGCAAATACAGCTACGTGTAATTTGGATCAGTAAGTAGCCGGAGAAAAAAGTCATCACAGGCCGTGTTTGGTTGCCCCGTGAAAAAGTTTTGATGAAAATTTTTTGCTACTTTAACCATCAATTAAGAGTATTAAATAAAGTCTAATTATAAAATTACTTTCACAATTATAGTACTGTAGCATTTACTCTAACTAATGAGGCTTTTGACCGAACGATTAGTGAATAATTGAGCACGGTCACTGTAGCTTAAGCACTCACTACGTCAGATGTTGACACTTCTTCTGCTGAGCCGGTTACCACGTCTACGGATCCTCTCCCAGGCAGTGCTAGCACGAGAGCCTCTACCACAGCTACACCCCCAGTCACTTCAGATCCAGCAGGCAGTTCTGACCAGCAGCTCCCGTCTGTCACCGAGGGTACACCGTCCGACGACGACGATGACCCGCACCGTTTCCTCGCCGTACCACGACAGCCAGATCAGTAGCTCGCCTTTTTGGTGCTTTGTTGCCAAAGGGGGAGAGAGAGTCAGGGGGAGTTGGAGTCAGGGGGAGGGTAGAGATAGAGAGAGCTCGTAGTTATCAGGACTTTGATTCTTTGTATCACATTTGGTGTTAGTTCATGGATATGTACATTTGTCGCTTGAGTATGCCGTGCTTTGAGACATATCTATGGATTTCGTTTGAACCGTTGAGCTCTTTGGTCCTTCTTTCGAGTTTGCTTGTGTTTATCCTGTTTTATCTTTCTCGCTCTCTCGATTTTTATGTTTGTGTTGTCATCAATCACCAAAAAGGGGGAGATTGTAAGCATCTAGGCCCTCAAGGTATGTTTCGGTGATTAATGACAACCATTATTGTGACTAATGAGTTTGTGCAGCTTAATAGATCATTATTGCTCATTTGGTCATATGACAAAAGAGGCCCCTCAATTTTGTTATCCAAAAAGGCGATCTCGGTATTCAACTTATATATATGTCAAGACTAAGGATCTTTCTAGTCCTAAGTGTCATAAGGTTGAGAAGGACACTTAGGTTAGTATATGTTTTATAGTTTTGTAGTGATCGCACTATTAAGAGGGGTTAAGACTAAGTAACTTGAGCATGGACATGGTCACTTGAAAATGGATGCACACTATGGTCACTCAAGTTTCTTAAAGTTCAAATAAGTGGTTCTCAACTTATATCTCAAGAATATTTGGATTTCATTCAAGACTCAAATCAGAAAAGGCAAAATCAGAAAAAGTCTTTAACACCGGTTTAACCGACAATCTCAATTTTCTATACGTCGGTTAAACGAAGTCAGCAGAGTCTGGACAAGTCAATACACCGGTTAAACCGACGTGTTTGAATTTAACGTCGGTGCATTAGTCCAGAGTTGGTTTTTCCAGGGTATTTCAAGTTCTATACACCGGTTAAACCGACGATGTTTGAAATGGGACGTCGGTGCAATTGACCAGTGAGATGGTTTTTCCAAGGATTTCAGAAGTTGTACTCACCGGTTAAACCGACGATAGGTTTGAGTTAACGTCGGTGCAGTTGTCCAGAGACTTGGTTTTTCAGTTGATCAGTGGACAACTACACTCACCGGTTAAACCGATGATACGTCGGTTAATCTGCCCAAGTTGTAACGGCTAGTTTTCAGAAGGGGCAGTTTACATTCATCGGTTAAAGCGACGATGACTATTGGAGGTACGTCGGATTAACCGGCGCTACGCAGTTTTCTGGCAGCTTTTCTCCAACGGCTCTATTCGTGTGAGCTGCCTATATATACCCCTCCAATGGGTCATTTTGCTACTCTTGACACCAGGCAACATACATACACTCATACTATAGTCAAGAGCCACCTTGAGCTTCATCTTCCACATACTTGTTCATTCAATCAATCAAGAAGCAAGATTAAGGACTTGAGTAGAGAGAAGCTTGTGTGCATCCGTTCTTGGTGATCGGTTCTTACTCAAGTGAAGGCCTTAGCTTGCTACTCTTGATGATTGGCATCACCTAGGCGATCTTGGTGATCGAGGTGTTTCTCGCGGAGCTTGCCAAGGATTGTGGGAGCCCGGAGAAGAAGTTTGTACGTGGCTTGATCTCCACCACGCCGGGATGGTGAACGGAGACTCTTAGTGAGCGCCCTCGTCTCGGTGACTTGGGAGGTGACAAGACTCTTTGTGAGTGTCACAATGTGGATTAGGGGTGTGTGCCAACACATCGATACCACGAGAAAAAAATCCGGTCGTCTCTTGTCCACTCTCTTTATTCAAGCATTTTCTTTCATGCAAGCATCGCCATGATTCAAGCGATGATGAAAAAGAAGAAAGGAAGAACAAAAATAAGAGACTTGGGAAGAAAAAGAGCCATGACAAGAAGACCAAGCTCTTCCCAAAAAAAGGGCAACACCAAGAGAAGCTTCTTGGTGGAAAAGCAAGAGTGGGTAACCGATGTCTCATCAAGCGAAGATTCAAGTGATGAAGAAGACATAGTCACCATCGCCCTCACAAATGAAGAACCATCGCTACCTCCACCTCCAATGTGCCTCATGGCCAAAGGTAACTCTAAGGTATGTGAGAGTGAAGATGATAGTGATGATGAGCTTGACCCTAATGAGTTTGCTAACCTCATTAATGAATATACATCCGTCATCAAGAGGGAAAAGGGCAAAGTCAAAGTTCTTGAGAGCACTCATGCCAACTTAGAGCTTGCCCACTCTGATTTGTTTGGCAAGTACAATGACTTGCTCAAAAAGCATAATGAGTCACTTGTACTTGCTAAGCAAGTTGAAGAGAGCCACAAAAAACTTAAACAAGAGCATAGGGAGTTGGCTCACAAGTATCAAGAACTTGAATTTGCCTATGAAGCAATTGACCCAAGTCTTGAGAACTTTGCTCATGAAACTATTGAGAAGGTCAACGCTTCTACTTCATGTGATGACCTACTCATTAATGCAAATGCTATTAATGCTTTGCCCGAACTTGTACCTTCTAGGGAAAAGGAATTGATGGATCAAGTGGCAAGCCTCAAGAGTAGTGTGGAGAAGCTCTCAAGAGGAGAATACATCCACAAGGAGATTCTCTTCAACAATGCCCGTGACTATGACAAGAGAGGTCTTGGTTCATTTTCGGAGCCAAACATAGCTACTACTCCTTCTCCGGAGATCAAGATTAGCTTCATCAAGGAAGTTGGTTCATATTGCCAACATTGCCAAGTCACCGGGCACCACACTAGGGAGTGCACTTTACCATCACGTCCTCTTCCTAATTTACCCAAGAATTACTCATCAATGTTTCAAAATAACCATTTTCTCTTGAGTAAAGTGAAGGGCAAGGTGAAGGCCAAATTTATTGGCAAACTCACTAAGGAGTCAAAGAAGAAGCTCCCCAAGCAACTTTGGGTCCCAAAAGCTCTTGTCACACATGTGCAAGGCCCAAAGCTTGTTTGGGTGCCTAAAACTCAAAAGTGAATTCTTATGTGTGTAGGTGAACTACAAAGCCGGTGGAAAACATTGGGTACTTGATAGCGGTTGCTCTCAACACATGACCGGCAATGATAGCATGTTCACCACTCTTTAAGACCCCGGAGATCATGAACATGTCACCTATGGTGATAATTCAAGGGGAAAAGTTTTAGGTTTGGGTAGAATAGCAATTTCTAAAGATTTATCTATTTCTAATGTCTTGTTTGTAGAAGCACTTAGCTTTAATCTCATTTCTATTGCTCAATTGTGTGATCTTGGACTAACGTGTACCTTTGACAAGAATGGTGTTCTAGTAACTCATGAAAAAGACAAGTCATTGGTATTCACGGGGTTTAGGCATGGCAACATCTATTTAGTGGATTTCTCTTCAAAGCAAACAAGCACCATGACATGCCTCTTCACCAAGTCGTCTCTTGGGTGGCTTTGGCATAGAAGAATTGCTCATATTGGCATAAGCAACCTCAAGAAAGCCCACAAGAGAGGGATGATCACCGGCTTGAAGGACGTTACTTTTGATAAGAACAAGTTATGCAAAGCATGTCAAGCCGGAAAGCAAGTTGCAACACATCATCCTATCAAGACAATGTTGTCTACCTCCAAGCCGCTCGAGCTACTTCACATGGATCTCTTTGGTCCAACTACATACAAGAGCATTGGTGGTAACCTCTATTGCCTAGTAATTGTTGATGATTTTTCACGTTACACTTGGGTTATGTTTCTAGGCGATAAGGGTGAAACTCCGGAACTCTTCAAGACATTTGCAAGAAGAGCTCAAAGGGAGTACAACTCCCCAATTGTGAAGATCCGGAGTGACAACGGCACCGAGTTCAAAAATATGAAGATTGAAGAATGGTGCGATGAAGAGGGCATTAAGCATGAGTTTTCCGCCACCTACACGCCTCAACAAAATGGAGTGGTGGAAAGAAAGAACAAGACACTCATCACCCTAGCAAGAGCAATGTTGGATGATTATGGCACGTCCGAGAAGTTTTGGGCGGAAGCAATCAACACGGCGTGTCATGCATCCAACCGAGTGTATCCTCACCGACTCCTCAAGAAAACTCCATATGAGCTCATCACCGGGAGGAAACCAAATATATCATACTTTCGAGTCTTTGGTTGCAAATGCTTCATCTATAAGAAGAAAAGGCTCTGTAAATTTGAGAGTAGATGTGATAAAGGTTTCTTTCCTGGTTATGCATCAAACTCCAAAGCATATAGAGTATTCAATCAAACCTCCGGGTTAGTTGAAAAAACATGTGATGTGGAGTTCGATGAATCTAATGGCTCCCAAGAGGAGGTTGTTGGCTATGACAATGTAGGTGATGAGGAGATTGATGAAGCTTTGAAGAATATGTCCATTGGGGATATCAAGCCGGAAGAGGTGCATGAAGGCAATGATCAAGGGGGAGGACCTTCCTCATCTACACCAAGCACCTCTACGGCACCCCAAGTGAATAAAGATCAAGACAAAAATAATACACAACCTCAAGAAGATGTGCCAACGCCAACACCCCAAGTCCAAGAACAAGAAGAGCAAAGTGTTCCACCACAAGCACAAGTCACCCATGATCCACCCCAACAAGCATCCACGCAAGTACCGCTAGTGAAGCATGGCCGCATCTCCAAGGATCATCCAATTGGTCAAATCATTGGTAGTCCTTCCAAGGGAGTAAGAACTCGCTCTAAGCATGCTTCATTTTGTGAATATTACTCGTTTGTTTCTTGTATTGAACCCACTAGCATAGAGGAAGCACTTGAGGACTCGGATTGGGTGATGGCCATGCAAGAAGAATTGAACAACTTCACCCGCAATGAAGTTTGGGTCCTCGAAGCTCCTCCGAAAGACAAGAACATCATCGGCACCAAGTGGGTCTTTCGAAACAAGCAAGATGAACATAGGGTGGTGATACGCAACAAAGCAAGACTTGTGGCAAAAGGGTTTTCTCAAGTCGAAGGTTTGGATTTTGGTGAAACCTTTGCTCCTGTCGCAAGACTTGAAGCTATCCGCATCCTTCTTGCTTACTCTTCACATCATAACATTAAGTTGTATCAAATGGATGTGAAAAATGCATTCTTAAATGACGTTATTAACGAACTTGTTTATGTTGAGCAACCTCCCGGGTTTGAAGATCCGAGGAATCCTAACCATGTTTATAGGTTGCACAAGGTACTCTATGGGCTCAAACAAGCTCCAAGGGCTTGGTATGAGAGGCTTCGTGACTTCCTAATCATGCAAGGCTTCAAGATCGGGAGGGTGGACACCACGTTGTTCACAAAAAAACGTCAACGGGGATCTTTTCATTTGTCAGATTTATGTTGACGATATTATCTTTGGCTCAACTAATGATTTACTAAGTCATGAGTTTGCTACCATGATGTCTAGGGAATTCGAGATGTCCATGATTAGCGAATTGACCTTCTTCTTTGGTTTTCAAGTCAAACAAATGAAGGAAGGGACATTCATCCATCAAGAAAAATATACTAAAGATATCTTGAAGAAGTTCAAGATGGATGAGTGCAAGCCAATCAAGACTCCCATGGCAACAAACGGGCATCTCGACTTGGATGTGGACGGTAAATCGATTGATCAATACCTCTATCGTTCTATGATAGGGTTTTTGCTTTACCTTACCGCATCTAGGCCTGATATAATGTTTAGTGTGTGCTTGTGTGCCCGCTTTCAAGCAAACCGAAAGGAATCACACCTCTCGGCTGTGAATAGGATCCTTCGGTATCTCAAGCACACCCCAAGCATAGGCTTGTGGTACCCCAAAGGCGCTAGCTTAGATCTCTTGGGATACTCGGATTCGGATTTTGCCGGAAGCCGTGTGGATCGCAAGAGTACCTCCGGGGGTTGCCACTTGCTTGGGCGTTCTCTAGTTTCTTGGTCGAGTAAGAAGCAAAATTCCGTGGCTTTGTCCAACGCGGAAGCGGAATATATAGCGGCCGGTGCATATTGTGCCCAAATCCTATATATGAAGCAAACCCTTTTGGACTTTGGTGTGAAACTAGATAGGATACCACTCCTTTGTGACAATGAAAGTGCCGTAAAAATTGCCAAGAATCCGGTTCAACACTCTCGCACAAAGCACATTGATATTCGCCATCACTTCTTGCGTGATCACAAAGCCAAAGGAGACATATCTCTTCAAGGTGTGAGATCCGAGGAGTAATTGGCGGATATCTTCACAAAACCATTAGACGAGAGTACCTTTGTTAGGCTAAGGAATGAGCTTAATGTGTTAGATGCGGCAAACGTCATGTAAGTTGCCATGTCATATAGAAAAATACATACATATAGGACACTTGTCTAACCATGGTAAGATAGTGATGAGCAAGGGTTTAGCTAGAGGTGGTGGTACACTTGTTTTCCTCTAGGCTTGTAGAAAGGCTCATCATGAAGAAACTTCCCCTGGGTTCAAACTTGACAAGTAGAATTTAAATTCTTGCTATGCATTTTTTGTCATATAGATGTGCACTTCATGTTTACCTTAATTTCGTATGTGGTTGTAGCTTGCACCATCATTGCATGCGTAAGGGTCACAAAGGAGATCACTTGATGAAAATGAGACTTGTTTCAAATACAAGATCTTAATTCATGAAAAGTGAAAAGAGCAAAGTGTTAGGTGCGTTATTGCCTAGTGAGCAATGTCTTGATGAGTTTGAAGCTTTTTATCTTCAATATTCCTATGACATGGCTCATACATTTTATTTAGCGCTTTGTCTCTCTTGCGGCTTTTCCTTGTGTTTGAAAAGAAAATTATTTAAGCAAGTGTGCTATCCTTTTTATCTTGAGGGGTAAAGTCGCCTATGCAAGTCCATTAACTTGAGTTTATTTGAGTTTTATAAGTTTATTGGACTTAGCATAGAAGTGTGAGCTGAGTGAAGGTTTTTTGGCTGCACCGGTTAAACCGACGCTCAAAGGATTTAACTCATCGGTTTAACCGGCGTTACTAAGTTGTGTCTCAGCTCAGTCAGTTTCAGGCGTTCAACCGGCGTATACAAAAGTCACATCGTCGGATCAACCGGCGTTCAGATACAGATCTGGTGGAGTCTCGGGTAAACTACACCGACGCAATCAACCGGCGTTCAAACCCTATGCGTCGGATCGACCGGTGTTAAGGAAAAACGCGAGCCCACCTGTCATATATGTGTCTCACTCGGGCCGCCTTCCACTCTTTCCTCTGTTTCGCCCGGTTCTTCCCGACTCCCGCCGCCAGCCCGAGCCGCCGCCGCCGCTCCGCACCCGCCTCCGCGCCGCCACCTCTCGCCGTCGCCGCTCCGCCACAGCCACCGCACGCTACAAGCTGCACGCGCCTCGCATCACCGCGCGTTCTTCACGCCGCCGCTCATCCACGCTCGCGCCGCCCGCTTGAGCCGCCCTCCTACACCGCCCGTGCGCGCCACCGCCGCCACGCGCCGCCGTGCGTCTCAGCACCGCCGCCACGAGCTCAGAAATGCTCCTGCACCACGCGTCGCCCACACAGCGCAAGATCGCCGCACGCGAAACCCTACTCGCGCATCCACGCCTCGCACGCCAAGTGTTCGGTGTTTTGCCCGAACCATCGCGCTCGCCCTAGCTCGCAGCGCCGCGTCCTTGTCGCTCCCAGTTATCAAGATGGGTCGCGAGAAGAGGAAGGGGAAGGAGGTTGTGGTCGAGAAGCCCGCTCGCAAGCGGACTCGTGCAGAGAGAGAGGCCGAGAGGGCCGAGATGGTGGCCAAGGCCGCCGAGGAGCAGGCGTCAGGCCGTGCTCGCCCGTTCGCGATCAGGGATCCGCCAGCCAGGGGCAGAGCCAGAGGCCAAGGTATGGGCCGTGTCAGAGGTGCCAGGGCCACCAGAGCCATGACAGAGGCAGCAGCAGCAGAGTCAGATCAGTCAGATACAGCTGCAGATTCAGAGGCAGAGGCAGAGCAGTCTGAGCAGTCGCAGGGACAGGGTACACAGGAGTCACCGACTCTACGATGTTCTGGCCGCACTCGGCAGACGTCCCCAGCAGGAGACACTTCGCCAGCGACCGAGCGTCGCACTGGACCGAGGACGCGAGGAGGTCACCAGCCACAGGAGCCTCGCAGGTCCGCAGCAGCAGCATCAGCAGCTCGTAGAGCCGAGGCCCTAGAGGCCGAGCGCGCAGTGTTCCGTATGGACACTGTTGTGCGTCTGGAGCCAGGTGTGCTGCTCCAGAACTTGACCAAGGCCAATGCGGCGAAGGTCAAGAGGCTCAGGTGGAGTGTTCAGGAGGAGGACTGGTTTCCCGTGACCCATGACAGCAGGGTCGACCGTAGGTTCTGGACGCTTCTACAGGCCAGTTTCTACGAGACCTACCAGAGGCGGGGCCACAGGATCTTCCCGCACAGAGTGCTTGACTGGGTGTCACTGAGGACAGCCGCAGGGGGAGCAGACGTCAGAGAGCACTTCGCTCACTTCAGAGGCCTGCCCAGGTTACTCCAGATTGAGCAGAATAGATACATCGGTTCTTGCTCAAGTGAAGGCCTTAGCTTGTTACTCTTGGTGATTGGCATTACCTAGGCGATCTTGGTGATCGAGGTGTTTCTCGCGGAGCTTGCCAATGATTGTGGGAGCCCGGAGAAGAAGTTTGTACGTGGCTTGATCTCCACCACGCCGGGATGGTGAACGGAGACTCTTAGTGAGCGCCCTCGTCTCGGTGACTTGGGAGGTGACAAGACTCTTTGTGAGTGTCACAACGTGGATTAGGGGTGTGTGTGCCAACACATCGATACCACGGGAAAAAATCCGGTCGTCTCTTGTCCACTCTCTTTATTCAAGCATTTTCTTTCATACAATTTATTCATGTGCTTGACTTAGAGATCATAACTTAGCACTACCTTGCTAGGCTTTACTTCTCGTTATCTCTCTCTTAGCTTGTGTAGGTAGCTTAGTTATCCGGTTGGTGAATTGGTGCCTTACTAGCATTGCATAGGTTAAGGTTGTTTTATTGTGTTTTAGAAATTGAAAAAGGCTCAATTCACCCCCCTCTTGGTCCATCGATCCTTACAATAGGCCGCCCGCTCTAGCCCCCGCCGGCGCCCGCGCAAGGCCCCGCCGCCGCCCACGCATCCCCCGCCGGGTCCGACCATGAAGCTGCCAAGCTCGGCGTTGCAGAGTCCCAGCGCCGCGCGGAACACGCCGTTGACGACGTCCTCCTTGCGCCTCTCCACCTCCCGCGCCTGCGCGGCGCTCACGGCAACAAGGACGCGCGCGGCGGCGGAGAGGTGGCCATGGGGCTGGTCGAACGGGAGGGAAGGGAGCGGGGGCGGACGGGACGACGAGCTGCGGTCGTCGTGGTCCGCGAGCGCCGCGCGCGCCCGTCGGCCGCCGCCGCCGAGAGCAGGTGTAGCGCGAATCGGGCGTGGAGGCGGCGGCGGAGGCGCTCGAGGCGCGCGTTGACGGCGTTCTAGGCGTGGAGGAGTGCGACGCCGACGGGTGTGCCGCGACGGCGGCCGCGTCCCCATTGCCGGCGAGCGCGAGGAGGTCAGCGAGCCGCGCGAGCGCCGCAAGCGAGGAGTAGGCGCCGGACCCGGCAGCAGGCCTTGGAGGCACGCGGCCAGCAAATGCCCTTCATTTACTGTGCATGCAGGGTATTTTTGTACTTTGTCAACTTATTAAATGACCTTTAGTCCCTCTAGTCTCTAAAACCAAATAGGGTGGGACTTAAGTTTAGCTCCAAAGGCTTTTGGAGAGTCTAGAGACTTTTGGAAACCAAACAGGGTCTTACACTCATCTCTGAAAAAGTTTTGCAAATAGATTTCATTTAGTACTCCATGCGGATATTCGTCTTTTTGTGAAATTGTGATGTGATGGCTAACCAAACATGGCCACAATCGTGGAGCACATGTCTCAAGCCAAGCAGCTTCATAAGCGGACTCCAGGCACGCGCAGCCAACCCCTTGGCCCTTGCTCCGGCGTCACCGTCGGATAGACACAGGAGGGGGAGGGGCCCGGGCGCTGATCCCGGCGGCCCAATTAGCGGCGAGGGGTCACGTCGCCGGCGCCTCCGAATCCACACGAGCCACAGAGCCGCGCCTACCAGCCCGCGTGGCTCGCTGACAGCTCCCTGGGCGGCGCTTTGCCTGAGCTGGCGCCGCAAGCGACTCCGCCAGCAGCATTGGAATCATGCAGATCCCGGCCGGCCGGCATCCGAGCTTACGAGATGGTTAGCAAAAGTAGAGTACCCCCGTATCGTATGGACAACGTTGTTATTAGTTGTTACCGACCATGACGTCGCGAAACAAATGTTTAGTCGCTTGCAGGAGCAATAGAGGATAGCACAGATAGTAAGAGTGATGGTGCAATTTTTCATCTCAAAATACCCTCGAATAGCATTTTATATTTCTTTTTTTTTCTATTTTGATTTTTATGACCTATCTAGAGAACATTTAATAAGTACTGGCAGCAGTGACACGTAGCATCGAGCACTGAAGAGAGAGCATGCACTTACCGAGTTTCTCCTGTGCTACTTTCCATTGATTCTTTATATTATCATCTCATAGTTTCATTCATTTCAATCTGTACCATTTCCTCGTTAATATCTCAAACTACAGAACAAACTTTTTTTGTGGATATTATGTATTTTTTTATATAGAAATCACGAGCATATTCGCTCGCAAATATGACAACTCCGGCCGTAGGTGTCACAGTGTCACGCTCAAACAGCTCATTTCGCCGCTAAAAAATTGGCCCTCGCGTTCCAACCGGATAGGCGCGGGGCGACCGCCCACTCCCGGTGGCCCAAGCCCTCCGGGGCATGCCCGCCGCGCCGCTGTATATATACCACCTCCATGGCATCTCTTCCTCACCACCGCATCTCACACCCCCTGAGCTCAGCTCCAAGCAGAGTCTTCTCCACCTCCTGTGGTTAGAGCGAGAGGCCAGGCCGTGAAAATGCCGATCAGCAGGATCGCCGTCGGGAGCCACCAGGAGGTGTACCACCCGGGCGCCCTTAAGGCGGCGTTCGCCGAGTTCATCTCCACCCTCATCTTCGTCTTCGCCGGCCAGGGCTCCGGCATGGCCTTCAGTGAGTGACCTCGCCTCGCCCTCATCTCGGTCGCTTATTAGTCCTTAATGTTTTCCAGACACTCACATAACGTCGATTAGAGAATAATAGCATGTACAAAACGAGTAGTTATTAGCATGTACAGTACAAGTGTTAGTTCATCTTTGACCTTATAGCTCGAGTTCGTCACTGAAATGAAGGAACAGATAAGGTCCTTTTCTCTGGCAGAACATGTTTTTTAATACGCAAGGTGTTACTAGAAGCTTAGGGAAGTTCCTTTTTAAAAAAAAAGAAAGTCAAAAGTGAGGGCAAGTGAAGTCTTTTAGGTTGAATGATTGATTAGTGCAGACATGTGGAGCAGCACCAGATCGACGAATCCTTGATAGAATCAGCACCCTCTATTCTAGTCTCTGAATTGCAGAGTCTCTGTGGTGCTTGTGGCTTGTGCCAAGTACTACTAGCAAAATCCTCTACTGACAGATCTTGCATCCCGGAAAACAAACATATTTTTTCAGTCAGGGAAAAAGAGAGTATTAGTGCAAACAGACTAGGAAAAAGTAATAACAGATAAAAAGAACCTGCACAATCACCAATTCTAAGCTCGCTTGAACTACAAATCCCTTTTTAACAGCATGTCAGGACCTGTGAAAAAGGTGAAAAGTAGTAGAAGATCCACTGTAAAATTAAGCATAAGGCAGTGGGAAAAAATCATGAACATTTTTTTAGCTGCTTTGCTTGTCAGTATCTGATCGTGTTGCGTGGACGAATCACCTGGTCGTCAGTTGATGGATCTTATCCAGTGTTACTGACTTGTGTGGTGCTCCCCTCGCGCAGGCAAGCTGTCCGCCGGCGGCGCTACGACCCCCGCTGGCCTGATCTCGGCGGCGGTGGCGCACGCCTTCGCCCTGTTCGTGGCCGTGTCAGTCGGCGCCAACATCTCCGGCGGCCACGTGAACCCGGCCGTTACCTTCGGCGCCTTCGTCGGCGGCAACATCACCCTGTTCCGCGGCCTCCTGTACTGGGTCGCCCAGCTCCTGGGCTCCACCGTGGCGTGCCTCCTCCTCCGCTTCTCGACCGGCGGCCTCGCCACCGGCACCTTCGGCCTGACCGGCATCTCCGTGTGGGAGGCCCTGGTCCTGGAGATCGTGATGACCTTCGGGCTGGTGTACACGGTGTACGCGACGGCCGTGGACCCGAAGAAGGGCAGCCTGGGCACCATCGCCCCCATCGCCATCGGCTTCATCGTGGGCGCCAACATCCTGGTCGGCGGCGCCTTCGACGGCGCGTCGATGAACCCCGCCGTGTCCTTCGGCCCCGCCCTCGTGAGCTGGTCCTGGACCCACCAGTGGGTGTACTGGGTCGGCCCCCTCATCGGCGGCGGCCTCGCCGGCGTCATCTACGAGGTGCTCTTCATCTCCCACACCCACGAGCAGCTCCCCACCACCGACTACTGAGCTGAGGGCTGAGGCTTCGGTAGCCGCCGCCGCCGCCGCCACCGAAGACGTTCGCGCGCAGCCGCCGGTTCCTCCGTCCGTTTGATCAGTTCCGCCTCGCCGCCGTTTGAGTTAGTTTTTTCCCTCGCACCGCGTGCTGCTTGCATCGACCACCGCCATGTACCATGAACCCGTCGAACTCTCCGCCGCCGCTGCGCCGCTCGCCATGGTTTGCTTCGATCAGTCGCATCAAGTTGGAACTGTAACCGCCACCGTGAATTCCGGACCCCGTTTGCATGCTTCTGTAAAATTTGTGAATTTGCCGGCGAGTACAACATTTGCCATCCAGAGTCCGATCTCTACTCTACATGTGCTCGCGAATCCGCCACGATTTTGCTCGAATCGCGACGATTTCGACTGGGATCGTCGTCGTCGAGCCGCGGCGAGGTAGCAGCGCAATAATGCGGCGGCATGTGCGGCCGGACGGGGTGGTACGCGCGCCACGTCGGAGTGGGGACAGAGTCACAGAGGTGATAAGGCTGACCTGCTCTTGTCTCCCTGGACCAACTCGTGCTGCACGCATTGGCATCGCGAGGCGCGGATAGTACCGTGTCCTGCTCGTACTGATTTTCAAAAAGAGAGGGAGAAAAAAAAAGACGGGCCTGTTTGGTTGTGTAGCACAGGATACCGCAGCACACTTTGACAATTAATTAGATGTATTAAATAAAATCAGTTTGTAAAACTAACTCCATGACTCTTGCGCTACTTCGCGAGACGAATCTAATGAGGTCTTTGAACGCACGAGTAGAGAATGATTATTGTAGTATTACTGTAGTCAATCATGAATTAATTACTGTCATTAGATTCGTCACGAAAAATTACACTCATTTCTAAATTTTTTTACAAATACACTTTATTTAGTATTCTATACATGCAAAATTATCTTGTAGCACGAGTAGCGCAACCAACACCCAAACAGGGCCCATGCTCGTCCCGTGCCTGCACGCGAGCTTGTACCCCGAGCTCACAGTGTTCTCGGCATGCATAAGCGTGCTGGACTGCTGGGGCACTGATGGTCTGGTCCCGCACGCCAGGCATCAACGTGGATGGCATGGCAATGGCATGGCTATGTTCGCTGTGTTGGTACTGGAGACTGCTGTTGGAGTGGTGTGAGTGAAAAATACTGTTGGCTGGCTGGTGGCTGGAGGTTACTGCTAAAGTGGTGTGAGAGAAAAAAACACTGCTGGCTGGCTGGAGGCTGATGTAGCGTCATATGGCTATTGCGATCTGGTAGATCGATCCTGAAAGGAGCAGATGCTCTTCACGACCAAGCTAAAGCTACAGTGTAAACCCATGTGCAGGCTGCGGAGTACGCAGTAGCCAGTAGCGGTAGTAGCTTGCAACAGTTTCCAGTGCAGTAACATTGCAGTGACACTCGGCAGTAGTTGTTGGGTACACTATTTTAACAGACTAAACTAGTGACTAATCTAGTAGTTGATCGCTTGAGCTCAGCAGCAAGCAGAGGAGCTCCGTCAGGAGAAGGATGGAGGATTTTACCCGGCGGGACGCAGCTTTCAGGTCCTCTTTTCGGGCTCCGGGAGGATATGGGGCCGTTTAGTTCCCAAAAATTTTCACCCAAAAATTTTCACTTCCCATTTAAACACATATATAAAAAATTAAATGTAATTAAATAACAAAACTAATTACACAGTTTAAATGTACATGACGAGACGAATCTTTTAAGCCTACTTAGTGCATGATTAGCCATAAGTGCTACAGTAACCCACATGTGCTAATGATACGGTCAAAGGCCTCAAAAGATTCGTCTAGTAGTTTTCAAGTGAGTTCTAAAATTAGTTTTTCAATTAGTGCCCGAAAAGTACTCCCGACATCTGGTCAAATAATCTATGTGGCCTTTGATCCAAAAATTTTCAGTAAGGGGCCGTTTAGTTCCCAAACAAAAAAATTTTAGGTGTCACGTCAACGGTTTGACCAGATGTCGGGAGGACTTTTCGGATACTAATTAAAAAACTAATTTCAAAACTCACTTGGAAACCGCGAGACGAATCTTTTGAGGCCTTTGACCGCATCATTAGCACATGTGGGTTACTGTAGCACTTATGGCTAATCATGCACTAATTAGGCTCAAAAGATTCGTCTCGTCGTGTACATCCAAACTGTGTAATTAGTTTTATTATTTAATTATATTTAGTGCTCCATGCATATATCCAAAGAAAAAGTCACAAATTTCGAGTTGAAAATTTTTAGGAACTAAACGCATCCTAACAATCGATGCCTCTCGGGCTCCAAACTGTGTAATTAGTTTTATTATTTAATTATATTTAGTGCTCCATGCATATATCCAAAGAAAAAATCACAAATTTCGAGTTGAAAATTTTTAGGAACTAAACGCGTCCTAACAATCGATGCCTCTCGGGCTCCTACTAAGGCTCACTCCAACAGGGTTGGCATTCGTGTAGACAAACCCAAAATGGGTACCCTGGGGCACTGTAGCAGCAGGAAAACGCCCTCCAACAGCTGATGCATACTGAGTACGCATATTGCGTCGGAAGAGAGAGAAAAGGTAAAATGCCTCGTCTCCACTCGCGACGCATTCACTCGGAGCAAGGTCGTTTGCTTTCACGGTAGGAGAGAGAAGGCTTGGAGGGAGACGGACTTGGTGGCGGAGCGGTGAACGGCAGCATCCGGCCCGCATCTCCGCAGCGGCGACCGGCGACTCCGGCCCGCATCTCCGCAGCAGCGACCCGAATCTTCGCCTCGTCGCCTTGGCATTTGCGGCGAGGGCCGCGACGACCGCCGTCCCAGTGCCGTTGCCGGCGGCGTGCGCGTCGAGGGCGCGGACGATGACCTCCTCCCCGCGCTTGGCGAGGGTGTCGACGGCGGCGTGCGCGGTGGCCTCGGCCTCCTGCAGGAGGTGGAGGTCGGGGGCCTTGGCGGGGATCGCGGCGGCGGCTCGCACCAAGGAAGCAGGGACGTTCGGTGGAGTGGCCGGCGACAGATCAACAAGCAACCAGGACCTCGCCGGCCACAGATTCATGCATCGCCGGCGCCAGATCTGGAGAGGACAGCGGCGGAATCATGGCGGCGACGCGTACCAACGACCCGACGATTTTGCGACTGAAATAGCTACACTGTTGGAGGGGTGCCCAAAATACCAACCGTAGCCATTTTGGCACCTATAGCCAAAGCTGAATTTGCCTACCCGAAATGCCAATCCCTGTTGGAGTGAGCCTAAAGGCACGTACACTGGCGCTGTTCGCGACTGGGCGGCGCCGGCGAATGCGTCCAGAGGCCTCGTGCTGCTTCCGCCAGCCTGACGCCCGGCCCACCACTAACTCTGAGACAGACAGCCGCAGATACTGCACACCCATGTATCATCACTCACCTGTCACCTTCTCTTATCCCATGGCCTTGTTTGGGTATGCTAGGAAACTAGCACGCACGCATCCCGAAAAAAGAATCTCGCATGCATGAAACACTAAATGAAGTTTATTTGCAAAACCTTTTTTAGGGATGGGTGTAACTTTTCGCGACGGATCTAATGGCGGTAATTAATCGATGATTCGCTACAGTGATGCTACAGTACCATCCTCTAATCGTGCGGTCAAAGTCCTCATTAGATTCTTCATGGCCACTAGCGCAGGGGTTCTGAAGTTGGTTTTGTAAACTGGCTTTGTTTGACACCGTAATTAGCGGTCAAAGTTGTTACTATTCACTAGCGCTACAATTGGAGCACAAACCAAACAAGGCCCATAAATTTCATAAAAAACATCACATCAAATATTTCGATAAAGTATTAAATAAAGTTTATTTATAAAATTTTTTTATAGATGGACTGTAAATCGCGAGACGAATCTAATGAGTCTACTTAACTCATAATTTGCAACAGTGATGCTACAATAATCATCCGCTACTTATTGATTAATCATGGGTTAATTAGCATCGTTAGATTCGTCTCGCGATTTACAACCCATCTGTGCAAAAAGTTTTGTAAATAGACTTCATTTAGTACTTCAAATTAGCAAGATTCTGTCGCAATTTTTTTTTACAAAACATCTAAACACGGCCTTAATCGGCTTTAAGTATCTCTTAGAGCAAGGGCAATGATTCCGCCGGCTCACCGGCGAAATAAAACTCCACCGTGGCAGGTAGCAGCATCGGGAGCTGCGCTCCAGTACATGCAGCCGCATGCGGGCCAATGAAAGGAGCTCTGCAGCGCATGCAGCCAATGGCATCACAGTTCGCCCGCTTCCGCCCGGCGTTTTGCGAGACGCCCGTTTGACATTCTCTCTCCTTTTCTCTCTCTGCCACCGGTGATTCAGCCCGTAAAGGACCCGACGAGGTGGTTGTGCCACCTTCGCATGAGGTTAGAAGTTCAAGTCAACTAGCTTGTCCTTTCTGCTGTGCGGCCGTAGTTTTCTTAACACACTACTTCCTGATCGAGTAAACCACTGACCAAGTTTGGTTTGAGTTTTTTTTTCGAGAGACACAAATTTCAGTGTGAAATTGGGACAGTCAGGTTCAATCTCTAACGACATCCGAGGACGGGCCTGTTTGGCAGAGTTCTAGCTCCGGCTTTTTCGACGGCTCTTGCTGGAGCTCTATCAAATATTTAAAAAGTAGAGCGGCTCCATACTATAGCATGTGAGAAGGTGGAGCTGTGGCTTTATCTGCGAGGAGATGGAGCCGGTGAAGCCACAAAATCCAACTCCATCTGCTTCAACTCCGGCTCCACCCTTTTTGCAAGAAGGCGGAGCCCTCCCAAACAAGATCTACATCACAAGATTGTCTTGTTTTCTTATCCTGTTTCTGTTGCGAGCCCTCAACAGACAACCTGTGGCAGAATGATCCTCGCTACTACAGGAATAACTTGTCCGGGAATTATTTAGCCTGCTAACTAATGAAAGAGAGGTTCTCTTCCGTTTGGATGTTTCTTTATAATAAGAGGCTGGACCGCACCAATCATTTGTGTCGGCACAGCCTAGCAATTATCTTTCCTTTCAAGCCCGTCCTTTGCTTGGCTGCCTTAGGCTCTCCGCACTGGGATCTGTATCCCACTCTCTATGCGTTTTACAGATCGCATATAGCGATTTTTTTGCTGCAGCGGCACTCTGTAAGCCGAACTGCACCGTTGCGGGCGGGATTCCCGCGCGCCAAAGCTAGCGCGGTAGCGGCCGTCCGCGACGCGGCGACGTGGCGTGGGGCCCGCCTCCGCCCGTTGCTCCCCAGCATCCCTCCCGCGCCGGGCAGCTCTCCGCCGCTGGCCGCCGCAGTGCCCGTGCCGGACCCCCGCTCCGCCTTGACGCGTGCCGCCATGGGCGGGGCCCCCGCTCCGCCGGGAGGCCCTCCGCCAAGAGCCGCGAGGCGAGAGGGCGACGCGGCGCTCGCCCATGGCCGCCGCCACTCGAGCAGTGGTCAGGGAACCCGTTGCTCCGCCCTGCTGCTCCCCTGCCATGGCCGCACTCCATGGAGGGAGGAGGAGGACGGCCGCGAGGCGAGGGGGTGGCGCGGCGCTCGCCCATGGCCCGCCGCCGCTCGAGCAGGGTCAGGGGAGGAGAGGGAAGGCTCAGCCGGCCGAGCTCGCGGCGGAGGGAGAACGGAGGGAGGAAGGGAGGGAGGAAGGCCGCCGCTCGAGGCGTTGAGCTCGAGGGCGCGGGGAGGCGGGCCAGGAAGGGGGAGGAAGGAGGGGGCGCCGTCAGGGAGGGCGCTTGGGACAGAGATGAGGAGGCCGCCGCCGGCCATGGCGTGCCCCTGCTCGCCGCCTCTGAGATCCAGAGGAGGCCCCGCCGCCGGATCTAGGGGAGGGAGGGGGAGGGAGGAGGAGCTTTGCCTGCGGGTCGCTGCGGCGCCGAGCTCGGCCGCGCGGGGGACGCGCTCGCCGCAGTGGGAGCAGGAGAGGAGCCCGGTGCCGTCTCGCGGGCCCGCCGTCGTGCCGTCATGCCGGCGCAGCAGGGGAAGGGAGGGAGCAGGGGTACGCCATCGGCCGCTCCGCCCCGCCGTGGCCGATGCGCCGAGGAAGGGAGGGAGGGAGGGAGAGAGAGAGGCCGTGGTGGGAGAGAGAGAGAGTGGGGAGGGAGGGCCGGTGTTCGGGCGGGCGGAGCTCGGGCGAGGAGCGTCGCGGGCTCCGCCATGGCCGCCGGCCTGGGAGGGGAGGGAGAAGCGGGGAGGATGACGGGGCGCCAGATCCGGCCGCCGTGCCGCTCTAGCAGCACCTGCAACGCCGCCGCGAGGAGGAGTGGGGCGCAGGGCGAGCTCAAGGCCGCCGCGCCATGGCCGCGAGGGAGCAGGGGCTGCGGAGGGGTGCGCTCGGCCGGCGTGGGAGGAGGGAGGAGGAGGGGTGCCGGCGGAGGCCGCCCCGCCCCGTTGCGCCATGGCCGAGCCGCCGCGCCGCGTTGGTCGCCGGCGCGGGCGAGCCCCGCCCGCGCGACATGGCGGCGACGCGGTGGCGGAGGGAGAGAGGGGGGCCGCGGTGGGAGAGAGAGAGTGGGGAGGGAGGGGGGTAAAAAAAGGAAAAATAATTGACACGTGGGCCTCACTCGTGGTAGTTGGTATAGAGTAGAAATTTAGAGAGTGAATGAATGTGGAGAAACTGAATATAGAGATGAGAATCTTGATGACCATGTAGGAATATTTCTTTTAGAGAGTGAATTTAGAGAGCGACGAGTGAGGAGAGCCTTATCACTCGATC
Source organism: Panicum virgatum (assembly GCF_016808335.1). Lineage (NCBI taxonomy): Eukaryota > Viridiplantae > Streptophyta > Magnoliopsida > Poales > Poaceae > Panicum > Panicum virgatum. The sequence continues at coordinate 79,287,431 of NC_053153.1, forward strand.
GACACGCGCTCAAATTGGCGTGTTTGGTAGTAGTATGGGCTAGGAGTAGTAATCTGCATCAACACATCTGCTTGGTTTTCTAGACTCTTCCTGGCTTCACAGCGCTCCATATTCTTTTGGGGCCATCCATGGCTTTCCGTCGACAGATGGAGATGTGATCGTTGGCGAATGAGAGAGGTTGATTAGGATGGGATCCTCGCACGAATCGCAAAAGTACACGTTGACGAGAGGGCATCGCGAGATCGAAATGTAACAGCACGGCGCGCTGGATCACGCGCGTTTCGTCGTCCAGGGAGAGGAAACGAGTGGCTCCGGCCTCGGCAACGCGTCGCTCTCGCGTGGCGATGTCTCTGATTTGCTCTCGCGTCGCGCACCGGCCGCCCCGGTCATCAGCCTGTACGTCCTCCCGACCCACCGGCCTCGCCGTTCATTCCCTCGCCGGTAGCTCGCCGCCGCCGCGCGCGTGGCGCCCTGATCCAATGGAAACCTGACGAGATTCTACGATCTAGCAGTATGCATGCCTGCGAAAACGCTGGACCAATCAGGCAATGGTTTGCAACGGGATATCGATGGTGTCCTTGTCTCGCATTCAGAGTATTTTGGTCCACCAGTCACGATGGATCGACGGAAGCCACGGAATTCACACGTGGGCGCAGCTGTTTATAGGCTCCCTGTAATATTCTCGAGAGCAGATCAACCTGAAGTTGTGTGGAGCAACTGCGTGCTAAAACTTACTTTTTTTTTCACCCCGCGAGGTAGGGATGTAAATGTTACGGATATTTTCCGACATATTAGAATTCGATGTTTGGAAGATTTTTTATCCGTTCGTATCCAAATTCGGATATTCAATATCCGTAACTGATCCGTATCCGGATACTAAAAGTTATATTTATATGATGTCGATATCCATTACAGTCTTATTTGACAAAAACTAATACTATCCGTATCCGATTTGTATTCGAATAAAAATATAAAATAAATACAATATTAGTAATATTCGTCCGTATTTGATCTATTTACATCCCTACCACAAAAATAGTAGGTCTATATATATAATAGGTCTATTCTATAACTTGGATATAGAATAACCCATTCCATACCCGAGCCGCCCCTGATCCCGGGCGCCGTGCGCACCAGATCCGCCGCCACCCGGTTCGCCCCCCGGTCTAGGTGCGCCCCCTCCACCCCGCCACCCACCCCCACTCCCAGACCACCCCACCCCCACTCCCACCATCACCACCTAACCCAGCACCTCCCGTCGCCGCCCACCAAAACCGCCCCGCTCGAATCCCTGCCGTCGCCGCTCCCTCCTCCAGAAGCGCCCCCTATCCCGGCGCCTAGCTCGGATTTCTGTTTTGGCGACGCACCACCCTGCCGTCGGCGCTCCCTCATCCCCAAGACGCGTCCCCAATCTCGGCGCCGCAGCACCCTCCCGACGTCCGCCCCCACGAGCTGCTGCACGGCGGCGCGCGAGCGCTGGCACAAGGTTGGCGTGGCGCTGGTCTTCCCTCCCCCAGACGCGCCCCCGATCCCAGCGCCGCACCACCCTCCCGACGCCCGCCCCACGAGCTGCTGCGCGGCGGCGTGTGAGCGTGGCAGGAGGTCGTCGTGGCGCCAGTCCTCCCCCCAGACGCGCCCCTGATCCCGGTGCCGCACTACCCTCCCGACGTCTGCCCCCACGAGCTGCACGGCAATAGGTTGGTACCCCTTCGCAGTGGCGGCAGCTTCCAAATCCCTCCGCCGTGGATTTCTTCAGATTAATGAGGTCTGAGCCTCTGACAACCCATCCCCCAGCGCAAGGTGCCCCTTTTCCTCTCGTGTATTTCTGTTGATTTGGATTGATTCCTTGCATTGATATGAAGGAACTATGGAGGTACTAGAGCATTGTTGGCCATAGATTATTGCAATCTCGTAGTCACATATGGGATTTCTTCCAATCTTGCTGCACACACATGGGATCTATGTTGTCTCTGCAGGATGGTGGTAACATTCAGCAGCCCATGTGTATCCCTAACCAACGAGTTGCAGGAGACAAGCAGGTGCTCAAGATGTGCCGTGAAGCCCCCAGACCTGTCCAGCTCCCACACTAACGTCGTGAGCCGAGCAGCACTGTCCAGATTCTGTCCGTAGGAAACCTTCCTAACTTTCAGGTGCTGTCGCAGATTTCTAACTGGTTCGGTGTGATTTTCCCATTGTTGTTAGACTGTATTTCAGCTTCGTTCATTTGTTTGGGCTCTTGCATGAGATGATCCAACAACTGTTCTCTTCTTGGTATATTTTTATTGATTACTAATTCAAGTTTGCAGTAAAGAGTAGATCTAGAAAGTGTAGAACCTATAGTTTGTTGGCTGAAGGATACTTATTCTTCATAGACCTAGATGTTTTTTTGTTGAACGATAGATACCTGTTCAGATAACTAGAGCTTTAATTTCTTTTAAAAGAATTGATGACTTTTATTTGTGAATATGACTAGATGAGTTACTGTTTAAAGAATTTAGATATGCAATAGTTATAGGGGCTAGTTTGTTAAGTTCTGTACATTTTTCAGGTGAACAAACATGTTATTTGCTTTAACCACAGTTTCCTACAACTGAACTGAGTTAAACATGTTAGCCAGCAAATGATTGTAGTTAAGAACTAATCTTGCCAAGTAAATTCAAGGAAACAAAATTGCATACCCCATGTACTGACATTTCTATTTGTCATAATGCACCGGTATACCTCTTTTTATACAAGATTAACTACATTATTGCTAGATCGAAGTCTGATTCTGCAGTGGATCTCATTGCTACCTGTCTTCATCATCACTGACGAGTTTTCTGCTAGCTCTAATGTTGCATTGCAAGCCACGCCAGCATGCTTGGGTTCATGTATGCCGCTACCACAGAGATGGCACTGCTCAAACAATTTTCTTATGTGTTAATCTGCGTTCAGTTAACTGGATCCTCTTTGCTCTCATATGTGCTATCGTCATTATAACTGTATGCAATATTTTCTTCAGAAAGAAAAATACAGTTAGGTGTCTCTGCTTCCATTCATCCGGTTTACCATGCAATTGTGTTCAATGCTTTCATTCATCCAGTTTACCATGTAATTTTGTTCAATGCTTCTATTTACCCATTTTTGCATAGATCTGCACTGTAATCTGCAAAAATAAAACATGCATTTGAAATATGTTGGATTGGCGAAATCAGTAGAGACTAGAGAGTTGTTTGGGATTCTGAACCTGAAGCTTTAGAAGAAAAGGTGTTCATTTTTTCGTTCTACATCTAGCACTAACAGCAGCAGCATCATATACCTTATTTTGTGCATTTTTTTACTCTTTACCCTTAAAACTGGGTGCCTTATTCTCCTGCATCTTTTGCCTATAAAAATATGAGATTTGATCTAAACTATGTCATCATCCTGCATTTCTAGATGCCGGCTAATAGTTAACTTGGCTACCATGGAGAGTTACTATCTAAGCTGAATCTTCTCATTTAGAAAAAAACAAATAAGTTGTCTTCATTTTGCACATTAGCAAAGAAGATGGTGTTCCGTGCATGTGTCATTGTAGAAGCTAGCATTTTTTTTAATGGTTGCACTCACGCCATTTTTCTATCTATCCTGTGCTTGGATAACAATTTGAGTCTTTGACCCTTTTTAGTCTTAAGGATGAATATCAATAATTTTGCTTGGATGGTTCTGCGGGTCTGGTCGTCTGGATGAAGCCTCCACCTGCAGCTGCATCTGCAGGAACAATCTTAATTGAAGTTCTACATGACCTCAGATGCACCTACAAAAATCTATATACAAATGTACTGATTGTAGAACTAGCTATTGGAAACTTTGTACCTGTAAGTAATGTAATCAAGGTGTTGCCGTGAAATCTGAAATTTCAAGTACAATGTTGGATACTTGACCATAAAAGTTAATCATCATCGTTCGAGAAAAAAAGGTTAATCATCATGTGTTGAAGAAACATTACGATATAACCTTATTTGTTAGTGCTCGTGAATTTGGTGGGAGAAGATCGATCTTGATTGTTCTTGTTCCACATGCAGCAGACCGTGGATGTAATAAAGAATAATTAATTTAATCTATAAGCTAATGCATCGACAGGGCAAAACAAACTTTTTGAAATTCATCTAGTCGAAGGATAAGTCTCACTCACTAAACTATTGTAATCCACAATGCACATGCGTCTACTAATGTCTCTTCACATCATTGACCAATCACACCTCCAAACCAGCAGGTAACCTCCATCATACGTCTTTCACATCGGGGGACGTCCATCACATCGGGGAAAATGGGTAGGCAACTGACCCGATCGTGCGCACGTGGGACATGGGAGGAAAACCGCCAGGGGCAGCAAAACCAACGAGGAAAGCCGCGACGGAGAAAAAAACCAGCCGCACCCGTGGAGCAGGCGTGATCGGATGGTGCCTGGGCTGGCTCGGGTATGGAATACCCAGAGTAGAGATTAGCCCTGGCCTATATATATATATATATATATATATATATATATATATATATATATATATATATATATATATATATATATATATATATTGGTCAAGCCACTGCTGCAAATTCATCTGAACACTGGCACCTTGGAGTTAATAGTCCTAGTCAGCACGTTAGATGATCCAAAGATGTTAGGTAGTACTCCCTCCGTTCCAAATTATAAGTCATTCTAAGAATCTTGAAGGGTCAAACCATCTCAAAGTTTGACTAAAATTATAGAGAGAAACACAATAATTTATGACATCAAATAAGTATACTATGAAAATATAACTAATAAAAAAATCTAATGATACTTAATTGGTATCATAAATATTATTATCTTGTCATATAAATTTGATCAAATTTGAAAAATTTTGACTCTTTAAGATTTTTGAAATGACTTATAATTTAGAACGGATGGAGTAGTACTTAATACCTCCCATCGCGCACTGTTAATCCCATGAGTGATGCAGATGCAGATGCAGCAGCTCGACCCTGAGACAGCCGTGCTCGGCTGCACGTCGCATGCGCCGCTGTACCATGGATTGCCGCCGCTCCCGCGCCGGGGCATCCGCGGAAATCATCAATCATGGGCGGACCAGCGTTGCCACCGGCCCCCACCCGCATCGCGCTGCATGATTCCCTCCCCGCCGAGACGCATCGCTGTCCAAACAGAAGCGTCGCCATAATTCTGCCGCCTACTCCGGACCCGGGTACATCATCCTGAATCCTGACCGGGTCGGGTCGGGCCTGGCCTCGGTGAATTCTGGATCTGTCTCCTGTGGTCGTAGTCGTAGGACGGGGAAGGGAGACGAAAGTGCTCGATCATACATCAAGCCAGGTCACTGATCTTTTGCTTGGCATGTACAAATGGATCCTCACGTTTGCCTATGCTTGGAGGTTTCCTGTCACTTCAGTTTCTGCTAAACGCACCTTCTCTTCCATACCGTTTGTCCAGGGGCCTTTGCTACGGTACACCAATTACCTCATAGGAGGTAAGAGTTTAAATAAATCTGAACCGTTGATTATTTGGAGAGATAAAAATAATTAACTAAGGAAAAAATAGAAACAAACCGGATATTCTAATTAACACCATCCTTGTCCGTGGATTTAGCACGAACCTGCATGCATATGTGCATGTATACATGCATGATAAAATCTAACGCCCCCATTTATAGTTAGGATTGCTAGTTTATTACATGTTGATAGCTGTGTAGTATGAGTAGGAAAATTAGTTACTCTCGCCTCGATCGTGCATGGGACAAGCCAACGTTCATATGCATGCAGCCGCGCGCCATGGAAATTTAGCCGAGATTTTTTTTTTGCAAGTTTACACATGTCACGTTAGATCATGTTACGGAAATTATAGCAGGTTAGGGTTACATATATATTTTTTCAAAGATATCATGTGTATAGAAGGTTAGGAAAATTTCCATGGCACATTGATCACGTCTTAATATAATCCCTCCCATATGCATGTTACGTCTGGTATGTATTCATGTCATATTTCAAAAATAAAACGTTGCACATGTCAGGATCCTACACGTGTGCATGTAAGGATCTATCAGTTACGCATCCACATTTTGGCTAATTGCAAAATATTTTGACTAGCTAATAGATCTAATTGCAAGATATTTTGACTCACATGAGAATTATTCGTTGTATATGAATCATTCCTAGGATAATGAATTCAAAAATTACGAAATAAATGTTACAGCTCATATATGTCACGTTATGAAAAACATGTTACAACTCGCCCATGTCATGTTAGGAAAAAAAAGATGTTACATCTGACCCATCTCATATGTATTATAAGATCTACTAGATATTTAGATGACAAGCCATGTCATTTTTTTTTCTAACAAATCCATGTCACAAGATATGATTGTCAAATGTACCGTGACGAGACGGCAAAAGAATTGCATGCAATCTTCTATGGGTATGTGACGTGCATAGAGGGATATATAAAAAAGTCTTTCTTGTCTCAATTTAATGGCCGGCACATCATGCAGGAAAAAACAGAAATCTGATTGGCAAATGTCACCTAATGGCAAAAAAAAAGTTACATGCAATCGGCTGGGTATGTCACGTGTATGGAGCGGGTAAATAATGTTTCTTGGGTCAATTTAATGGCCGGTACATCACATGGAAAAAACAGAAATTTGAGATCTCAACTAATCATGCATGCAACTTAGATCTAATCCTTTATTTTGTGTTCTAAAATATATAAAATAAACATTAAAACTATTACCTCCTAAGAGGTAATATGTCATTAGATCAACGGTCCACAGTCATTTCGGAGTATCGTAGCAAAGCCCTTGTCCAGGAGTGATTTTGGCATGGGACAAGGCATGAATCAGTCCGCTTGCGTCTCGATTCAGTGGAAAGGATCATAGGAGGGTTGTTTCTTTTCTATGTTTGGACGGTCCAGTTGGGTTGGAAATAACATTTTTCAGAGAACGACAGAAGGCGATTTTCCTAGCGGAATGGCGAGCGGTTGGGCACCTCATGGGTTTCTTGCCTGGATGAGTGAATGATCTCAGGCGACTGAGACGGATCACAACTTCAGAAGGCTCGCATTCATCCGCTGGCGCCTTGATTCGAGGGTGAGGCTCAACTTGATCCGAAGATACGAGATCGCGCTTTCCATGGCTCGTCCGTGCAGAAAAGGAAATGGTGGATGCATGCATCGGTCCGTCGTCACATGCATTTTCTCTGGGACTGGGAGGCCATATGCCTGTCATGTCGTTGCTCACAAGAACTAGCAACACAGTTGATGAAAAGCGGAAAATCCGACTGCAAAACCGCAAGGACAAAGCTGCTGTAGCTTCGAGTCAACAAAGATATCCACCCTCTAGCAGGTAGGTAGCTGAGTGATCATGTTAAAGGGTCCTCAAGGGGAGGCCAAGAGAAAGCTGAAAGCATGTGATGCAGCGCAGCTCTGTCATGCTATATTGTAGTACAGTAGAATACCATTCAAACTACAAATACAATCCTCTCAAAAGGAACATACCATCGTACCACTGTGTGTCTGTGTCAAACCAATGCTTCAGTATTCATCATCAGACAATGGTACAGGTAGAGAACAAACCGGACATGTTAAACTCAACCAGCTGAAACAAGAACTGACTGTACATTCAGAATACGGACCATTCAGCTTAGTATTTCGCATGATTGCAGAGCTTTTCCATAGCTAACTACAAGCACTGAATTATATACCAGCATACACTTCCAGACATACAATTAAGGAAGTGATCAGCTGAATGGATCTCATTACAAGCAGCAAACCAAATTGCCACGTCAGGAACTCGAAAAAAAAGGCTTTCCTTTTATACAGGCCAATTCACACCAAAACCTCAAGTGGTTAATTCTCCCTTTACTCGCCCTCAAAAAAAAAATCTCCCTTTACTCTCATTGGTTGAGCGCCATTGAGCATTTAGGTACAACTCATCTACATCCCAATTCAGGGGCAGCTAAAACCTAAGATAGCATGAGCAGCTTGCATAGCTGGTGGATCTACTGACAGCATCCTCCACTTTGGTTTGCATTCTCCTGCTTCTGTTTCAGAGTGTTCCTCTTAACAACTGAAGAACCTTCCTCCAAGAGGCTTGGAACCTCAAGAATCTGCAACAGATCAGCACAAGGAATTTAAATTTGCGAAAAGTGGGCCGCACTGTTGCAACACAACAATGAAGAGGTAACAGAGACAATTTCCACCAAGTAAATGATGTACTATAAAATAAGGTTTAAGCAAATGCTAATCTGTCATTCAAGGTGCTCATAAGGCTGTTAATGAAAAAAAAAGGTGCTCATAAGACTGCATATAACTTGCATCTTGCTTAAAATTTAATATATTGTTTCCAATGAAATGACGACATATCCCGAGGCAGCTAAATGAGTTCCCTAGCACACAGTATATATAATCACGTAAAGGAACTCTTCAGACATTGGAGCTTTTCCTGGGAGTACAGCATAGAAGAACTGTGTTGCATAAAGTCATGAGTCATAATCCAGAACACAAATAACACGTCGTTCAGGATTAAGGCGCAAGTGTTTTTTTCAAACAACACTTTGGAATCTGTGGGCACTTTCAAACAACACAGCGGGCAGAAAGAAGGGCATCTCCATGCTTCAAAGATATTGTGCACCTCATGCACCCATGTGTTTATGCTGCATACCACATTTTAAAAATGGTACTCTTTGTAACTTAAGACATAAGCAAAGCACACGCAACCATGTGCAAATTTTGCAAACTGGCACTTGCACCCACAAGCAATAGTTATATCACATCTAGTCAAATCATCTGGGAGGTTCCCTTAAGTATGTTCCTTGTTGGTGCAACAGTGCTGCCCAATACCAGACATAAGTTATGCACAATTAATTGGCCAATCAAAACTCAATAGGTGAGAAACTAAGACTTCCTACTCCTACATCAAATGTTATGACACAACCAATAAATAAATACAGTGATTACTACTGCAATTAGCATATCTCACAAATGTCACAAGCAATCGCAAAGTTAGAAATCCAACCACTTCAGGACTAGTATCTGACAACAGAAACATATGCAGTTAAATCACTGCAAAAGGAGTATTTCTATATTTTCCAGAACCTGACTAGATGGTTGTATTTGATACAGAAATGCTGAATGCCAAAAGTCTGCAATTCAGAAGCATATAGCCACAATCTAGTTACATTCGAAACTAGTAAGGTTTTACCTTTTTATGAAATAGTTAGGTTTTATTTTTACCAGTGCTACTGGCTACTGCACATAGTTGATTCATAGATCATAATTTTGCAAACCTAATTTTCTGGAGTTCTTAGAAGGTGAATCTTGAATGGTTTCAAAGGGCAAACAGGTAAGCCTTTTGTATTAAGTATTTTTCTGGTTTGTGCAGCCATACCTTTAATGCAAGCTCTTCAAAACATTTCTCCACATTCTCTCTTGTTTTGGCACTACTCTCAAGAAACAGACACCCATATTCTTGTGCAAAGGCAAGACCTTCTTCTCTTGTCACCACTCTGCCCTCATCCTACAAGGTAGAACCATAAAAAACTGTCATTTCATGTTGTACGCTGATTCTTTTAACCAATCTATTGTTGCTTCAATGGATGAATACTGACAATATAGTTTTCTTAACCCATAACTACCAACATTCTGTTACTATAACAATTATTACCCACTGCACTCAAGCAATACTAGTTTTTGCAGCGGATCATGGTCATAAAGTTGTCAAACATGCGATCAGTACAGCAATGAAAAACTTTAGCTTACTGAAACAGAATACTGTTTATATGAAATAAGAATTTGATTTTTAAGAAAAAGAAAAAGTATACCTTGTCCACTTTATTTCCAACAAGCATTTTGACACACTCTTTATTTGTTGAGTGCAACTCTATTTCCTTGGTCCAGACATCAGCCAAATTTGTGAAACTCTCCCTCTTCGCGACGTCATAAACTATCAGGACAAGAAAACATTAAGTTAATATTCTTTCAAGTCATCCTGCAATATTTTGGTTTTGCAGAATAAAAGAATGATGATTGTAAGGATCACACACACTAATGATTCCTTGAAATTCCATTGCTAGCAATCATAACATTGCATTTCAGCGCCACCAAATGCTTAGTTGACAACAAAGTGAGGTATCACCCAAGACAAATTCAAAAGTCAGAATGATGACATGGTAACGTTTACAGTACACCTATAAAAAGTATCACTTGAATCAACATTAGGAATGGGCTGTTTACAAGTTTCTTTATGGTCCTGTTTGCAGGCTAAGTAACTTATAGTTAATCAGGAAGAGTATCACTTATCATGGTACTAGAAAGGATGCACCCATATGCTGGCTAACCTTGTTCAAGACAACAACTAAGCAAGGCTTAAGTAACTTGAGCGTTGCAACACAAATAAGGCTGTGGTACAAAGTCACTTAGATTTGGCAGTCAAAAGATCCGAGATAGCAACATCATTGAGGGACCACCTTGAAATTTGATAGTCTCGTCAGTTGGCTGTGTTCAGCTGGCTGTGGCTGGTAGCTGGTGCTGATTTGTTATCAGAGAAAAGTACTGCTGGCTGGCTAGTGGCTGATGCTAATTTGGTGTGAGAGAAAAGCACTGCTGGCCGGCTGATTGACAAGCCAGCTGAACACAGAGATATTAACCATAATAATTGCACCAGATTGGAGTATGCAAAAAATTCAAAAGGTAAAATTCAAAAGGTAAACATTACCTAGCATTTTATGGCACAATTGAGCATGTAAATAACCTAAACAGATAACAACCTTAGCTGGAAAATGCGCCTAAAAATACTCTACACTCTTAAGTCAGAAATGATAAATGGCTGAAGCTTTTAATCAGTGATGAACTGTCATGTAATTATCTTGAAACAGATCAAGTTACCTAGAATGATCCCATGAGCACCCCTGTAGTAAGAACTGGTAATGGTCCTAAACCTTTCCTGGCCAGCTGCAAAACAGTGAAACAAAATATCTGTAGAGCACTTGAATTGGATATAATTGACAATCATTATATCACAAGGCCTTGAAAAGGAATAAACAGTTGCCCTTGCTGCACCAGGCAGCAAATAACAAACATGCAAGGACCACTATCAGAAACAGGAAAAGAAAACATACCTGTGTCCCAGATTGTCAGTTTCAGTTTCTTGCCACCCACAGTGAGAAATTTGATTTTAAAATCCACCCCTGCCAACAGAAAAAATGGATTCAGAAAAGTAGGTATTTGGTTGATAAGGTACAATTCATATAATAATAATGCCAGAACGTAAGTGTTGCTCTTGGAGAACAAAAAGATCAAGGGCTGCTATGACGGGACTGTCATATGAAGGGACTTTTATAAAAAGGTAGTTTAAGCTATACATTTTAAAGAGCATTTTACTATGTTGGGCTTTTATAAAAAGGTAGTTTAAGCTATACATTTTAAAGAGCATTTTACTATGTTGAATTCTTGAGTATTTACTGGATGTTTAAGAAGTAACCACAACTTGTATTGACAAGGTAAACAAGTAGCTGTTAGACAGTTAGAAACATGAATTATAGACCTCTCTTGCATTGTCAACTATTGAAGTGATAAACTGTATGAAATCTACTGTATTCTGAGTGAGAATATCAAAGGTTTTCCCATAGGGGTGCCAATGGGTGACCCTTAGGGGCACCTCCAACCCTCTTTAGTTCAGAATATTGTACTAGTTTTTCAAAATAGAATATCATTTTGAAGAAGTAGTACAAAATTTTGAACTAAAGAGGGTTGGAGGTGCCCCTAAGGGTCATCCATTGGCACCCCTATTTGCCCATATTATTAACTTCAAAGGCATTTTGGATTTTTTATCCAGAAAAATAAAAAACTACCAAGCATGCATTTTAACCTTGTCAGAATCATGCTTATGGGAACTACAGGAAATAATCCATTCTGAGAAGTCAGAAGTGCTTAGAAGCAATCAGTTTCATCTTTTTTCTTGACAGCTAGTAATTTGAGGATTAAAAGCAAGTATAGAGAAAGTCTGTTGCTTCTGTGTCTTCGGTTGCTACAGCTACACGTCATTACTAAACATCTGCTCTATAATTTCCATTGATTTCCTCATCACTAGTAGCCCCCAAAAAAGGAGAAGATTCGTGTGCTTGGTTGCTGGTTCCACCCGGACCATACCTCGAAAGTTCAAATTCCTATAGCAGGACTTGCTCCTCTAATTAGATCACTGGGAACACAGATGCAGATGCAATCAGTAAGCAGTATATTGGCCCTGTTTTCTGCTGTGCATAATAACACTGAAATAGCTACTTCTACAAATGACAAATAAAATTGCAATAGCATTTTTGTCACAATGAACGTAATAAGTCGTAAGCACGTTACGATATTCCTATTAACAACAAACGCCCCAACAGTAACCTTCCGGTTCCCCGCTCGAGTACAATTGTACAAAACATATTGCTGTCGTGTTCCCCAATCGGGATGGGCAAGGAAGCGGACACGCAACGGCGAGATCCGTCGGGGCAGGGAACAAACGGAGGAGCCAGCGCGCACGCACCTATGGTGGGCGCGATGTCCTCGTCGATGTGGGCCGCGGAGACGAAGCTGACGAGGAGGCTGCTCTTGCCGACGGCCGAGTCCCCGATGAGCAGGACCTTGAAGGAGCAGTCGTAGCTGCTCGCCGGCGACGAGGCCATGCCGCCAACCTCGCCTCGTCTCCTAACCGAAGCCTGGATCGAACCGCTGGCGAAGCGAAGCGAAGCACCCGGGAATGGCGCGGGCGGGTGGGTTGGTGCGGGGCGGTGGCCGAACGCCGGTAGGAATAAAGCGAGGGGAGGGAGGGATGGGATCGCTCGATGGCGGAAGGCGAAGCGAAACGGGGGCGGCGTCAGGTGGACTCCTTTCGGTTACGGTTGACGGCCAGGACTAGGCGTGCGTGGCGGGCAGCGGCGGGGGGCAAGGGCCACATGGCGCGCGTGGGTGTGGGGGAGACGCCGAGACGGAGCGGAGGAGCGGAGCGGAGCGCCGCGCGGCGCGGCGGTTTCGCCCGCGCTTCGGCGCTGGTCCTCGCGTGGCTGCGGCCTGCGGGCGCGCGGCGGCTGCCCGAGCTTGCGAAACGGATGCGCTCGAATCCGCTCGGCGTGTCCTGAGTCCAGGGTTAAAAAAACCGGCCGGAACCGGTCCGGTAACCGCGGTTACCGGTCTAACCGGCCCGGACCGGTTCCGGTTCCGGCCGGTTTGAAACCGGCCGGAATTCAAATTTCAAAACATGGAAAAATCCCAAAAAATTCTTAAAAATACTTCAAGTTGCGACGAATCTAATGGTGTCAATTTTTTTAAATATTCGTTCATTTAGTATACTTTGCGAGCATTTGAAGTTAAACAAAAAAAACATACATACAAAAGTATACAAATACAATGTAAAAGTAGTACAAAAGAGGGTTGGAGGGTTCATTTAGACTAAAACATATTATACAAACATTCATTTAGTATACTTTGCGGGCATTTGAATTTAAACTAAAAAAGAAAAAAATTTAAATTTGGTCAGTTACCGTTCAAACCGACCGGTTACCACTCAAACCGACCGGTAACCGGTCAAACCGGACCGGTAAACCGGTCTAACCGACCGGTTAGCCATTCGAAACTGGTATAACTGCGGGTTTTGAATTCAAATTTGAGTTTAACCGGTTTTTACCGGTAACCGGTGGCCGGCGGTTCGGTGGAATCGGTCGGATAAAAAACCTTGGTCCTGATCGACTCCCAAGGACGCCAGCGTGAGGGGTTGCGTGTCCCGTCTCCCAGGGTCGCGAAAGAAAGGAGCCGAGCGGCGCCGCCGCCGCCGCCAGCGTTTGCGGCCCCCGTTCCCTCACCTCCGGCGTCGGGGCCTCGCTGCCGGTGGTGACGAGGAGCCGGCATCTGTCTTTTCAACAAATCGTCTGTTTTTGTGGCGATGGAGTTAGATTTTACCGGGAGAGGTGTGACTCCTCTGCGCCTTCTTTTCCTGGCGACGTCGGCGATGCGGAGGTGACGGCGGCGCAGCGGAATAATTTCTCCCAGCCTCTTCCATTCTCCGATGGCTATCTACTCCGACGTCAACGGAGAGGCTGGGAAGACCTGTTTAGGAGTCGAGGGCCGGCGCATCGTCGTCTTCTTCAGGTGATGATGTTGTTGACTCTGTTAATCTCGAAGAAGATGATCTTTGGTGAAAATCTGAGCTGTGCTCGGGTTACCGGTGGTGGAATCGAAGGATACGTCGTGGGTACGGGAGTTGGCCGATGCGCCTGGGAGACAGTGTACTCGACTGATTCGCCTAGAAGTAAGTCCTCCTCTGCTGTCTCCATCTTGTGGAGATTGGCTCTGGTGCCCGACGATGATTGGGAAGCGGCTTCGGCGGCAGTGACGAACGGATCTCTAAAGGCTTCGAGGAAGATAAACAAGAGTTTTAGATTTCTTTGTAATTTTCTTTTTCTTTGGAATTCTGTACGTGAAAGAACCGATGTAATACGCTAAAATCAATACATTTTCCTTCTAAAAAAGGACGTCAGCGTTCTGCCTGCGCTCGTGCCGCGCGTAGCGAAACGGCGGGGGGCGCGACGCGCGCGACGGCGCCTGTGGCTTGTGGGAGTGGAGTGCCGCGTTGTCTCACTCGATCACGGCCCCGCGCCGCGCAAAGTCACGGTCACGCGGACGTGGACAAACGGCCGAGCAGGTCTGAGCAGCTGCAATCCTGGTAGGGGCATCTTTCTTCCTCGACGATGAGCAATCACAGCATCGTTATTACCCCTCCGTCACAAAAGAACACACTAGCTGCGAGGAGAGCCAATGAACACTGTCTGCATTTTTTGCCCCAATTTCTACAGGCCTACAGCTTATCGATCACACGAGCCTCTGCGCAGCACGGTTTATTTGCTACCGGCTTCAGACTCTGGAGCATTCAGCTTTATCGCCCCTCGTCTGCCGGGTGTTGTAGGAGCTGCATCCAGGGCACTTGTGCGCCAAGATGTGGAACTGCACGTTCGATGTCATTCCACAATCGTTGCAGAGGATCCATATCTGACAAGGAAAAGGGTGAAACGAGACATCATCACAGCTGGTTAATTTGACAGAAGAACCCCCAAGGAGACAGAGAGCCTACTCTGAATTCTGAAGAAGGAAGTGACCTTACCATCTTCTTCTGACAGATTGCAGGCATCGAGGAGGCTGCAACCTGAACGAAGGGTCACTCTTGGATGGTGCTATATTACACTAGTACAGGACAAAGACCTTGATGGGGAGAGGAGGAAGCTGTACCTCTTGATCAAGCTTCTGCCACATGGCAGACATGTCACAAGAAGACCTCAGGCAAACTGGGCACGAGAACCTGAAGAAATCAGCAGGTTGGCATCGTATTAGCTGGGAGTGGCCACGGTCTGGAAATGCATCGGCTAAGTACCTGTCAGGAGTGGACATTGGAGGCTTACTGCTGGTGAGCTCTCATCTCGTACAGGCATTGCAGATGAATCGTGTGTCCACAATGAAGCACGCTGACAGCTTTCGTCGACTCGAATAGATACTGTGACAGAAACGGACGTTGATTAGGGAATGATTTATCAACGCAGTTTCTAGAGTAGTAAAGATGGTCACTTTGGAAAAACCTATTTTTTGTGACAATTTTGAATGGCAAATATTCACCTCAAAGCATACAGGGCAGTTTTGATGCATTGCTCTGTCGACGCACAGATGAGAATCCTTCAGAAGATAGGTATAGCAGCATCCTGCCACAGAACAGCCCCACAAATAGTACAAAGTTTAACAGAGACATTGAACTAGGAATTAGCAAAATACTACATAGTTGATCGCAAAAAAAAACAATCATACCACATTTATCACAATGATAGAAATTCTCTATACCACCAGTCCTGTAAAAACAATGATACCTTAGGACTGACAGGAGAAAACAAAAGCCGAATATTTCAGAAAGGTTCTGGCAGGTATGCAGTACTTGCCTACATATGCCACATCCATCACAATGAAACTGGTTCTTTGATACCTGAAATACCAGGGAACACAACACAAATAGGAGAAAACAAGAAAGAAATACTTCTGAACTGCTGTATTGAAAACAGTTTCTGGTTTCATCAACTTGAGAGAATTCAAATTCTGAGCTTACGTCATCATCAAACAAGTTGCATTTTGCGCAGAAGTATTTACCAAGACATGCTCCACAATTTGAACAGTCTTGCTGTACCTGTCAACAAAGAAAAATGATTTTCATGTGATGCCCAGCTAACAACAACAGCACCTGAAAAACAGTATCCCTGTAACTTACATCCTGTTCTTTGTTGCAGAGAGAGCAGATAACCTGTGATGCCCTCCCAAAAGTAGAAGAGGAGTAGTATCACTATACGCCAGAGGAGGTTCATAATGATTCACACGATTTAAGGTGGAAACGAAGGAAACTTCTGTATGTATAGCAGATTGGTCTATTCCAATATTCTATGACATGACATATTAGTTTTTTTGTTTTATGAATGTGAATACTGTAAGTTCTTCTGCAGTGTCCTGTAGAACAGCAAAAAACACCTGTCACTGACCAGCTTGATCTCGTGACGTGGAACCACGTGGCGGCCGTGGATACTGACCTCCAATGAATCCTGCAAAGAGGGTATCAGGCTTGAATACCGCATGAACCAGGTCGAAACATGCAGAATTCAGCAAATACAGAAGTCCTGACCTTGGCTTCGTTGTGGCAGTGCCTGCAATCAAATACCTCGCCGCAGCACGGCGCCCGTATCTTGCATTTCCTCCTGTAGTGCACGCACCTGGTCGCCCGGGGGACGCGTGACTCCAACAAGAAAATGATCGCACGGAGCAGAGAGAACTCAAGCCGCGAGGAAAAATGGTAGTGGTTACCCGTATCGCTCTGGGCCGGCGGCGTCCGCGGCCATCGCTGCACCTCCGGGAAGGAAGCGAACGCTTGCCGGAGCCGAGCACGAGCGGTGCCGCCGACCCGCCGTGAGGGGACGCCGACGTACTGCCTGCTGCTCCGCAGGGGCACGGTGGGCGGCGCGGGGCCGCGGGTATTATATACAGGCAAGGCAAGGCCCAGGCCGGCGCCCGCGTGCAATGTTTTGGCTCGGGCGCTCGGCGCCTCTCAAAGAAACAGCGGTGGCGTCGCATTCGGTGGCGCTTCGCCTTTATGTGACGGAGTAAAATATAAACAAGGGAAAGTGGCCGCGCGGGTACGACACGAGGGAGACGGGAACCCGCGCGCTGCCCGTCCTTGCGAGTTGCGTTGGCTTGGGTCTCGATCTGGGCTCGCCGTCGCCGAGCCCGGGGACGACGTACGGTTGGTTGGGTGGTTGGTGCGCCGTGCGCGGCTGCCGGCTGCGGCCTGCAAGAGTAAACTGGAAGAAGGCAGTAGTGTTCTGTGATGATCAGTCAATTGGACCAACGGTCATGCAAGACCAACTAGTACCTCTCCATCAGCAGCACCATTGACACAGCCGAGTGCACGCTACCTTCTTCAGATCAGTTTCCTTGGTCAGAATTAAACCTGCAAGCATCCTCGAAACAGCAGTGGTAGCGTAGCGTTATTCTGTAGTTAATCTGTTGGCTTCTTGTCCACGATCTTGCCATGACGGACCGGAGAAGCAACTCTTTGCTTTCAGCCAGCGGAAGCGACGTCCCTACGGAAGCGCTTGCACGTACGCTTCTCTCTCGGTCAGGGGAGATCCAGCATACTAGTGGCCTCGTTTGGTTCGCGCTAAAATATTAACGTGCTAATAAACAGTGATATTTTGACTGCTAATTACGGTGTCAAACAAAGCCAGTTTACAAAATCAACTCCAGAACCTCCGCGCTAGTGACGCTGAAGAACCTAATAAGACCGGTGACCTCATGATTAGAGAACGATTACTGTAGCATCACTGTAGCCAATCATCGATTAATTACTGTCATTAGATTCGTCGCGAAAAGTTACACTCATCTCTAAAAAAAATTTTACAAATAAACTTCGTTTCGTACTTCATGCACGCGAGATTTTTTTTCCCCGAAAAACGTGCGCGCTGTTTTGTAGAATGGCCAAACAAAGCCCACACGAGCGCCCTGGCAAAGCTTTTAACTTTGACCGGCGAACCAACCACCAAATTAAATCCAACGTGATGAGTGCCCGAGACTGAACGAGAGCCTGACATGCTATCTGACCGACCAACTCATGGACGGAGAGAGGCTAATGCGACTTGTTAATCCGGTTCTAGGCCACGGATCCTGACAGCGTGAAAGGAATGCGTTGCCCTCCTCACGTTTCCCTTCTCCTCGATGGTGTTAATTGAGATGACGCTACTTGAAACTTGATGGATCGTACCATATCCAACGCACATTGTTTGACGGACCGGTTCAGAAGAAGACTCGTGAGGCCTTCAAATTCCAGTTGGTGCCGCTTCGCCCTAAACAATTAGCGCGGGTTGCAGGGTGGCTTGTGGGTAACCATCAGCCTGACGGCGCCATATCATGTGACGAATAGGCAGAGGGGAAGTATAGATCGTAGTAGAATAATGCAGTACTGATCTAGCCACAATCAACACTTGCGTTGCTCGCCAAGGACTCCAATTTGAAATTTCTTGAAACCTGGCAATATTACACAATTGGGCTGTTCCACCGGTGTCAAATGCATGATTTCCACAAACAGAATGGAATACAGGAGTGGTTTATGATAGTGGCATGAACTTAAATTGCACCAAGCTCATGTTAATATTACTCTAAGGGTCCATTTTGCCAAATATATTTACCTCTTGGTTGATTTTTTTTTTCTGGTCAACCAGTCACAAGTTTTATGTCACCTCAGACTTTGTAGCTGCAATGATCCACTAAATTGAAATTCTTGAACTGCCTCATTATAAAATGTAAGGTGTTCTACAATGCTCTTGCAGGCAATGAAGCCCTGAACATCAGTGGAAATAAAATTCACTTTGGCTGGGGATCACAGGCACTCAGGGCACCAAAGTGTAACGAGAATAGCCAGCATTAATTTCGTGCAGCTGCAAAACATATATGAATTAAGGCACTGGTAAAATCAAGCTACGTTTCTTTTTGGACATGATTTCCCCAGTAAAATCAACGTGCAATATCAACCTACAGAAAAACAACAGTACAACAAAGTAAAAATCAGCCGTCGCTGGTCATTGTGAAGGCGATGAGAACACAGGACAAGGTGAAGATGATCGTCCCTGCTGCGAAGGCCAGGATAGCCCTCTGGGAGAAGCCCTGCTTCTCCTGTCCGGCCAGCTCGACCTCCTTCAGCAGCCCCCTGATCTCATCGATGTTCGAGTCCTTGGCGGCGTGGATCAACCTGCTTTGGACCTTGTCAAGCTTGGCCAGCCGCCTGGCTCGGCTGGTGTCTCGGGCGGACCAGATGAAGCCTGTCATCCTCCACAAGAAGATGCCGACATAGATGGCCACGACACAGTCCACACTGTAATGGTGCCGCTCTCGTATCTCCCTCTGTGCGCTGTGCAGGACTAGAAGCCATATCGCGACGGAGATCCAGCCCCCATATGCTTCCTGTGAGCGTGAAACAGATGGAAATGGAGTTAAGATGGCATGGCTATGGCTTAGAATTTAGAAGTATCCAGATAATGCGAGGAAATGTAACAGACACGCTAGAATGAATTGGTGACCCTTGAAAGGTAGTTTGTTTCTGACACAACAGAACATATAAAACATATGCTATGATAAGGCAAGAAAGTAAACTGTAGCACACCGTCCAAGCCATTGCAGTAAGAACGGCAACAAGCATGTGTCCACTGTACATAAGGTCATTGCAACCACCACTAGCTTTCTTCAACAGATGGTACCATGAAGGGCCTTCTCCAGGAGTTGGTCTCAAAATGTCTACCAGGAAGCTCATGCGTCCCCAGTCAGGCCTATATTCATCTGGGTAAGCTTGAACGGCAGCTGTAAAAATATATAAGAATATAAGATTAGTTTAGTCTCCACCACTGCACAAAAGCTGATATACTAACATTTAGGTAATAGGAGAAATGAACTAACCATAGGCCATATCGTGTGTTATGACTCTACGAATAGCATTTGAATCAGAAGCATATGGAACATAATATTTCTGGGACCAAGGATGAGGATGAGGAGGTATTCGATAACGAGCTTCGGCACACCAAGGTCTTGCAGATGGAAGAATAGTAGCAATGAATGTTATGGTCCGGAGTAAACGACCAATTGCCATTGTGAACATATATCTTGTGGCTATACCAAGTCCAGGAGCTTTGATGCAGTCAAAAAGAACTGAGAACCCCAGCATGATAAACAACATCAAATAATGGTGAAGAGTAATAACATGAGCCCTGAGTAGATTGACAATGCTTTGGGGGAGCTTTTCGTTCAGTGATAGAAGCAGCCATTGACCAGTGTCAGGAAGTGGTGCAGCAGATCTGTTGAACACAATTAACAGACTTCAGTTTACAAGCAATCATGCAGATTTTGCGGAATTCATCTATGCATGTATGAGGATTATGAGGCGACTCTGCAGACAACTATAGTACTTAGAGAAGGTTGAAATTGGAAAGGCAGCACTGGTGATATCTCCTTATCAAGCAAATGCAATTATAATTTGATGTAAACCATGACCAAATAATGACTTATCTAAGAATCATGTCAAATCAGAATTGACATAAAGTTCTTGCATGCATCTATTACTGACAGCGTGCTAGGGTTGGATTGACTGTTTATGTTAATAATATGCCTAAAAGAATCTGCAAGCCTCAAGCTCAAGTGATGCTTATTCCTTGCTTGACAACTAAACTTCTAGATGCTCATTTATTGTAAAGATCATTGATGCTTTACTTGAATGCCAGTAACAACAGAATCAGAACATCAAAGACACAGCTACTGAGCATGGGTGAGGTCATAGTCTATTAAATTAAAAGCGGATCTCTTGAAAGCATCACGACGTTAACTATGATGAAGCACTTAACAATATTGCAGAACTTAATCAATCAACAAAGCTCCATTTAACCAATTGCAGATATATCCATGAACGCTACTTTTTGCTGCAGCAGAACTATATCCATCTCGCTAGTCCTATGCATGAGCAGCCTAAATCTCAGCCTTGCAGCTTCAACAATTTCCCATACTCATCATTAATACAACTTAAAGCTCAAGATCACATCATTCTTCCACGGACAAATCCGATGCTACAAACCCGTACGTTTTAGCAAGACCCGCCTAAGCTGCTAAACAAGAAATTTGCAACTCAAAAGCTTTCTGAGATCCAGCAAGCCTCGACCCATGCCACTGCGGCTGAGCCCCGGTTCCCCAAGAAGACAAGAAGCACCGACCTGTGCCACTGGAGCCCCATGACGGCGGAGACGAAGCGGACGGAGATGGCCTCGCAGAGGAAGGCGGCGAGCATGAAAGCAATGGATCCCAAGAAGGGCAGCGCGGCGCGGAGCTCGGCGGACCAGTGGCGGTAGAACGGGGCGCGCGCGGCGGCGGCGAGCGCCAGCGCTGCCCAGAGCGCCGGCTGCAGCCGGTCGTGCCACGCCGGCGAGAGATACCGCAGGTAGTCCACGCCGACGTATGCTGCCGCGGCGATTCCCAGCCCGCCAAAGCCGAGGAGCCCGCGGCTGGACGACCGCGGCCGCGGCCGCGGCGGCTTCGGCCTCAGCACCCTCGCCTTCGCCATGGCCGGATCCCCTGCGAGGGTCTGCGATGGGTCACTTGGTCATGGACTCGTGTCACTGGCCGTGTTCGGCTCCAATGTGAGAGTCGGGCCTCCGGCAGTCGGGCCCTAGAGAGTAGAAGGTGTCTAGTCTAGGCTTCATACTCACTGTAATTCCAAATATCCGACTCTTTTAAAAATTCGCAAATATCTCTTGAATATATTTAAATTTAGTTTTTTAAAATAGTATGGCTTGATTTGTTATAAAAATACTTCCATATTATTACTGCCTTGCATATGTTTAATCTGATCACAGATATAAGTCCAGGTTGGTCTGACCCGTTAGTGGTTGCCATTGCTCGGGAGCTTAACAGAACAACCCTTTACTTGTGTTATCTGAATACTAGCAGACGTTTGTGCGCACGGTCTTACATATAAAAAATAAAATCTTTGGACATAACAACTGCTTGATAACTTCTTGTTTCACACTGAAATGGGGTTAAACAAATGATGAGATGAAAAGAATGGGAAAGAAAGCGTTGACATTGAAGTAGCTAATTTTTCTTCCGTGTAATGCTATCAATTTCCAACTCCAGTCGTATCAAAAGAGGAATGCACCTAGGCGCTGGGCCACCACCACCATACGAACACGCAACAAGGTCGGTTCGGCGAGGGTACTATCAGAAAATCAAAAAGTTTATTTTTGGCCATCCAACTCTTACCTCGGTTCGATTTTAGCCATCAAACTCCAAAACCGGGTATCTTTGATCATCCAACTCTTGAAACGTTCATTTTCGACCATCGGGCGGTTTTGTTACCCGGTTTCGCTGACGTGGACGCCACGTGGTGGTGGGGTCCACTTGTCAGCCACATCTCTCCTCTCCTATCCTCTCCTCTCTCTTCCACGCGCACGCCGCCGCGCTGCGCCCGCTCGGCGAGTGGCTCCTGCGGCCGCTCCGGCTCCGGCGACGGGGAGGCCGCCGGCCCCGTCGTGGCGGTGGTCTCGGACTTCTTCTGCGGGTGGACGCAGCCGCTCGAGGCGGATGCGGGCGTGCCACGGCTTGTGCTCGTGCCGTCCGGCGTGCTCGCCACTGCCGCCACGCACTCGCTGTTCCGCCGCATGCCGAGGCCCCCCGAAGGGGACGCGGGGCGCGGGTACGCCGTCTCGCTCCCGGGCGTCCCCGGCGCGCCGGCCTTCCCGTCGCGGCAGCTCTCGCGGATGTACCGGAGCTACGCGGAGGGCGGCGGCGACGAGCACGCCGAGGCGATCAAGGACAACTTCCTCTGGAACCTGGACAGCGCGGGGTTCGTCTGCAACACCTGCCACAGCCTGGACGCGCAGCCGCTCGAGGCCCGGGCGGGCGCGGCGGGGACGGGGCTGGTGCTTCGCAGGTGGGAGCCGCAGGTGGCGGCGCTGCGGCACCGCGCGGTGGGGTGCTTCGTGATCCACTGCGGGTGGAACTCGGTGCTGGAGGCCTGCGCGGCCGGGGTGCCCATGCTGTCGTGGCCCATGGCCGCCGACCAGTTCTTCAACGCGCGGCTCGCCGTGGAGGATGCACGGTCCCCGACGCGGACGACCTCGCGCGCGCCCTGGCCGAGGTCGTCAGGGAGGCCGGCGCCGGCGTGAGGGCGCGCGCCGCGGAGATCACCGCGAGGGTGGCGGGGGCGGTGGGAGACGGTGGCAGCGCGCGGCGGGAGATCGACGGACTGGTGCAGCAGCTGCGGGAGCTTGGAAGGGGGGAAGCTCGAGGCGGCGGTTGGGAGGGCGGAGAGGGAGGGAGGACGGCCGCGGAGGAGCCGCCACCGCCGCCGGAGCGCCCTTCTCCGCCTGTCCGCGAGCAGGGGATGGGGGCGCGCGGGAGCAGGGGAGCCCGATCCGCCGGCGTCCGCGCCCGATCCGAGCGGATCCGCGTCGGGAAGGCCAAAGGAGGTGCAGACCCGGGGAGAGGCGCAATGGGTGGAGAGCGGCAGGGGAGGCGCGGGCGGCCGGAGGTGTGGAGCACAGCGGCGGCGGCTCGGGGGCCGGCCGTGGAGAGAGAGGAGAAGAAAGAAAGAGAGAGGAAGGGGAGAGGAGAGATGTGGCTGACAAGTGGACCCCACCGCAACGTGGCACGTCAGCGAAACCGGGTAGCAAAACCGCTCGATGGTCGAAAATGAACGGTTTCAAGGGTTGGATGGTCAAAAATATCCGATTTTGGAGTTCGATGGCCAAAATCAAACCGAGGCAAGAGTTGGATGGCCAAAAATGGACTTTTTCCATCAGAAAACACATACGTATGCCAAAAATTCAGTAGTGAGAGTTCTGCCCCTTCCAGCCAAAACCGACCTAGTCGTCCAGGCATCTAGCTATCACATAGTAAACATGATCCTTAAGGTTTGGTGTAGAAAAGCACCCGGGATGCAATGCCATTGCCAGTGGGCATCAGTGCTCCAAGTGGAAAACACACTCTGTCAAACGCTGCAGTTTGCTTGCGTCAAGCTTCTGGTTGGTCTGAGCCTTTGGTTTCTTGACAGTAAGCATCTTGGTCCCCACATCCAAACTCCAACCCTTTTGCACAGCATCTGCAATGGGGTTGATGGAAGTTGTTATAATCTAATTCTGGAGCAGGTAAAGATCAGCTGCAATAGTGTAAGTAAAACTTGCATAACTACCAACTAAAAAGGCATGTCTGGGATAATAATAAAGTAATGGTGCCAACAGATACCTGTCAAACTTGAGTTATCATATAACAGTCAAAAAAATGTAGGGGGAAATGGATGCACTACAAAAAAAAATCCAGAGAAATGGCGACAATAAAACTGCTGCTTACCTCCAACAGTTCCACGACTGTTCTCAATGAAAGACACTGATCAAGAGTAAGTAATTATACATATCCGGGTTGTTGGAAATAACTGCCTCTCTCGAGTGTTTATCACTTGGCGGACAAGCACAAAACAGCAACAGTAGTTTTTTTTTTGTGGATGAGGGCTAATGCTAACAGGGGTACGCAAGTAGATACTGGTATAACGTATCGCTAACGAATCATACAGGCCACTATTAATAATGTCAACGAAAGTTCATACTAGGCAAATGTATGTAACCAAACTAGGAACGTGGATAATATAAGCTAGCCTGAGATAAATAAAAGACAAACTACTAAGCATAGCAAGTTTAATATAGAAGTAGCTTGCAGTGAGAAGTTTAGAGCTACTACTGTAGAGATAGCAAGTTTAATATAGAAGTAGCTTCCAATAGAAGTTTAGATCTACTACTGTAGAGATAAGTGACGCGTAGAAGATCAGGGCAAACAAGACTACCCACAAGAGCATATTATATTTATGGAAAAGCAGATGAATTTTAGTGCAAATAAGCCTCAATGTCAATCAAAAGCTCTTCATATCTGAAAACATGCAGACTCAAGACTTATGTTTATGTATTCTCAAGATTAAATAAGTTATAGAGCAGACAAATAGGTAGAGGAAAATAAATCATGTTATCTATCAAATTAAATAAGTTTGTGATGCTAGAAGGATATGACTTCTCAAGATTTATTGGGTCTAAAATAATGCCATCCCTTCAGTAAATATTTGTAACTAAAGAAAAAAAAACATGAATGGTGCTCTCTTCTTCAATTCAACCAATTAAATCTAAGAAAGAGACATGAGTCGTAGTGGAAAAGAATTCAGTATATTCCAAATTGCAACATTAATATAACTTCGCTACATCTTAAACCAACAAAGAAATGGTCATCGAATAAAGTAGAACTTTCATATTGAAATTGAAAGGGAAAATCTAACTGGGTGGAATGCGAAACATACAGTTTGTAGAATCCTCCTCACTCATTCCCATGAAGTGAGCAACATCAGCAACGCTGATTGTTGAATATGCAGAAGTCAAAAGCTGGAATATCCTCTGTCTGTAGCTTTCTACATCATAACAAACAAAGATCAGATATTCACCTCAATAGTTACACTCACATTATAAAAACAAGCATTGATCAATTTCCAAACAAGCAAGCAAGCAAACAGAAACCATCCTCCATCTCCATGTTAACAGCCTGAAAATCATATTTCCTTTACAGATATGTCAGAATATCATTAATTTGATCAGCATTTCATTTTGTATTTAGTAAATTCTGCCTTAGTCTCAAGATTTCAGCACTCTTGCCATTTGATAGCTACAATTTTTTTAACAGCCAGATGTAGACATAAAAATCCTAAGCTCCTCTCAAGTAATAGTAGCAATGAGCCATTGGTTCGCTACATACTATCCGTCAAAAGTGCATTCTGCACCAGCGCTTCTCGCATTATGCTTTCACCATATAGCACAAGTATATAAATATCAAATTTGCTGGCATAAAAATCCCTACTGAAACACAAGGTGCTATGGCCAATTGACACCTAGGGAAACAATGAAATTTAAAAGAATATAATCAGTGATCAGAGTATCATAGAGCCATGGAGCTCCCCTGAGAACTACTCGGTCATCAATTTAAATAAGCATATCTGATTCTTGGAGCAACCCAATTTTATAGATGCATTTTCCCACAACTAATACATGGCAATATGTTCAACATTCTGTCCCCACCTATGCCACTAAAGACTAAACTACCGCATCTCTATAGAAGCAAGTGTACATCACGATTCAGTCTGCACTAGTTTGCATAACAAGCACAATAAAACTGTAAGTGTCATACAAATAAAGCATTGGGTCACTCGAATTCTTCTTTGAATAAAACAAGGACTATACCTAGGAAGGCAGTGGTGAAGTCAGCAAGGTCAGGGCCCCACTCAAATCCCTGTGCGGCCGTGTAGACACCAGCGTAGTCGCGATTCCAGAGGCACTGGCCGATCCTCCAGACGGCGGCGAGCTCCGGAGACGCGTCCTTCACCTCCTGTGGCAGCGACTTCCAGAAGAACCTCGCGCTGTTCCTGCTCACGGCCAACCATACCACCGCATCCTCATTAACAAAACCCTAGCCCAAATCCAGAAAAAGATGGGAAAACACGAGGTCAAAGGGCAGCGAGTCGCATACAAGTCGTTGAGGTACAGATGGGCGAGGAGATGGACGGCGTGGGGCCATTCGTCGGTGGTGGTTCCCCTGGACGCGGCCTGCGAGATGCATGGGGATTCCTGTGAGGTGGGGCGCTTACCCTAACACGGGGGTGGAAGAGAGACGAGGAGGCCAGGAGGGTACCTGGAGGAGGAGTTCGTCGCAGAGGGGGGCTAGAGTGGAGTAGGACTTGTCGGAGAGGGCGGCCTGGACGGCGGAGAGATCCATCGGCGGCGCAGGAGGTGGATATCGCCGACACCGGTTGGGGAAGAATGGCCGGAGGGTTTTTTGGGCGTCCCTAAACCTTACCGAAGATTTATGAGCAGGGCCGGCCCTATAAATTTTATGTTAAGAGTATTTGAGCAAGCAAGAAGAAAAAAATTCGTTAAACTAATTTTTAATATTAAATTACAATATATAGTATAAATAATAAAATTACTTTTCAATATATATAGCTCATAAAATATGACAACAGTATAAAAAAATTAAAACAATAATTATCTCAAATAACATATAATGCTTTAAAATCCTATATGTACTAATTATGTATATGTGATAAGTTTTCAAAAGCTTATATGTAAAAAATTATATGTAATAAAAATAACTATTATGATGGGTTTTCAAAAATTTATTATACTAAATAGAAATTATATATACTAATTACCTATGATCTAGGCCCCAGCTCCATAGGCCACCGACGATCGCACTGCCTCCCCTCCCCTGTTTATGTAAGAAGTAAGTATAAACAGATATCTAAAATAATGTGTGGACTGATCAATTAATTATTATATTTTAATATTATTATCCATTAATCTAAAAAATAATTATTATCTATTATTGACATTGAGCACATTCTATTCATTTCGCATTCCAATCTATATAATTTTTTATCAAATATTTCATGATTTATTCAAAATATTGAACTGATACCGTCAACATTTTAAATACTAATAACATTCCCTCTCCTCCAAACAACGCGTATTGATAATTCAATATCAGTACTTTTGAACATTCAGTCTTCGACTGAGTTCATAAAGATGAATTTGCATTACCTCACAAGTTAACAGCAGAACTCTTCTCATGATATTGATCTAGCTCGTAAGCTAACAACATAACTCTTCTCATCATGATATTGATCTACAACAATACACCTTCCGTTGGCCTAGTAAATGACAACAGGATCTACAACATTATAGCTCTAGTTGGTTGGTTGATAGCATCCCAATGCTCAGGTATATCGCTAAAATTTGACGGGGTAAAACATTAAACGGCTATGAGTTATCGATCTCAACCACAACTTTAAAGGCAATTGTTATTAAAAAAAAGTTCATTAATGTAGCTAGGCGGTCCAAGTCAGCAGCATAACAATTATGAGAAAACAAACAAAAAAATAAAACAGAGAGGAAGACGTTCTTTGTTGCCAAGCTACAGCAATTAAACTGAGAACCATCTTAGCCAGACAGCACGATATATAGAATAAACTTCGAATATCATCTACCAATGAATTATGCTGTTTTGCATCACCATACATATATCGTGATGGACTCCAATTCCAGCAAGCATAACCAAAGCTAGAGTGACACGGGCTGCCATTTTTAACCCAGATCTGCTCGGCTAGAATTATACTTACTGGCTCATAATTCGTATAATTCCAGCCGAGCAAATAGCATTTTGCTGCAAAATGTGGAAGTGAAAGAAAGCAAACAGCTTTTACAATCATGGGTCTAAAGAGGTGGATCTATATTTTCTTACAGCAATCAGAAACCACAAAATCCAGAGAAACCGAAGTAAACAAAACACATGGAAAACACCTGCTCGCTTCTTAAAAGAGTTCAAGTGCATTTCACAATTATGAATTCACAGTGCATACAAGGTTTCAACAATGAAGCTCTCACTCTGTGATTTGCAACTACGTAAAAGAATCTTCTGAGGTAGCTTTCAACTTTCATGATAACACGTTTAAGAATGCTACAATGCACAATTGGAACAGCACCATGTCTGAGACAAAAAAAAAAAGGCAAATGGACGAATAACCTAGCTACAAAATCATAACTAGCCTCATCCCCACACTGGAGTCACTATGTCAACTTTTAGCATAAACCTAACCAGATAAAATGTTAAAACGAGACAATAAAAAGCTGAAAGTCATGGAATTGCAGCGCTGATGCCTCGGCCCAATCTACTCTTGTGGAGGAGGTCCCCGGCCTCGCCCTCCACGCCCACGACCACGCCCTCGGCCCCTGCCTCTGCCACCTTCTGCAGTTAACAATGATTCAGTACTGGTTCCAGGGAAAATTCTCAGATAATTCCTCGTACAGTAAAAAGAAATAGGATGCTGGTATAGGTACTGAGCAAACAGATTAAATTCCATAGTTTCATGTCAAAAAAGATATTGCTAAAGTTATCCTGATAGATGGATAAAAGGTAATGCAAACAGTTCCATTAAATCATGTTACAAGATAGAATTTATAATTAAGCCAAAGCAGATGCATTTACTTTCTAAGATAGTATCATACTCAATCCCATGTTAAACCATCAAGAGAGACAGGGAGAAGTGTCAAATAAAAATAATACTAGAACGGTTAGAATGCTACTCCCATGTAAAAATTTAAACAGAACTAACCATATCCTTGCATAGGTGGTGCATTATATCCATCATTATATTGACCAGCTTCTTCCATTGGATAAGCATCACCACCATAACCCCTTCCAGGCCCAAAAGATCCACGCCTTCCCCGACCCCTCCCTCTGCCACGATTTCCGTGTGGAGCCTCCTCTGGTTCTCCAAACTCGTCATTGTAGTCTACTGCTCCATTGCTGAAACCTACACCACAATTATTCCAAATGCAAAGTCAGAAATCAGATATCAAAAGCAAGACCAAGGATAACTTGTAGAAACATACTGAAATTACAATAACAAGTGTAACCAAGCAGATACATACCTCTTCCACGGCCCCTTCCCCTACGACCACGTCCTCTTCCACGACCACTTGGTATGGCCTCTGCAGAATTAAAATACAAAAGGTTCATTACATAGACAAAAGTAGGGAAGATGTAGTACAAGTTTCCTAACTAACAACAGCACACCTGCATCCTGATCGAACTCAGCTGCTGGCCTGACCTGATCAGCTGGTATCGGTGGCTGGTAACTGCAAGAATACAACACCATGTTCACGTATTGAGTTTCAAGAAGGAATTGAAGAATTAGAAACAGAGAAAGGCCATCCTAACTGCTAGTGACCCAATTTAAAACAGGCAAGACACTACAAATCTAGCAAATCAGTGCTACGATTTCTCCAAAGGCTAACTTTAATGTTTGAAGGAACTTCTGTCCACATCACTATCATATTAGTTATTGGCACATACACTGCATGTACTATCTTAGAAACATTATAAACTGTGACCAAACAAAATTGTCATGATAATGTATCTACAATATTACAATAAGAAATTTATATTCAATATTTAAATCTGTATGCGCTTATTAAGAAAAATGGGACAACAGTCTTCTAAGAAATTTTGAACATACACGGAAAAGAAAAGGCTGTGACTGCACATACCCAGGAGACGATGTATCCAGCTCCTTCTTTGACAATTTAATGGTAATCAAGGACACATGGCGAGTGGTCTCCAGACTGCCATGGAAACATGAAGCGATCAGGTAAAAATCTCTTCAGAAAGCACAAATGTAAGAAAATATGCCCCTTACGTGACAAGGCCTTCTTCCAATGGCTCCCATGTATCAGTTATGTCAATGGATTCAATAGATGTATTCTGATGGAGACCAGCAATCCTTCTCTGCTCAGGGGATAGCACACAAAAGTCAATAATTGGCATAGCTACAAAAGGTTATCATTAACAAAATAATAAGTGGTATTGTGAACTTGTAATTCCACCTTAAGAAGCTCCACGATGAAAACTGTCTTGTTGATCGCCTTTCCCATAGCCTTGATGACAATGTCATCCACCGCGTTGTCCTGCAATGGATGAGGCATTACAAAGCAAAAACAGTGAATAATTTGATTTAGAGCAAACAGTAGTAGGTGCTTCGACATGCAAGGATATACCCAGCGCCGCCCTAAAACTTAAATCGACCTACTAGCATAAGCCAGGGGGCAAGATGTTTCATGAACCTTACACAATTACAAGGAACAGTACTAAAGCAAGAATCCTACACGAAAGATTCATTAATGAACAGTAGCAATCTCGGCATACATAGTAATGAATACATGATAAAAATCTCATCCCAATTTAGTAGCTCAACTAAGCAGTGGGTACCTAAAATATGCATAGACTCCACATATGCACCATGCAAGGGCAAAGCAGTGCACCACTCCTGCCAACAACCGCCTACAGGTAGTTGCTACTAGTCGTTTTCCCTCCAACCCTGGCTGTAGGCCTCTAGCATAATCGCAATCGATCGAGCCCTAGTACGAACAGTAAAGAATTCAAATTCGAAGCCCTAACCGCAGGAGGGCCACCCTTCTGATTCGCGCCGCGCGGCTCGCTCACAAAAAGCTTACCAAACCCGCACTAAACCTAGCCGAAAATCCTTAACCAGCAAGCAGAGGGTAATCCGTCGAACCTGGAGCAGGGCGAGCGCGTAGGTGATGTAGTTGCGGGGCCGGCCCTGCGCCGTGATTCGGATCTCGTTGGCGCCGATGGGGGACTCCTCCCGCTGCTTCTCCACCCTCTGGTAGCGATCCATCGCCTCCGACGACGACGACGACTCCGCTAGTCCTCCACTCCTCCTCCTCGACAAGCAAGCGCGAGCGCGAGCGCGAGCGCGAAACCTCCCTTGCGAAGCCGACGGCCGCGTGCGTTGGGTGCTGCGGTTGCGGGCGCGGGCGTTGAACTCGTGGTGGTTTGGCTTGGGAGGGGTGGCGCCGTGGGGCCGTGGTGGTGGCGATAATATAAGAGGGGGGAGAAGCAAAGACAGGGGACGAGGCGAGGTGGATAGGGTTTCCCTGCTGGGGTCGGCCGGTCCGAGCGGGTCCGACAGGGACACCGGCGCGGCAGGGGAGGCCGGGCCCGGCACGCTCGGACCGCGTGAGCTGCGCCGTAGGGTGGTGGGCTCGTGGTCTGGTCCAGTCCGGTCCGTTGAGTGGGGGCCGGCCGCGGCCGAGAGGCATTTGCCGCGCGCGCGCCTGATCGATGAAGGGGGTGCGGATCCGAGGCGCGGGGGAGAGAGCCGATCGGGGCCCGGGTGGCGTAGAGTGGAGCAAAGCTGTCCCAGCCTCAGCCTGTTTGAAGTCCGTCGTGTGCTCCTGTTCGTTCGTCGCGCTGACCGACCCCGAGGTGGGCCCCGTGGAGTTAAGTGTTCCGACCGAGCCCGTCCCGTTCTTGTGCTCGACGCGAAGATCCAGCGATGATCCATCTCAGACTGAACGGATTGGAATCCAAGTCGAACTGGGCTCAATGTAGCGTGGAGGCCTGTTAATCTGTTGTACAGACTATCCTCTCCAACGGGCCCGTGTACTACAGCTTCGCCACCAGTAGTAGTACGGACGATTAAGCCCATGATGAAGCGAAACCACGCAGCTTCAAGGAGACGGCGTTATTTTTTCACAGCCGTCGGAAAACATGCATTCGCGGTTAGTCCCTGGAAAGCTACCTAACTTATTTGCCATAGAGCACTCAAAATTAAAAAATAATAATAAGTGTAAAATGGTTAGACATGTTGTCTGCAATCTACCTTGATACAAAAGCAATCAAACTCCAAACAACTTTTCTTTTTCAATGCAAAAGGTACATTTATCACTTATTACAAATTTCTTTTTTAATCAAATTGTATTTTTTCTGAGACAGCCTTTTGATACCTGAGCCACATGGGGGAAAAAATCAAAAATTGACTTTCACAACCTATTCACCGTGATGCTTGCATTTTTCCTTTTTTGGTGCTTTTTCCAAATTCCAGTGCAGCATTCACCGTGACCGTGTGCTCGGGGGCCGTGGTTACACACAGGCTAGGTTTTTCCGCCCGCTAGTAGCCCGTAGCCGCCCTGACGCTGTGACGCTCCCAAAGCCGCCGCCAAGAGGGTTTCTCTTCTCTTCCGCTCGCCATCTCGAAAGCTCGCCGGCACCCTTCAATCCCAAGCAGTCCTCGACGCAGATGGCAGTTCCCGGAGGCCGCAACGGCCTCAGGGACGACGAGGACGACATCGCCGAGCACGCTGAGGTCTTCGCCGGCGCCTCCGACGACGAGGACGTGCCTCCCCACCTCCGCGCCCTCGCCAACGCCGCCCAGACCGGCGATGTCGATGCCCTCCGTGCCGCCCTCGGTACTGGCTTGATCCGACCCATTCGCTTGCGATCCTCGTTTGCTGGAACCCTTCTGGGGTTAGGTGGAATCACTTGATTAGATACGAGCACCAATATTGCATAGGTTGACACTTTTTCCGGTCGCATAGATTAGCTATTTCTAATCGTTGCAGTGCACTTCCCGATTCGTACTACTTCCGTGAAATTGCATTGAATTACGCTTGCCACGTTGCTACTTTGCGTGGCATTGCTGCGAATTTGGTCCTATTTGAACAACTAGCTATAGTGTTGCATGAGCGTATAGCCCTGTAGAGACTTGCATGAGGCTTGTGCATGGAAATTTTTCCATGTGGCGGTGTGGATCAGCTTGTGTGTTGCCTGAATTTGTTGAAGCCTTCTGTATCATTGTTGTGGTGAATGGGTTTGAGCCTTTGGGAGGTATCTGCTTCAGGCAATTGTGTTTCTGTTCACTTGTTTGGTGTTCTATTTGATTTCATCTTTGGGAATTGGGTTATCTCTGAGCAAAATGCCACCTCAGCTCCATGGCACTTGAATGAGATGTGTATATAGAAGCACTAGATGGTTACATGCTTAATGCAGTGCAAGAGAAGATAATCATATCTTTTTTAAAAATCATACTTACATCCTACATTGGGGTGGGGTGGGGGTGGGGATGCAGCTTTGCTTTTTGCTGCGAAAAATACTATTATACTCGAAGGAACCTTGCAGTTGGTTTATTTTGTAGCTTGTTACTTGCTTGTTTGACATGCTGTGGGCATCCCCATGGACCTTTTTGGTTTCCTTCAATCTTTGCAATCATTGTTCAGGAACAAATGTATGATTATTCCTGGTTTGATCATTCAGTATTTTCCCATATGCCCCTCTTAACGTAGTATTATACTGATTTAATATTCAAATCTATCTATTTAAGTTACCATACTATACATATGCTAAGTTGCTAACCATCAGATTGTCAGTACATGTTAACTGTATTTATTATAGTCTTATTCCTAAACTTGAAGGGTGATTCAACTTTTCTTCATTGTATCAGCTGCCTTTCAACTTTGCCGTCCAGTGTTTTCGACTATTTACTTTCAAGTGCATTCCTGGCAACAGGGGAAAAAAACTGTGCATATTTGGTCATCTGTAAAACTCTCACATAGGTTCTACTATTTTTATTTACGCAGATAACCATGATGGCAGTATTGATGTTCCTGTTGAAGATGGTGATACTCTGCTTCACCTGGCATGCTTATATGGTCATCTTCCTTGTGTGCAGGTTGACATTTTTATCTTGTTTATTTCTCCCCTTTGATTATGGGCTTTATCTGTAACTAACAGTGGCCACCTGTCAGCTACTGTTGGAACGTGGGGCTAGCTTGGAATGTAAAGATGAAGAAGGTGCAATTCCTCTTCACGATGCTTGTGCTGGAGGTGTGTATTTTTTTTATTTTTTTTGCACAAGGAGCTTTATGCTTTTATTCACTGTTCTATTTTGTTTTCTTAACATTTTTCTGTACAGGCTTCACTGAGATGGTCCAATATATGCTTAACTTCGCTGCTAGCAGGGATGATTGCATAGTGCGAATGCTCAACACCGTGGATTCTGAAGGCGATACAGTAATCCCATAAACCTTTCCATCATTTTCAAACTGATATTATCTTCTATATACCATCTGCATGGAAATTTAAATTCTGCATTTACCTTATGCAGCCGCTCCATCATGCTGCTAGAGGAGAACATTTGGATGTTGTCAAGCTTTTGCTCGAGGCCGGGGCTTCTCCCAAGAAAGAGAACACTTATGGGCAGACGCCTGCTGATATGGCTGACCAAGACACTGAAGTTCGAACCCTGTTGCTTGCGAAGCAAATTGAGGCAAGCACACACATGGGTGATGATTAAGCACGGTGTAATTCTTGGTTGAAACTGGTGATATGGAGCAGTAGTCGAGATATATTGCTATCTTCTCTTCCATCCATGCTTCAACGAAACTGAAGTAATATTGTAGTCAAAATGTTATAGTATGGAGGGATTAGCTACACGACTGATGCTCCTTTTCCATATTGTTGCATTATGAGATAAATTTGAGCACCCTTCCATTTTCCCCTTTTCTGATGCTCCTTGGGGATGCTATAGTGCTGGTAGTAAATGGATCATGGCCCGAATACTCTCTTCGCAATCGAACTTGGTCCTTGTATATTGTTAGATTAAAATTATATAAGATTAGAATCCAGCCCTTGGATTATCTAGCCTAAACAAGGCAATAGTGTCATGCTTTTTTACAATGTTATCTGCTGGTTAATCATATACAATTTTGATCTAGGGGTTAAATTTTAGATCCTGTCGCATCAAATAGAATCTTACCATTTATGAGTATTAAGTAAAGTCTAATTACAAAATTAATTGCAGAACTCTTGCGCTAAATTGTGTGATTATGGGTTAATTACTCATTAAATTCGTTTTGCGAATTAGCACCAATCTGTGCAAAAGGTTTTGTAAACATATTTTATTTAATACTTATAAATGATAATATTCTCTTTGATGTGACACTGGATCCAAACAAGTGAAGAAACAACGTAGAGATGTTAAAGATTATTGTTGGGCTTTCTGACATTAGAGCCGTTCATGCTCTTTTGCTAGCTGTGAACTTTTTTCTAACTTGTTGCTTGCTGGCACGGTCCACGTTCAGCAGAACGAAACCACGGTCCAGATTGCTGAATGCTAAGCGGTTTTTTCTTTTTTATATTTAAAAAAAATTAAAATTTCAAAAATATATGTCGGTTTTGGAAAATTTCAAAAATATACCCCGGTCGCCCTATGGGGGGCGACAGGGCTCAAATGTAATTTTTTTTTCTTCAAATTTGGCACACCACACCAATAGGCAAACCGCCAAATTTGAAGAAAAAAAAATACATTTGAGCCCTGTCGCCCCCCCATAGGGCGACCGGGGTATATTTTTGAAATTTTCCAAAACCGACATATATTTTTGAAATTTTAATTTTTTTTAAATATAAAAAAGAAAAAACCGCGAATGCTAATGGGATGCAATAAACATCCTTTTCTCTGGCCCGAGCTAACTCTCGTGGGCTTTTTTGACCCATAGTATGGTTCAGATGTTTTCTAAGAGAACTACATGATGCGGTGTGGAGTAGGCAACAGCTGACATCAAGGTGATAAACCAACAGTCGAGGCAGTGTGCGTTTGCGAAGAGAGCAGCAACCGAAAGCGAGATGTAACTACAGTGGCTCACTGGTTCGTTTAAGTTCACCAAAACAGACGTTCTGAAGTGAACGGTGCTAGCTGAATCTGATGTTTAGTATGTTAGAGCAACTCCAAACAGATTGGTCTTTTCTTTTCCTCTTTCTCACCATATAGGGAAATTTCCTTTCTCAATTTCAACATATATGAAAGAAGTGCTCCAGCAGATTGATTTTCCCCTCTTTTTATATGGAAAGAGAGATGTGATGTCTACCTTTTTATTGGGGATTAGAGAGAAACTATTGGGGATTAAGAAAAAATAAAGAGGAAAGATAGATGGAAAATCAATCTGCTAGAATAGATTTTTTTCAACATCAATCCCTTATATTAAGAAAAAGTGGAAAGGGAAAAAGAGAATATCAATCTGTTGGAATTGTTTTAACCATTCTGCTCCTAACCCCTTGTCCGGTTGCTCATGGCAAATTTGGCAAGAAGATTCTCCTCCGGAGTCGGCAAGATTCCTGCTGGCTCGCTGCCGCCGGCTTGCCTCCGCGCGGTGCGCGAGTTCTTGTACTAGCATGCTTCTGCATTCCGCGGTGTGTCCCTGCAAGCCTATTGGTGTGTCATTTCAAAAAAAAAAGCCTATTGGTGTGTCGGATCAAACAGGCAAAGACAGAGGCCGGTAGCAACGGACTCGACCCCGGCCCTGACCCAACGCGCCGGGCTGCCTGCCATGCACA
This sequence comes from Panicum virgatum, assembly GCF_016808335.1. Classification (NCBI taxonomy): domain Eukaryota; kingdom Viridiplantae; phylum Streptophyta; class Magnoliopsida; order Poales; family Poaceae; genus Panicum; species Panicum virgatum. The sequence continues at coordinate 79,324,287 of NC_053153.1, forward strand.
AGCAACCTGGTCTTGTCGGGACGCAGCTGTACTCGGCTCGAACCTTCAATTTTTGTCCGCCCGTCAAGACCACGACACGCAACCGCGCGCGGCAGCTGAAGAAAATGTGACCGGGGCAAGACGAAAGCAATCGGGATTCCCTGACTTGCTGAAGGCTAAGTCAGGGAACACTGTTCCCGTGACTTTTGAGTCTCTATGGGCCGTCCGATCTGAGATGGATGGACAGGGTTGATTGCTACAGTACCCATGCTACAGTACAAAACAGTCCCCTTTTGAACAGGGTTTCGTGAACAGTGCCATCTACAGTGATTTACGGTAGGGATCACTGTTCATCCAGACTCAGATCACTGTTCATCTTTGTGGCTTCGCTTCTTCACGTCAGTGAAGTTGGACCCAGACGAAAGCCGCATCTTTCTGTTTGGTACGGTCGCTGTTTTCACATGATCCGGCCGTGTAACTCTTCTTTTGCTCTTACGCGGACTATCACAAATTTTAATCGTAATTTGTAAATTCAATCGCAATAAAGATGGTGCGTCTTCTTTCAGCAGTTTTGACAATACTCGTCTACTCCAAACAACCAATCGTCAAAATTAAAGTAAAACTGTCAGAACAAAAATGCATTTGTTCGAAACTTTTGCTAAATTTTCAGTAAAGAACTCATAAAAGTGAGGTATTCCGTTTGACCGGCAAGAACGCATCCCGTCCGCAGAGAAAAGGCCAAGCAAATTCGGGGATGTCTATTCCTAACGCGCGCGAGGGCCAGCTCTGCTATCGCAGAAGGATTGCAGCAGGCTCCCCCACCAGCCACGGAGCCACTTTGGCACCTGTTGCATGCACAGCACTTTCTTCTTACATACCAGTATTGAAAAATTATGAATACATTATATTTGGATGATTTGTTTAATTGGAGTAATTTGATGGTGAAACTAGAAAAAATTTGGTGTTCCACCCTAAAAAATATAAATTATTCTAGAACAAATAAAAATGTTCATAAAAAGTAGAAATTGTTTTGAGAAGAAAACAAAATGTTCCAAAACAAAACAAGTTGTTCTAGAACAAATAAAAATGTTTTATAAAAAATATCATCTAAACATAGTCAAGTGTGGTCTAGTTTTGAAGATCTTACCGAAAAAAGTAACGGTGCAATCAAAACTTAATTTGAATAATTGATTTGTGATGTAGCGTATTTTTTATTTGAGTATTGGTATTGTACGGAGTCCAAGGCACATCAGCTCTGCGGCAGCTCTACGGCAAAGTGCTTTGTGCGATGGATCCGCGCCCGCTCGCATATGCGACAAATAGAAATTGCCAGCAAATTCTCCGCGCGCACACGGAAGCAACTCAAATCCTGCCGGCCGTGGATCCGAACCCACCTGTCAGTGATGATACGCAAAAAGATTCGTAACTGACAGGTGGTCCCGGGCCCCGCACCCCCTCCCTTTCTCACTTTCTTTCCGCCGTATACTGCATTTTTAATTATTTTTCCTATCTCCAGTTTCCGCTCATTTTTAGCCATTTATTTTTCAACGATCCCGGCCGCGTCCTCTTCTTCCCCTTCCGTTCCGTTGCTGTTTGATCTTTCGCACTAGATTGCTGCAACCTTCCGAATTCGCGGCTGAGAGTTTCGATCCCGTGCGCTCATGGAGGAGCCCTCCGGCGAAGACGCCGCCACGCTGGCGCCGGGGCCGCGCGGGCAGGCCGAATGGGAGGGGAGGTCGCCGCGGCAGCCGGAGGCCTTCGAGGACGCAATGGAAGAGGCGTGGACAGCCTCCGCGTCGCCGGTGGCGTGCCGCGAGGGCGATGGCGAGGCCGACGCGGAGGCTTCGCCGTCTTCGTCGACGTCAGTGTGGAGATCGCAGGGCGACGGGCCCGCGGGTGCTGGGGAAGCGGAAACGTACGAATCGCCGTCGCCTTCATCATCGGGGCGTGCGGCGATGGAGGGGGGTGAGTCCACGTCGGTTTCTGAATTGCGAGAGGAACGAGAACCGGGGAGGGTGGGCACGGTAAGCGCCCCGTCTCCCTCGGAACCACCCGCGAGAGGAGCGGAGGAGCATGAGAGCCCGATGGCCACGCCGGGGGCAGGATCGCCGTTGAGGGAGGAGACGGAGTCGAGTGTGCACTCGGCGCCATCGTCCCCGGCACGCTCAGCGACGTCGACGTCGTCTTCCCCGTTGTTGCAGATCAAGCAGCAGGCCCGGCATGTGCGAACCAGCAGCTTCCAGCGGTTCAGGCAGCAGATGCAGCGGGCTTGGAAGTGGGGCCCAATTGGAGGTGGAGAGAGGAGCCCGAGGGAGCAGTTGCTGCGAACGACTATGAACATTGAAGCCATGACGAATCAGAAGCGGCAGTGGTATCAAATCCACTCCATGGCGCAGGTACAGAGCTCCCCTTTTCGCTCAATAGTAGGGACGATAGTTGTGCATTTCTGTGCCAACTTTTGCCTAGCGGGACGACTCAATACTTATTTTAAAACTAAAGGGATGAATTAGAGCAAATAGGTTGAGAGTTTTAGCTTCACCTTGAAATTGGAAGGTTTTAGCAATCACTTAAAAAATACATATGGACGGAGTTCTTATTGGTGCCATTTCATAGTTAATAATTGTTTTGCTTCCTTTGCTGACAGAATTTGGATAACCCTGTTTTGGCTTCTAATGCTCATCATTTAACTCCTATTGCAGTGTTTTGATATGTATGTAATATCAAATTGCCCTTGTCAATAAGCTATTTCTCCCATCTCTTGCAGGACCAGTGTCAATATAAGGAACCAGCATCGCTCTTCGAACATTTTTTTGTAGTGGGTCTCCACTCTTATGCAAACGTTGAAGTAATTGAGGATGCTTTTGCAAAAAAGAAAGCATGGGAATCTAATGTAGCACACTCAGAGATTGTAGATCTTAGAAAAATCCAGTATCATGGACCTATACCATCTATGGAACCCCAGGTATGCTGCTTTGATCTTGAGATGTAAATCTCTCTTCCAGTTTCAGATGCAGTGGTGTTATCTATGTTATATTCTGGTACAAAACTTCAGTTCAAGTGCACTTGCCTTTAGATGCCACCGGCTAGACAACTTTAGGTAGTTTCCATAATGATACGTGCTTTGATTTTGTAGCAAGGTTGCTGAGAATTGTGACAATTTTATTTATTTATTTAAACGATTGAATCCATAAGTGTAATAGCACATCACAAAAACATTTACATACAATTTCCCCCCGATATTTAGGTGCTAATTGCTAATATGAAATACAACATGCATTCATGATGCATGCATGCAAATTTGCTCATCTGTGGGCATGATTATATACAAATACTTTACTTCATTAAGTAAAAAGGATCATCATCACTAGTTCACATTACTTAGTTGTTCTAGTATACATTGTTGTTTCCCTTTCTGCTGTATGGCAACACTTATAGAGCTCCCGTACTATCTGCAGTATTGTAAAACCTATAGGCATACTGTACTGCTTCTTTGAAGAAATAAAAAAAAACTCAACCAAGGGGGGAGACTCCCCCCTGGGCTTTGTTCTAAGAAGGCGCTGTGCTTCGAACCCGGGACTGGCAGGAGTTCAACGACTTGTGGAGTTCAAAGCTCTGACCGGTCAACCGTGAGAAGCTTGGCTTCTTTTAAGAAAATGAATGCTTCCTTTTCTGTAATAGATGCCGCTTGTGTCAGATTCGCTTTTTTGGATGGGAGGGAGGGATTCAACAGCTGGTTCTACTCAATTCAATTGAACAAAAAAAAACTCACCTATGGTGCTTTTATTGAATCTTCATGCTTAAGCCTTTTTTTAGGAGAAACCTGTGAAATAAGTTTTGAGCACAAATTTCATAGTAACAGCTGATTTTCTCCATTAAAAAATTAATTCTAGTTGTCAATAAAGTTGGCATTTAGTACCTCCATCTGATCTCATGTTAAAGTCCTTCTCTTACCTCCATCCGATTTCATGTTAAAGTCCTTCTCTTGTGCCCTAGTGTTTATTTTCCATCTGGTGAAACCTTCTTATTTGGACTCTAGGGCCTTGGCCTCTAGACTGATTTTCTTGTTTGGTAAATGACAATTAGACAAAAACTTGCTTATTACCCTTACATAGACTTACAAATTATAATGTTCTGTCCAATATAAGGCTGATAAGAGGAGCCAAGAGCCACATGCTCTTAACATTGGATATTATTTTTGAACTTTGTGATGGTAGTGACCATTATTACTCTATCTTGTATATCTCTTTCTTTTCTTTCTCTTATAAAAACTGATCCAATTTTAACTCGCTTGCAGATTCTTTTCAAGTATCCACCTGGAAAGAGAGCGGAAGTTAGGGAATCTGATTTACCCTCTTTCTGTTTTCCTGAAGGTGTAAAGGTTAGTTACATAAACTTCTTGGGTGAATTGGTGTATGAATAGTTTTCCAACTCATTTTTATGTGCCATGATATGTGTTTGTTGAGCTAATCTGAGGATGTTGTTGCTTCACTTTTTAGTGGAATTGTCTTTTAATGCTCTGCCTGATAAGTTCTCACAATGTGTTAGATGTAAAGTGGCCAACTAAGTTATGGGTAATGTGATGTGCTAGCATGTTGTAATTCTTTTCTCAGAATTTGAGTAATGTATTACTAAGTTCAATAGTTGTTACTAGTAGCTTCAAACACGATTTTTGTACAGCAGTGCTTATCCATTATCCCTCTATTTTGCACATGATTTCATTGTAGACTGGGGTGCTATTTTTGTATATATAGAAAAAAGGGATTAGACACTCTCTCTCCTCACTACATGATAATATTGATGGCAGTTAGTGTTCTGTTACCGTGTTACCTTCTTACATGGATGTTTTTGCCATGTATTAAGTAGATTCTAGAACGACGCCAACCAACCCTCTTACTGAGTTTGCCCCCCCGGTCCATTCATTACTCAATTTTATATTCCAAATTTGCTATTTCCTTTGCTTTTTATTTTGTTATGATACATTCCACAGCAAATTTTATGATTCTTCTATAATTCAAAATTTCAGGCTCGTTTAATAGAGAGGACTCCATCCATGAGTGACCTGAATGAAGTGATATTTGGGCAGGTGAGAATTAATTTTAGCAGTATTCAGAAAACATCCTGGAGTCCTGGTTATTGGTGGTTCTGTTTTACTGGTCATTGGTGGTTCTGTTTTACTGGTCACCAATGGTATTTAATAATCCTATTTAGGCTTTAGGCTTGTGGTGAGGTATATCCCTTGGAATTTAATGCGCCTGTGGAAAACTATAATTCCTAATTTTATCATGGAATGAGTTACGGCTATACATCTGCTGCCATATTGCACATGAGATTACAGCTTGAGTGTGTCAAGTTTCATACTTACTGGCAGCTACTATGTCCATTGATTGAGTACATATCGTAAACCTACCAATATTTTGGGTTTATAGTCACAGAGCTACAGCATTTTGTTCCTTTTCACAAAACCACGACTATTTTGAGCTGGCTTCTCACAGAACTACAACTTTGTGACCTCATGACTAGCTAGGCCTACATGTCAGGGACAAATTCATGACTGGGCTTGGCCCAAATATTAACTTCCACGGATGTGGTGCTGACATGTGGGCCCAACTAGTCATGAGTTGGGAATATTGATCAAGATGTAGTTCTATGATAAGCCAGCCCAAATGATGGTGCGTTTATGGAAGGGCACAAAATGTGGTAGGTTGTGACTATTATCCTGAAATAGCAGTAGGTTTGTAGTATTTCAAGTTGCTAACTTGTACAACTATTTTACATAGGAACATTTGTCTCGAGATGATCTGTCTTTTATCTTCTCCCTTAAGGTTTGTTTATCTCTTCCTTTTTATAATGCTTGGATGTTAGTACAAGTTTCCAGATTATTCCAGTTACTATGTACTGATATTGCATTTTCCAACAGCCTTGTGAGTCTTATTACAACTCTTGTTTTATGTTTTTGGTGGTTGTTTATGAACCAGGTATCAGACAATGCACCAATATATGGTGTCTGTCTGCATGTCCAGGAAATAGTTCAAAAGGCACCAGGTATACTAGGAGCAGTCTCACCCCTAAATCCCACTTCCTATAAGCCAAGTCGTTTCTTGGTTTCTGCACCACGTTGTTACTGTTTACTCACAAAGGTACCCTTTTTTGAGCTACACTATGAGATGTTAAACAGGTTTGTTTTCAGATCTGACATATCTTTGATATATTTTGATCTGAGATTTCTTCAATTCAGTTCTAAGGATATGTTGGTGTGTCTATTCTATGAACAGCATAATTGCACAGGAGAGGCTTGACAGGATAACACAGTTTGCTAGTGAAGTTGCTCTAGCTGAGCCAGTTCCTCGTTCTGTGAAAGAACAAGATGGAGTAAAAGGGGATTTTGATTCCTCAAATGGGATTCCATACATTGACTGGACAGAATATGCTGTACCTGTCAATAGCATATCAGGTCTTATTTCTTCATCTGGTGTTTCATCAGAAAGGGACGTGTCTTCATATTTGTTCAGGAGCTGGGGGCCTAATTCTCCGGAAAGTATATCTGCTAGTGAGATTTCAGATTCTAGTTATGTAAGAGAAGGTGATAAGGATGGAATGCATAGTTTCCAGCAATATGAAGACTGTCTATCGGAGAACTTGGAATCCCGTTCTGATAGCTTTGGGAGAGCAAGTTACATATATGATAATGGGCATACTTCCCCAGATCTTCTGTCCATGCACTCTCCTATCTCTAGAAGATTAGAGCGTGCACAGAGCGTGGAGTCTTTTTTAGACAGGTAAACCTGAAAATAAAGATTCCTGCTACTGTGAAGTGCAATTTGACATTAGCCATATCTGCTAGGAATTATGTGAAATCATTACATCTATTCTTTCTCTGAAATCATTATCGATATGTTGGCATACATATTGTTGTGAACTGTGAACATATTGTATGACAGTTCAGTCAAAGGTGTTGGGTCAGATGAAGAAGACGAAGTGAATGTGAAGCATGAAATGATTGTTGATGATGAAAAAATTATAGGATGGGCTAAGGTTTGCCTTACATATTCAAGCTTCACAAATATTACCCGATGGCTCTGATTCTTATTGATCTTGATCATAGACATAATTTATTATTTAGGCACACAATAATGAGCCTCTACAAATTGTTTGTGGTTACCATGCTCTTCCTGTGCCACCTCGTGGTGGTGAACTTGTATTTCGTCCCCTTGAACATCTCCAACCTGTGAAATACTCCCGGCCTGGATTATCCTTGTTGGGTTTTGGGGAGACAATTTTGGACAATGGTTTTACTTCGGCAGAAATAAATAAGGTAGATGCTTGGCTATCTCAACTATATTCTGTAGTATTGTTCCCCTACTTCCCTAATTGTAAAATTTGATTGTAGGTCAATGCACGTTTGGCGGCTGCAGAAGAAGCTCTTGCGTTATCGATATGGACTACAGCTACAGTTTGTCGTGCTTTATCTCTGGAAAGTGTATGTTGTGTTACTCCCATTTTTTCAGTTATTATGGAAGGCCTTAATGCTATATATCATATTAAAACAAATATTAAGCTACAAAGACAAAAAGAAATCCTGTAAAGGGTTCGCAAAACACAACAAAATGGAAGCAGCCCAATAGCTCATTGATTCAGCGCTAAATTGAAACTACTAAAAGCTCAGCCTTATACAGCTCAAATAATAGTCGTGACCAAGAAATTCTTATAGCTAACCACTTTGGTATACAAAGATTCAGATTTAAGTAATTCTTCTTTTGGAAACAATTTTTAAAATATACTCCTGAACTCAGGAGTAAATATGGGCAGAGATTTTGCTCTTCAATTTAGTCGATACCTTTTCTCAAGATACTATCTAAGACCTTTGATGCTTTAGCATACACATGTTTTTTTTTTTTAATTAGAGGAAGAAGTGGGAGATCTTCTGAAAAAAAATCCTTCTCTATTGGGAGGCCTGCACTGAATGCACATTATACAAGTGATACTATCTTCTTCTTTTCTGCATAATTTATTATTTTATCCTGAAGGTGCTAGGGTTATTTGCTGGAGTTCTGCTGGAGAAGCAAATTGTGGTAATATGCCCAAATCTGGTATGTTTTTTATTGGAGCGTTGTAACAATGTGCTTTTGTTTCATGCTATCCTTCTTCCCACTGATTGTAGCACGTCTCCAATGCTTAACTGCAGGGTGTCTTGTCAGCAATTGTCTTATCAATTATACCAATGATAAGACCATTCCAGTGGCAAAGTTTGTTGCTTCCCGTAAGTTTACTCTTTCCTGTAAGATTTAGGTTCCTATCTTAAAACATAGCAACCTTGGAAGAGCTAGGTGCATGGCTTTTATTAAGAAGAATAGGCATCCAAATGCGCCTCGATGAGAATTTTAACTTTGGTAGTCTGGGTGTACATCCACTCTCTTATGCCCATGTATTTTGATGGAATCACACTGCTCATATTTATCGGATCATATCCTTCACCATAAGCATAAAATTGTGTGTATTTATGTGACTATAAATAATTGTATACACTGGCGGAGCCTCTTGGAGGCCAACCTGGGCCCCGGTCCCCCTTCCTCCCAAAGAATTTATGAGGCTTTGGTTTACTTTGCTAGTCCGCTTATTACAAGCAACTCACGTATCCGAGTTCATCCATGGATCTTGCAGGACTATCTAGAGAGGACCACGTGCAATCATGTCTATTGCTTTTCTTGCATTTTGCATCGTTTGACTGTGATTGCTGGATAATGCATCGCGACGCTCTCTTTTCATTGTATTCGCTAGCTGTTGCTACCTCACCGGCTGCGGAGCTCGCTGGGCACTGTCGCCTGGACATAGGAAGAAGAGCACATGGCTCCTAAGGGGCTACAACTAGTTCCTTTGTCGATTCTTTTCTAAAACTTAACCTTGCAAGTTCATAGTTTGTGGCTGATAACTTGATTTTTTATGCTAATTGCTACCCTCAAAAGCTTAGGTAGCTAGGTTTATATTATTTGATGCCTCACGCATACTTATCTAATACCATCGCCAAACTTTCTCTCCATTGCGCTCTAGGGCGCCATGACATGTGGCACTTAAAGCTTGCCTGCGGTGCGGCATGTCGGCTCTTTGAGCTTGAGCCTTCACAAATTGCCCCCCCCCCCTAATTTTATCTCACGCTCCGCCACTGATTGTATAAACCTGCAAGCCGCCAAGCCCTTGATCTAACTTTTAAGAGTTGTCTTTGTATTTATTTTTATTTTTATCTTTGTATTTCTATCAATTTGTAGATCAACCTCTTTTTTAAAATTAGAATAGACTACTGCCATGAGCAAGGGGCTTTCTGGAGTTGCTCAATAGATATGTTCTTTCTTTGCTTTAAACTTATAGATGGGTGGGCCTGGCATAGTGTTAGGGTCTATGCACTTGTGTGTTGTGTCTTGGAGGTCCTGGGTTCAAATTAGCTGCCTAGAAACTCCCTTCCCTAGAAAACCCACCTTATGTGAGCTCTCAGCACTGGGTACACCCGTTATGACAACTTATAGCATAACACAATGTCTCGCAGATGTTCTTTCTTTTTTTTGATTGCTCACAGATGTTCTTTCGAAGTAATGGAAGTGTGAATTGTGAAACATTCTTCCTTTAGGATTTGAGCTCATTTGGATGTCTATTGGTTTTCAGGTTCTACCAAGGAAATTGATTGATTTTCTTGATGCACCCGTGCCTTTCATTGTAAGCTTCTTGGCCCTTGAAGCTCATTTGTTTGGATGTTAATCTTTAGCTAATTTGTAGTGACTATATTTGCCAAATGTTAGTAACACTGAACTATATTGTTATTGATTCTCAATAATAACTGAACTGTGAATGATAATCCAATTTCTTCTATAGGCTGGTGTACAGCATAAACCCCTTGATATCAAGATGAAAGGATCTACTCTTGTCAGAATCAATGTACAGAAAGATCAGGCAAGTATTACATGTTATTTGCTGATAGTGAAGAAAACATCTTGAGAAGGAACGTCTGAACTTATTTTTGTTGAAGCAAAATCTTGTTTTTCTCTATGCTTGTGGATTGTGTTATGTAGTATTGTTGGTATGCAAATGTGTGTAAAGTTGTGAACCAAAAGTAGAATCGAGTGAACGTGATTAGAAGTAGTGGTGGATTTCGCCCACTAATGTCTCTTTTACTTCAGCCAATCATGAATCCATTGGTGTGAGATTATGTAGTGTTATTGTCTGAAAAATTCAAACTAAATGTTCTTTGTATTAAAAATACGCAGGTCAAAGCATGTTCGTTGCCTCAACTTCCACGTTACAAGGAGCTTGTTTCTGATCTCGCTCCAATTCATTCTAGACTATCCTCTGAGAATGCTTTGGCTAAGAGACATGCCATCTATAAATGCAATGAAGTTCAGGTGCCAATTTTATTGATCGTGTGGATTTATTGTTTTTATAACCAGTCATTTTTCCTTGAGAAGAAAGTTATATATGCACCTGATCATTTAAACTTCTCTTAATTGTCCTAGTTAGTTTTTGAATGATAAACATGGATATTTATTGATATTCTTGCAGGCTGAAGCAGCTTGGCAGTTCTTAAATGTAATGAGGTCCTACTTGGAATCATTTTGCTCTGACTTGCGCTTTCATACCATCACAAATGTACAGTCCAACAATGACAGGGTTAGCAATACAAACAATATTCCCTACAATTGACATTGCTGCTGCTTGTTACTTATTGGGAACATCATAAAATCCAATGAGTAATGTTCCTCTTCTGTATGATCAGGTTTCTTTGCTTCTAAAAGACAGTTTCATTGATTCTTTCCCCTCAAAGGATCGCCCATTTGTAAAGGTACTTATCTAACTGTTTTACACAGCGACTTCCTATGTTCATTTTTCTGTAATAAAAAAAGCACATATGTTTGATGAAAGTAGCAAACAGTAAACTGATAATTTGGACTATGCCGACTTCCAGTCTGCACGAGATGCAAAGTATCAATTATCAAAACATAAGGAACTATGATGCTATTACACTATGCATGTATGATGTATGGAATGGAGCTGGCTTCCTTATTTTTTAATGCTGTTGTTTGTCACTGTTGTATCTGCATACCCTCATAGTTTTTGACATTGTGCAGCTCTTTGTGGAGACGCAGATGTTCTCTGTTCTATCAGATTCTCGACTGTACAGTTTTGAAAACGAACGGACATAAAGGCATTATTCCATCTGGAGATCAAATACAGTGATTGTTCATGTTCTGGTTACAGTGGCTGCTTCCTGGCACTATTTTTACATGTCATTTCCAATGTTCTGATATGGGAAGATAAAAACAAGGGGCATTGGTGGAGTGTGGATGGTGTTGATTTTGCTGATTTCACAGCATTTAAGAAGTGTTCTTAAAAATGTCCAGACATGTCTGTGTTGTAAGAATGCTCTGGACTGCCAGGAGCTAGGAAATAGACGCAGCCCTGTCTTCTAAACACGATGAGGTACATACCCGTGTGGAAGAAAAATGAAACAGTTTTTTTCCCTGTAATACCGAGAACGCATATAGTGAATTGAACAATCATGTATATAAGATGAGCTTATTCATTGTAGGTCCCTGATTCAATTCTGTAAATTATGGATTCAGTTACTGGTGCATAAGAACGAGGATCAGTTTTGATGGGGTATACGATTTGCGGTTACTGTGACTCATTCAAAAAGGTTGTTTGAGCGAATATATGATTCTATTTCTCATGTTTATATTAATCATGTCTATACGAGGGATGAGGTGGCGATGGATCAGCCCATTCCATTTCTCAAACCAAATGAGGATCTGAGGAGATGACTTCATGAACTTGATCATGCAAATGAGGATGATTGCTGTTTCGGTTCGAAATACTACTACTTTTAGAAAGGACTCGAACGAGAGCCAATGGCTAGCACAGCAAGCAAGGCAGAAGTAGCTAGAAATCTAGTAGAATCTCCAGCAGCCGCGAGCGCAACGGTCTCTCTCTTTTTTTTTGTTATTTTTTGAAACGGTATATTGGAGATCTGCCGAACTTAAATTGATTTAGGGAAGAGAACTTCTCTCCCAACCATTGGTTGATCACAACTGCGGCGTGACTGATCATGCATGACAAGGCACACGGATCATCATTGAACTACAGCCTCTGGTGATCATTAAAAATCAATGTGGTGATATCATCTGACACATTCTCATCCCCAACTGGAGAGAAGATGTTGATCAATGTGGTAACTGGAGAGAAGATCTTGGGAAACCTTTGCAAGTTCTTGGAGTTAGAGACCATGGCAGGTCGTGCAAGCAAAGGACGAACCGAGCACGCGATGGCAACCAGGGACCCAACGCGCAGGGCATGGTTCGGCGATGTTGCCCCAGGCGGCAACCTCGCTTTGTAACAAGAAAAAAGAAGAGAAAATATCCTTCCCCCTAAAGCCTCTCCTCCGATGCACGCAGTGCAAGAAATCGGCCATGTCAATCAACGTGCCTGCGTCAATGCCGCGTTGCACCTGCACTTGCGTGCATATAAGTAGCCGGCCGGTACACATGCAACTGTGCTAAGCCGGCCACCAGCTCAGCGGAGTCGTGTCAGTGTGTGTCACTACACTATCTAGCAAGCAATGCAATCGGCCATGGATCGCCGCGTGAGCCTGGGCACCCAGAGCGCGCGCGTCCAGATCCCCGACCTGCTGCCGACGCTGTTCGAGCCGCAGAAGGCGGTGACGATGGCCCCGCACATCCGCGCCACCGTCGTCGTCGACGTGGTGCTGCCGGAGCGGCGGCTCACCATGCTGGCGCTCCAGCTGGCGGTGCTGGAGAAGGCGGCCAGCCGGCTGGGCACGCTGGGCTTCATCTGGGCCACCGTGGTGCTGCTGGGTGGCTTCGCCATCACCCTGGGCCAGACCGACTTCTGGTGCATCACCACGCTGCTGCTGGTGGAGGGCGCCCGCATCCTGGGCCGCAGCCACGAGCTGGAGTGGCAGCACGAGGCCACGGGCCGCGCGCCCGTCCTGTCCTGGGCCGCCGGCCGCGTCTTCTGCTGGCTGCAGCTGCTGTCCGCGTCGGCCTGCGTCGAGCTCTCGCTCGTCCGCCTGGCGCACCAGCACTACGGCGGCAGCCCCGAGGCCCGCACCAACTGCCGCTCCGCGCTCGACATCTTCTACGGCCTCATGCTCGCCGAGGCGCTGCTCTTCCTCGTCGAGAAGGCGCTGTGGCAGTGGAGGCTGGGCCACCGCCGCCTGCTGGGGCGCGTCGCCGGGGAGTGCCACCTCACCACCGCCTGCGGCGAGGCCGCCGTCCGCCGCTTCTTCTACGACTCCTACTCGCGCTGCCTCAACGGCAGCATCTTCGACGGCCTGCACATGGACCTCGTGTCCTACGCCGACGACCTGCTCATCGCGGGCACGCACGACGAGCAGTGCCTCGGCGCCAGCGTCCTCGTCGCTCTCGTCGAGTCCAACCGCTTCGCCGACGCCACGCTCCGCAGGATCGGCACGTCGGCCCCCACCATCGAGCGCCTCATCGAGATGCTCAGCTGGAAGAACGCCTCGGAGAAGGACGTGCGCCGCTCCGCCGCGGTCGTCGTGTTCATGCTCACCGGGGGGAAGCTCAACGCGCTCCGCGTCACCGGCATTCCCGGCGCGATCGAGTCCGTGGCCTCCTTGCTCTACGCCGACCTCGACGATGAGCTCAACCTGCTCGGGCTGTCCATCCTCAACAAGCTGGCGCACGAGCACGACATCTGCGACAAGATCGGCAAGACCAGGGGCCTTCTCGAAAAGATCATCTCCTACTCGAGCATAGCGAGCGAGCGGGAGGCGGCGGCGCCGGCGGTCATGCACTCATGCGCCTCAAGGCGGTGAAGCAGTCACTCCGCGTCGTGAAGAGGCTGGCAACCACGACGGGGACCACCGGAAAGCTGCTTCGGAGGGAGCTCTGCGACATTGTGTTCACGGTGAGCAACATCAGGGAGGTGCTGCAGCAGCACCACGAGAAGGACCTGTCGGAGCTGCGCCTGCTGGCGATCGAGATACTGACGAGCCTCGCCATGGACGACGAATCGAGGGAGATGATCGGCGGGACGGGGGGCGTGGTCAGCGTGCTCTTGGCGATGTTCTTGCCGGGGAAGGCCGATGCGGCGCCCGACCGGCAGAAGGACGCGGTCCGGGTGGAGTCCGGCGAGGCTCTGGCGATGCTGGCGCTTGACAGCCGGGCCAACTACTGCGCCATCATCGACGCGTGCGGCTGCGGGGTGGGGCGGCTCATCGAGGCGCTGAGTGATCCCGTCATCGCCATCAGCGCCGCAAGGATCCTGCGCAACCTGTGCACCTACGCCGGCGAAGAGTGGCAGGTTGCACTGAGAGGAGTCACCGCCGGCGCCATCAAGGTAAAGCTGTGTGCATGTGCATCTGTGCAGCTGGGGTCATTGCTTGCTTGGCCAAGGCCAACCATTTCATTTCCTGATGACTCGCACAGATCCTGCGCAACATCATGGTGGGGAAGACGAAGCTCCTCAACATCTCCCTCGGCCTGGCGGCGCAGATGGTCCGGTTCATGCAGCCCGGCGAGCTCCGCGCGGGCCTCGCCACGGCGGGCGTCACGGACGAGGCGCTGGCGCGGACGCTGGTGCTGGTCCTGCGGGAGTACAGCCGCCCGTCCATGGTCGTGCCGCGCATCCGGCTGTACACGCTCGAGCTCGCCATCGCGCTGATGCGGTCGCCGGAGGGGGCGCGGTTCGCGGCGCACTTCGTGGAGCTCGGGATGGAGCGCGAGCTGAGGCGCGTCACGGAGACCACCTCCGGCCTCGAGTGCTTCAACGTCTTCTCCGGCAGCGTCGGGCTCAACCGCCGCGCCGTCGGCGTCCGCTCGCTCGTCGACTCGGCCAGGGAGCTCATGAGGCGGGGCTGATGACACGTCTGCACTGAAAAGTGAACCACTGCCGGTGTCTCACTCTCACATCCCCCATTTATTTATATATTTGGGTGTTTTTTTATCTGTAACGTGTGTCTGTGTGTGATTTTATCATTTTTATTCAGTCTGATGATTGCACGGTATTTGTTTCTGTATCACCAGCATTTGCTGTTGTGTGGAAGTGAAATAAACATGTTATTATGGGAACACTTCTGTATGTGTGTGCTATATGTTCAATTCTACTTTCGGCACAAAAGCTCAAAAAGCTGTTACATGCTTTTGAAAAAAAAAGAACAAGCCAGCATATAAACAAAAAACGTTGGAACTGCATCAATTTATCTTAGACATGGCGAAATTAAAATTGGGGAAATTATTTTTCTCACAGAAAAAACGCGTATTATGGTCACTAAAATGGAAAATCAGAGCAATTTGACAGCAAAAATAGTAAGTGTTCCGAACCAGAATTTGCCATGGTCAACCGAAGGCACCAACGAGGAGGCGCTCCATGGCGAGCACGGAGGAGCCCTTCACCTCGCCGTCGGCTCTGACACTTACAGCCGCGCGCGCCAACTCCTTCAGCTCCGCCGCCTTCCGCCGCATGCCCCGCGCCTTCTCCCCGTCGCCGAGCACCGTCTCCACGACGTCCCTCACGTGCTCCCACACCCTTGCCCAGCCCGCCGAACATCCTCCCGGACGCCACCTCCATGCCGACGCCGAGCTCCTCCAGCATGCGGGAGTCGAACACCTGGTCGGCGAGGAGCGGCCAGCCCACCACCGGCACGCCGTGCCACAGGCTCTCCAGCACCGAGTTCCACCCGCAGTGGCTCAGGAACGCGCCCGTGGACGCGTGCGCCAGGATGGCCACCTGCGGCGCCCACCGCCGCACCACCACGCCCTGCGCCGCCGCCGCGACGCGGTCCTCGAAGCCGTCGGGGAGCCACTCGGCGCGGAACTCCTCCGTCCCGTCGAACTCCACCGGCGGCCGCACCGCCCAGATGAACGGCCGCCCGCTGGCCTCCAGCCCCCGCTCCAGCTCCATCATCTGCGACGCCGGGATCGTGTTCTGCGACCCGAACGACACGTACAGGACGGACGCCGCCGGCTTGGAGTCCAGGAACTTGATGCACGAGTCCTCGTCTCGTGCGGTGTCCTCCGACGAAGGTGCTCGGCCGCCGGTGAGGGGACCGACGGCGAACGTCGGCAGCCCCGAGAGCTTCCTGATGAGGTGGAGACCTTTCGGCTCGATCTCTTCCGAGGTGTTGATGACGAGACCGCCTCCGTTTGTGCGGGGTAGCGTGGCAAAATGGTGAGCCGAAGTGGACAGCCAGGCACTCGTCTCGAGTCTCGACTCTGGAGACACCGCACATCCACTCAAAGGCATCAGAATTCTTGTAAAAACAAGGCACGTCAGGCCGTGATAAATCATGCCTGCGAGCGACTACGTCGATGCCGTCCATGGCCCGACAGGCGTCGCTGGTTTAGGCCCCGTTCACTTCCAAAAAAAAAATCTGTACAGTATCCGCCACATCAAATTTTCGGACACATATATGAAGCACTAAATACAGTTGAAAAAATAACTAATTACACAGTCTAACTGATTAGTACGAGATGAATCTTTTAAGCCTAATTAATTCATGATTAGACATTATTTGTCAAGTAACAACGAAATGTGCTACAGTAGCTTTTCGCGAACCAAACGGGGCCTTAACCCAGCAGTAAATTATACATTTAGACGACACTACTGTCAGTCCTGAACTAGCTAGGTTTCTGTAGATTTTTTCATGTTTACGGTGTGTTTAGTTAGTGAAAATATTTGGGTTTTGATATTGTAGCACATTTCGTTGTTACTTGATAAATAATGTCCAATTATAGATCAATTAGGCTTAAAAAATTCAACTCGTGATAATCAGTTAGACTGTGCAATTAATTATTTTTTTAACTGCATTTAATATTCCATACATGCGTCCGAAGATTCGATGTGATGGATACTGTGCAAAAATTTTTGGGAACTAAACGGGGCTCAGTTTGTCTTTACCGTCCCTGTTACGATTAAAGGTTTACTATGCACTTGTTCTGTGATGTACTGACATTTCCAGGAAAATTTTATGAACGAATAAGATCCAGTTTGGAACCTTGAAATGAATTCCATTCTAATAATCACAATTCAGACACAAATCTATTAAACTAACATGATTATATTCCGGGTATATTTGTATACTGTTGGCCATATTGTTAGTCATACGAGAAAGATACTTATGTACTATATTTCTACTATAGAGAAGTGAGCCAAAGAAATATAATTTGGTGGTGTGTAGAATTAATTTCCATCTCCCACACTATAAATTCAAACACTATAAATTCAGGATAGCCTTATATCTAAACTTTTGGAAAATGGTGGGATGTCAAATTCTAGATTTCAATTTCTCCAAAACGACCCCTAAGATTGTAGTAGAACATCAGCTTTTCTTTTTCTGGCTTCCAATTGGTTTCGTCTCCACTCTACAGCATGCCATAAATTTTGTCAGCTATGACGGACTGAATCGGAGTGGGCACTGAATCGGAGTGGGCAAATCATTAATGCCACTGACGTCCAACGCTTAGAGCAGAGCTTATAACCCAGTCCGCCGCCGGCGGAGAGAATAGCCAGCGTGCTGAGCATTTATGGCGGGCGGTGGCAGCGGGAGCAGCGGCAGCGGCGGCGGCAGCGGGAGCAAGCAGGCAGTGCTGTGGCCAATGGGAGCAGCACGCGCTCGAGCGCAGCAGCAGCGCAGCAAATGAGGGCAGCTCGCGCGTGCAGCAGCCGGCTGGAAGCCGGCATGTAGCGAGACGCCTGCTTCACCTTCTCTCTCCATTTCTCTCTCCGCCAGCGATGATTTTTCCAACGTGGTTGGGCTCCCAGCCCACCTCGCTGGCCTTATAATACCTGCTCTTAGGGGTTGTTTAGTTGGTGAAAAAGTTTGAGTTTGGCTACTATAGTACATTTCGTTGTTATTTGATAATTAATGTCCAATTATAAATTAATTAGCATCATTAGATTCATATTGTAGAAATCAGTTAAACTATGCAATTAGTTATTTTTTTCAATTGCATTTAATGCTCCGTCCGAAAATTCAATGTGACGGATAATGCCCAAACTATTTTGGGAACTAAACGCAGCCTTATTGTTTTAGGTTATCACAAAACGCCAAGAAGCATGGATTCAGGGCAACTGTACGATGTTAGCCAAAGAAGCTTGAAAAAACATATGGCAAACACGTACCTGAAAGTTCTTTGTAAATAACAATCATCAATCCCATATACATTGTTGGGAATAAAAGCTCCTATATGACAGTCTTGCAGCAAGGAACTTCGCAAGTTTTGCAGCTGCAGGTCCAGGTCTAAGCACATCTAGGTTGCCTGGAACATCGCATGGACTGTCATGCCCAACACCTACACACCACCCTCCTGCAACGTACTCTCCAGGTAGGCGCTGTAAAATTTGCGCATCGATGTGATCGAGAACAGGATCATCCTTTGGAAATCTAGTCCCAAAGGCTGCACCACTTTTGGTCATATTTTCTACATCAGCCATAGTGAGTAGTCGGGGCTCATTCTTGGAAGATGCGTCCCAAGTTGAATAGTGCAGGTCATGGTTAACTACAGTCCTGTTAAATTCAGGGGAGTTGCAAAGAACTGTCTGGAAATACTTCCTGTGTGGTAGGGGCATGTTAGTGTAGTACATCAGCAGAGTTCTTGGCAGATTATCCATACCGACGATACAATATTGAACAAATTTCCGAGAGAGGATAACAGAAGAAGAGCCTGCAAGGAAACAGTACATATATAAAAACAGTTATATCTGTCAGTATAACCAATCAGAAGCAGGCCAAGTAGCAATAAACAATTATGCGTAGAGATATACAGTGGAGTCAGTGCCATGTAATGAATAAGTACAAAATTTCCTTGACCCATTTATGTTTTAGAATCCTTTCACTAAAAAACTTTGCACTGTGATAAACTACATGTCCTTTATTCAGAACAGTGAGGAACGGCACCTGCTGAATTATATCAGTGGTATAATAACGGAGTATTATGCACAAACGTCCACCAGACCAGAGTAAACATATAATAAGAAATTCAAGAAATATAGGACTTATCTGTAACAATGTCAATATAGCCTGGCATTTTCTGAAATTAGTCTTAAGAAATCACATCCATATCCTTTAAAGAAAATGTCTGTTGCTCGTCTTACAGTTCATATGATATTCATCATCATTTTAGTTCCCACAATTCTTGTAAAGAAGTGCATCATAATGAACATTAAAAAAGGAAATAATCCAAAGTACATAACCAATATACAGAAAACAATAAAAGTAAAGGAGTATTTCGTGTCAAGGGAACATATAACTGTGGTTAATGATGGCATTACAAATAGTACATGCTTTAGAAGAGAAAAAAAAATCCAGGTTTGAGTTCACAGTTAAAGTCCACGGTACCAAGATTAAAGCTACGTTGGAGGCAATGGTTTTCCTTTTTATCCACATGTTTTAATGCCACTTTTCTTTCCTATAACTTTGCAAATCAGCGTTGAGTTTAAAATACGCATCAGCTCAGAAACACGGATACACCAGTGTAGGCACGTATCCCGTGTCGGATACGTATCCGATAGGGATATGGCACGGATACGGCATGGATACGTATCCGTGGCGTGTCCGCGTATCCCAGATTAAATGGGCCGAAAACTGAGGAATGGATACGTATCCTTGCCATCGATACAGCCCGGCCCAAACTTCTCCATGGAGGTAGGGGAGGAACCGCGCGGCTCACCGGCGGAGGGGCACGGGCTCGCCGTGGAAGAGGGCAGGGGAGGGGCGCCGCGGCTCCTCGCTCACCCTGCGGCCTTCTTCTCCTCCCGCTCGGGCACGTCGGCGGAGGGAGCCGCCGGGAGGAAGACGGAGGAGGGCGCCCCCGCAGCCATGGCGGAGCTTGCCATCTTCCTCCGCACCTCCCTCCATCCCTGCTCGCCAGCCGCGCGCGCCGCTCAGTCCGCCCGCGCTGCGCCGGATGGTGCGCCATGGAGGGGAGCAGACGGAGCAGGGGCGATGCGCCGTGGAGAGAGGAGCGGATGGAGCAGCGGCGCCCCCTTCTCCGGCAAGATTCGGCCGCGGGAAGGTCTCCTCCACCCTCCCCGGCGGCGGATCGGGGCCCAGCGGCGACGGATCGGGTCTTGCCTGGAGTAGAGCGCGAGGGGGAGGAAGAGTTGCGGCAGTGGCGGCGGCGGCAGTGTCGATAGGAGTTGGATTGTAGGATAAATAGAGCTTAGGGCAAGTGGTGGGCTAGCTGGACCGTAAAACAGCAGGCCGACGGCCCATCTCTTCCTAATTGCTATTGCAAGATAATTTACTGCTTTACAAACTTAATATGTGGCATTATTTATTTATTTTAAAAAATACTAAAATGTATCCGCGTATCGGGTTTTTTAGAAAATTGCAGTATCCGCGTATCCGTATCCTTCCGATACCGATACGCGTATCCGTATCCGTGCTGCATAGCGCATCAGAATCAAATTTATTATGAATACTTAGAATTGCCTCTGAAAAACATAGGTGTGTCTGTGGGCGTTCCAAGAGTAAACCTTAGTGAAAGAATTACTATAGAAGATTAATGTGTAACAATATTCAATAAATTAAAGAAATCATCGTTCCTTTATGTCAGAAATAGATAAGGCAGCTAAAAAATTGAAACTATTATAGCAACCCAAAATTTGAGACAGTTCAAGAAGTAAAATAGGGATATATGCTCAGGAAACCAAATGACCAGCTTGCTAAAGGGTCCATCTGATAGACCTAGGTCGATCTTTCATTAAAAATGTTTGAATGGACAACCTTCAAATCATAATTTAAGTGATCACAGTTTAATTCAATAAAAGGATTGGATATATATGATTTTGGTAGTTAACAAGGATGACGAGCGCCATACCAAACAAAACACTGCTTCAAGTAGAATCTTGGCTATCTTTACTGCATCAATAGAACGATAACCAACACAAGTGAAACGATAACACAAAACCATGCCCACCTCCAAAAAGGCTCGTTGGATGCCTTCATATACTTATCCTTCTGTACAATACAAATCTCAGCCCATTACTTGGTGAAAAATCTACTGGTGTCATTTTCCAGATGATACACCTAAATATCTCTTTATGTCTATTTGCGGCAAAGTTTCAAAAAGCTGATTGCAAGCATCCTAGATGACAACAGAGGTAGTCTATCTTTTACATGCTCAAGAAAGCATGTGCTCTACTTTAATAACCTTATAACAAGCATCAACAACAGAAACACACTGTTTTTATTTTTTTTTAAAAGGACCATTGTACCAAACAAACCCACCAGGCCAATGTATAATAACAGATTTTCGCCAATATCCTGGACCAACTGTGCATCACTTAACAGCCGACATCATAAGCAATTTTATATAAGACAACACTCCCTCACCTGTAAATAGTTTATATGCATTTGGTAGATCACGCTTTTGGGTGGCATAAAATATGTCATTCCTGGATGAAAGATATAGACCAGGATCAACAATAATTGGCCTTATTTGTCTTGCCCTGGAAGCAGAGACAGACAATGTCAATAACTTTGCCACCCTAAATTCGTGGGTGAGAAATTAATATTAGAAATGATGAAATGCCCTTACTCCTTCCAACCAATGTAGCTGCTATGCTGAATGAAGTTGAGATCCTTTGGTAAGTATGACAAAACATGCAGGAGGTCTGCAAACAATTTGATAATCAAGTTACATTCAGAAACTAATACGTTACCACTAGCTGTCAACAATTAATGACAAATCAGTAACGAAAGCACAATATGAAGCAGTTGCTACTATTCTGACATTTTCTAACTTTGAGCTATTGTAAAACCATTAGATTAAAGTAGCAAGTTCCCACCGGTTTGACCTCAATTCACAAATTCATGGGATGGGCATAGTACTCACCTAGGCAATACAGCATAAGATTAGAAAACTTAATCTGCTACCCAGCTGAATGAAAACCGTTTATCTCCAGACCAATGCAACAGCAAAACATTGGTTGACGGAGACCACAAATATTTATTGTGGGACAAATTTGGCCACCATTCTCACATGATAATTGCACTATTCCACAGACAAAAAATCGCTTCTAATTATGAGTGCTAAACACCCAACTGAAGTTACATTTCATTCAAACACTAACGATCCATGAAAACAAAGTAAATATAGGCAAATACTCTTCCAATTACCGAAATACCTAGATCCATTAAGAATACATCAATCACGCATGGGTCTATAACATGCACAAAAGCGTATTCGAACAGCTGCAGAGAGGAATCACCATCGGGGGTGACGAGCGGGTAGTCCGCGGCGTCGAGGTGCACGAACCAGTCCCATCCGTGGCCGACCCTCAGCAGCAGCGCGGCGCCGTGCAGCGTGGCGGCGAGCGCGGACGAGCCGCGCGGGTTGGCGAAGCCGGGGTCCCCGACGACGTGGACGTTGTCGCGGCCGGGGGCGGCCCGCGCATTCCGTGCGAGCCGCGCGCGGTCGGCGTCCGAGGCGGCGCGGTCGAGCAGGAGGAGGTAAGTGTTGCGGGGGTGGTAGGTGGCGAGCAGCAGCCGCAGGAGGCGGTCGGCGTCGCCCGCGGATCCCGCGAGGAGGAACGCGAGCGCGGGCGGGGCCGGGCCGGCGGAGGCGACGGCCGCGGCGGTGATCGGGAGCGGCGCGAGGCGGGGCGGCGGCGGCGGCGGCAAGGCAGCGGGGGAGGAGAGGAGGTGCAGGAGCAGGAGCAGGAGGAGGGAAGCGAGGAGGAGGCAGGGGAGCGGGCGGGGGTCCTTGGGGAAGACGCTGGACGGCAGGGCGGAGGGCGCGGCCGCCGCGGCGGGTTGCATGGGTGGGGGAGAGGGGAAATTTCTGGGGTGGCGCTCTCTGCCTCTGCGCGGCGGGGGAGGGAGGGATCTCGCTCGGCCGGGAAGGGCGGAGACGCGGACGGCGGGGGAGGGAAGAGCAAAGTCTGCCGAGTTTGGTGGGCGGCTGGTGCACTGTCTGGCGTGATTGGTGAAACTGATGAGACTCGGGCTGTTCTTCGTTTGGTCGTCGAGTCTGGCATCAGCCCTTTACTTGCGAAAGCCGAAACCTAAAACAGCCTTTTCTTTTCCATTTTAGTTCAAAATCTGGAAGTATATTTCTTTTGCATGAAAATCTGCGTCTATAATGTGCTTCATGGGGGAAAATAGAGCTTTGAATCTTTGATACTATTGAAATCAGACGGCAGTGCATGTTAAATAAGGAACATGTTATTTTGCAGCATTTGACGGATGAACAAGCATTGGTTTGGTTAAAACTCAAATTTATTCCTTGCGCACTACATATTCACTTGGTTTTAATTCCCGTCCTAAGTTAAAAAAAAACAAGTCGAAGTTCCCGACCATCTATGATCATACTATGCCGACGTTGATTTTAATCTATTTAGAGATAGTTTTGGTTGAAATCCTAAGGGATTGTTCGCTTAGATATAGATTTATTCCGGGTCGGAAATAATAGAAACAATAAAAGATATAACAAGAGATCAGAATTCATTCCGGGTCAAAAACTAATTGCAATAAAAATAGGCTTATAATACCTACATTAAAAGACATGAAATCAATCCATGAGTCTAGAGTTGTGGAATTAATTCCGATCTCTTTGTACCTATTATAATTGCAATTAGTTTTTGACCTTGAATAAATCCGGATCTTTTATTGTTGTACATATTCACTTGGTTTTAATTCCCGTCCTAAGTAAAAAAAAATCAAGTCGAAGTTCCCGACCATCAAGATCAGATAATAGTACTATGTCCGACGTTGATTTTAATCTTTTTAGAGATAGTTTTGGTTGAAATCCTAAATGAATTGATATATTCCCCATCACCGTTTCTATGAGAACAAAGCTCTTATGCAGTGTGAACACATTCACTGTGTTCGGCTGGTCTACTTTCCTCTAGTGCTACAGTAATTTCCTCTCACACCACTCTAGCCACCAACTTCAGCTCCAGCCAGACCAACAGTATTTTTCTCTCACAGCATTCCAGCTCCAGCCTGCCGAACGCAGTGATTGATTTGGAAAGAGCAATGGTTAGTAGGACAATATGATCACGCAGAGTACAACAAAATACTGTGTACTCCGACATTAGGCTACCCGCACTGGTATACGGAAAAGCTCCCTCAAGTAACATTTACCGGACGAATCACCTGCAGCGGCACCCGATAAGGCTTCCGCGACCGTAGCGTGCGAGCCCCGCTTCCGCCAGATCTGGCGGGGTAGCGGCCGTCCGCTAGCTGCGGACGTGGCGCGGGCCCGCTGCCTGTCATCTCCTTCGCGCCCACTGCTGCTCCGCTCCGCCCCGGTGCTGCCCCGCCGCGCGCCGTGCGGCCGTGGTCTGGCCGCCACGCCATGGCCGCCGCTTCGCCCGCTGCGCTGCCGGGGGTACCGCGGCCGAGCTCCGCCCGCCGCGCCGCCGGGCGAGGCCGGAGGAGAGAGGGAAAGAGAGGGGCCGAGAGGGAGGAGGATGGAGGGGAGCCGCGCCGGAGCCGAGCCGCCGGCCAGGAGGGAGGAGGGGAGCCGCGCCGCGCCACCGGCGGCCGTGCGCCGGAGCCGAGGCCGCCATGGGAGGCACACGCACCCGCCGCGCATTGACGTGCCGCCGCCACGCACACGCACCGCCGCGCGTTGTCGTGCTGCGCGCGCGCACCGCCGCCGCCGCCCCGCCGCGGCCTCCCCTGCTCCTCCTCTGCGCGTGCAGTTCCGTGCCGCTGCAGCTCGCCGCTCGCAGCTCCACACCCGCCACCGTCCAGGCCACCGCGCGCAGCTCCGCGCTCGCCGCCGTCCCGCCCGCTGTGCGTCTCCCGCTGCCTGGCCAACGCGCGCCACCCGCGGCCCTCCTCCGTCGCGGCCCAGCGAGGCCCTCCGCCCTCCTCCACTGCGGCCGGCGAGAGCGAGCAGGGGACCCAGCGTGCTTGCTAGAGCACCGGGCGCCCGTCCGCGCCAGCCGCGCGCCACGCCGTTTGCCCGCCCGCACCATGCCATTGCCGCCGGTGGAGGGAGCAGGGAGGGGCGCCGCCGGGGTCAGAATGGCGGAAGCGCCCTTCCTCTCCGCGGTCACGCCGTCCCCTGTGCCGCCGCCCGCCGGGAGCCGCGGCCGAGAGCACCGAGCACCGCCCGCCGCTGCCTCCGCCTCCACGGCCGCTCGGGCCTCCAGCACGGTCGCCGCGCGAGTCCGCGACCATGGCGGCGCCGCCCATCCCCCTGTCGCCTCGCCATCCACCGGTGCTGCGTCGCGGCTACTGGTCTCGCCGGAGGACCCCCGTGCGCCACCACCGTAGAAGGACCCCCGCGCCACCGCCGGAGAAGAACCCCCGCGCGCCACTCGCCGGCGTAGGACAAGCAGGGGAGGAGGGTGGAGAGAGATGGCGTGGGGAGGGAGTGGATGGGGGTGGAACATAATGGCCATGTTTGGCTAACAATCACATCAAGATTTTACTAAAAGACGAATGCCCGCATGCAGTACTAAATGAAGTCTATTTGCAAAATTTTTTTAGGAATGAGTGTAAATTTTCGAGACGAATCTAATGAGCCAAGTCTCATCATGATTGGCTACAGTGATGCTACAGTAACCGTGCTCAAACATCCTCTAATCGTATGGTCAAAGGCCTCATTAGCTAGAGCAACTGCTACAGTACTATAGCTGTGGAGGTAATTTTGTAATTAGACTTTATTTACTGCCCCTAATTAGTGGTCAAAGCATCGTTTCTCTCTCATCAAAATATTTTCACACCACAACCAAACATGGCCAATGTTTGGGTGCGACCCATTTGTCATTGGCTATAGAAGGGGATGGGTAGATTAGATTTGAGGCTGTCCGCAGTGGGAGCGGTAAAACCGTCCGCTACCGATATCCAGTACCGATTTACAGTAAAAAGTGCTGCAGCGGAGACTGTAAATCGGAGCGCCATCGTTCCGCACCGCCTCCCGCACTCCAAATTCAGGGGAGTACGGACGACACGGTATCCTATTCCATGCGGGCCCCTGTTGGGTTCTAGTTTCTTTTGAGCATC
The DNA here is from genome assembly GCF_016808335.1 of Panicum virgatum. Classification (NCBI taxonomy): domain Eukaryota; kingdom Viridiplantae; phylum Streptophyta; class Magnoliopsida; order Poales; family Poaceae; genus Panicum; species Panicum virgatum. Next base: position 79,350,253 of record NC_053153.1, read on the forward strand.
TCCAACAGTTTGGCAAATCGAGTTGTCATCTTTGATTTTTGGCAAAAATGTTAAAAATACTCCTCTAATAATTTGGCAAAAGACTTGGCAATTTTTAGCAACTTGGGAAAAACCAGCCTCCAGCGCGTAAATATACGCGCGCGGTTGGCATCGTGGTTTCTAGTCAGGTGGGAGGGTGAAAAAAAAAATAAATAACAGAGAAGGGTTCCTGATTTAAGTTTTCAAGAGGTGGAATGTCCTAAATATAATTTTGTTTCTCTCTCAGGTTCCTGATGTAAGTTAGATCTGGATTTGGCAAGTGAATTATGCCAAACTGTTGGAGATAAGCTCCTTTTTTACTTGGCATATCTTTTTAGAAGTTGGCAAAACACAAGATATGCCAAGTAAAATATGGCAAACTCTTGGAGATGCTCACAACCCAAGCAAAATGCATACAAGATGGTATTGAGTAAAGCAGTAGAGTTTCGCCCTCATGTAAACACGTGTCGAGTACAGGTTGATTAGGGGGTATTTATACCCCCAACCTTTATTACATAATTATCTCAATGCCCCTATCTGTTTAGAATATTCTACGAATATTCCGGGCCGTAGGTCATTTTACAGGTTGGAATGTACAAATTGTCTAATCTATCCGATTCGTGCTCGGGACGCTATCCCGAAGGTTCTCTGTAACCTTCGGGTTAGGGCCGGACCTTCGGGAGCCTTCTTGATTCTTTGGAGAGTCTCTGAGGCTTCGGGTCCTCGGGGTGACCTTCGGGCTCCGAGAATCTTCGGTTTCGTCCGAAGACTTTCGGCCGCATCACTTGACCTTCGGCCGGAAGGGTGACCTTCGGGCTATGGCGACCTTCGGCACCTTCGGCTTCCGTCCTGCAGTCTAGAGCAACCTCCTGTATGTGCGGTGGTGATCCCCAACAGTAGCCCCTCGCGGGCGAGGGCTGACTCCGACGGGCCGAACCCTCGAAGCCTCTATCACCTGCACCCAAAAAAATGTCTCCCTCTGTCGGAGGTTGGGACGAGCCGAAGGTAATTTTTGTATACGTGTCGATTTTTCGTTGGGTGACGTTTGGTATCTTTCTCGATTTTACCATTTGCTGTTACTGTTCACTTTCACCCCCCCCCCTATATAAGGTGGGGGTGAGGCGTCGCTTTCACGTCTTCTGATCGTAGCGAAACTCTGCCGGTTTTTGGAGCTTGCCACGTGGAGTGCTGTGATTTGCCGGGAGCTTCGAGCTTTTTGCTTCAGCGACTTGGTTTGGTGATCTGCAAGCCAGGAGATCTTCACATTGTCTACACTGTTTATAAGTTTTTTTTACTGGTGTTGTGTGCTGCCGCAGAAATGGCCAGAGTAAAGATTACTGCAAAAGACGTTACCGAAGGTGCTGCTTCGTTCGAGGAAGTGGAGCATCTTTCGAAGGGGGAAGAATCTTTGTCGAACGTGGACGCCGATCCTTTGGAGCTGATGAAGAAGGAGAAGCCTACCCCGACTCTGAGATTTGGACCTTCGCTCATGTGTGCGGCTCTTATCGAGTCGTATGTTGAGCGAGGGTACTTTCCTGCGGGAGTTTGTCGCCCACCTCAAGGCGAGGAGACGCCAGACCCCCGAGATGGGGAGTGTGTGGTGTTTCGCGACTTCTTTGTCACTGGGCTTCGTTTTCCTCTTGACCCGAAGGTCCCAAAGATTCTTGCCCGGTTCAAGGTGAAGATTCATCAGCTAACGCCAAATGCGTTTGTGATGCTTTCAAAATTCTTCTGGACCATGAAGTCTTTCAGGGGGCCTATTTCGGTCGACACTTTCTGTCGCTTGTATGAGCTCCATCCTCAGGGACGGAAGGTTAGGTTCGAAGATGAAGATGATGCTTTCAGCGCTCAGAGTGGGTGTTGCACATTCGTGCCTCGAAGGCCGAACAGATCTTAGAAGATTGAACGTTTGGAGCTCTCCTATTGCCAGAAGAATCGGTGGGATGATGATTGGGCTTAATTTTGGTTTTATGCCAAGGTTGCCTTTCCTGGTTTTGAGGATGCGGCCGAGGTTTCTTATCCTCTGGCCTCGAAGGTGGAATTAGTTGAGCACATTAGCCAAGCCGAGTTTCGGAGGTCTGCGGCTGGATACAAAGATTGTTTAGACACGTTTTCAATAGTTGCTGCGTTGATAGGTGGGAGGGACTTGATTGAGGAGTTTGTTTGCGCAAGGATTTGGCCTTTGTCCGCTGGATGGGATCCTAGTTCTTTCGTGAGAGTTAAGGTCCGCGCTTCGAAGGAGGCGCTTCCCTTTCGAAAGGTAGATCTAGTCAGACTGACGAAGCTATTGTGGCGGAGGTCGAGCGTAGAGCGGCTGAGCTGGCCGGGGCATATCTGTCGAAGGAGTACGATTCTTTTGTTGCTTGCTGTTCGGGGAGTTGCCGGGTGAACCGGTCTTTGGTTGTGATGGGCGTGAAGTATGTGGACCGGGAGGAGCCCAAGAAGCCTGAGAGGAGAGGGAATGGGGCTTCGGGTGAGGAGCCTGTCGCAAAGAAAAGGAAGATGTCTTCTGCGGACGTCGGCTCTTCGAAGGCTACCTCGAAGGTTTTGGCGACCAAGCCGCCTCGCCCTCCTCCGAAGGTCACGTCGAAGAAAGGTAACCGCTTGACTCGGTACCTTCGGAATGTTTCTAGTAGTGAGATGTGTAGTGAGTCTTTTTTACGGGAACTTGAGGAGACCGTGAGTCAATCTCCCCGTCGGGGGGAATCTATGGAACTTTATCTTGATCAGTTTGGGTCTCTCCTTTCAGGCCCGGACAATGTTGGTGAGGTGGTCGTGAAGCTTAACCCGTCAAGCAATGCGAGCCTGAGAAGTGTCAACTTGCTAGATTTTGGTGAGGAGGGTGCTAACATAGACCCTATTGTGCCTGTTGGTGCGGCTGGCACTGGGCCGAACCCTGTGGCCTCGAAGGTTGACGCGAGGGTTGCCGTTGTATCGGCTGCAACTTCTAGTGCGCAGCCTTCGGAGGTGCCGGGAGGTTCTGGCGAGAAGACTGATGTTGCTGCTACTACTGAAACTCACGAAGGTTTTGCGAGGGCGGAAGCGGGACTGATGGGCGATGATTCACGTGATGAAGGACAATATTGCTTCAAAGATCTAGGTGGGATTCTTCTTCCTCGTCCTGTTAATTTTCAAGGGCCTGATATTGACCCTTATCTTCCTTGGGTTTGTGAAGTAGATGTTGACACCATGATGGTGACGCTGAACCACGAGATCAAGTTTGGGTCCACGGAGGTTCCTTTACCTTCATAGACCGCCTCGGCCGTGGAAGGGCAGCAGTTGGAAAAGGAGCTCTTTGATGTCGAAGGTAATTTTTTTTTTGCTTTGGTGAAATGTGTGTGGTAGGTTGTGTGACGGCTGTGCTTTTTGTAGGTTTTCAGAAGGAACTCGAGGCTTATGGTACTGGTGATCTTGGCCGAGTGGTTGCGGCGATGAACGCGAAGGCTCTTGTGGCTGGAAGGGTTTTGCTTCGGAGGGCGAAAGCCGAGTCAAACAAAATGCTCGAAGGTTCAGCTGAAAGACTTAAGTTGGTGGCCGAAAATGATCGATTAAAGAAGGAGATCGCCATACTTCAGAATCTTGACGATCTTCGCAAGAAACAGATTGAGGATCTGGAGGAGAAGGTTAGAGGTCAGGATATTGCTCTTGCGGAGGCACAGAAAGAGCTGGACTCAAGGGAGGAAACCATCGAAGGTTTGCGGCAGGAGATCGTCATGGGGGTTGACAGTGTTAAAAAAAGCTGAAGGCCTTGCTGTTCAACTTTCTGCCGAGTGCTCGAAGAAAGACAGGCAGATTGAGAAGCTACAGGAAGAAGCCAAGAGAACATGCAGTTGCTAATTAATGCGACTGATGAAATTAATGAGAAAAGTGATGCCATCTATGAGGCTTACAAGGACGCTCTTGCGACCTTCGGATCTGAGCCTGAGCCTTTGGCGAGGTCCGAAGGTCTGGGAGTTTCTGGTTTGCTGAATTGGATGCTCCAAGAGCTTGCTGTCCTTGGGAATATCCTGACGAACATTTCTGATAATTCTGCTGCTGTCTCGTGCAAGAACGCTTTTGCATTGCTCGAGCACGAAGGTTGGCAAGATATGAGCAAGATTGCGGACGCTGGGTATCAATTCCCCGAATCTTCGGAGTTGCAAGCTTGTTCCAGCCGCATTTAGGCTGTGAAAAAGGCTTTTTGCGAAGGTTTTGGCTGTCAGCTGGGCGTCAAGTTCTACGAGACACAGCTCGCCAGCGCCTCGAAGAGGTGAGGGTGATACTCTTTGATTTCGCTTTGTTTGTTGATCATTTTCTAACTGCTTGTTCTTTAGTCCAAGCGAGCTCGTGAGGCCGTGAAGGGAATTGTCAACGAGGGTGTGGAGCCTAGAGAACTTACTGGGACATCGGGTCAAGCTGGAGATGAGGACGAGGAGGAAGATAACCCGAAGGTTTAGGACTGCAGTCTTTACGAAATGAACTTGTTATTTTGTGATGTGAATTCTGATGTAAATATTCCCAACCTGGCCAGGTGGTTGTGCTGGCAGATCGAACAATTTCTGTGGCGCCGCTCTGGGTCGGGCGCGATGGTGTTGCTGCGCTCTGGACAGATTGGGAGCATTTCGGCTTCACCCACCCGGGTGCAAGTGTTGCCGAGTTTTTGAACGCTAGCGGTTCTAGGAGTATCTGAACTGTGACGAATGGTGTCTTTGTTGGGGGAGATACTGTTGATCTTATGGTTGATGTAAATAGTTGCTGTGTTTGTGCTGCTGTGGTTGATCTTATGGAGTATCTGAACTGAGTTTTTTTTGTTTTTTTGGCTTCGGCTGCCGGGCTTTTAAAAAAAACATCTCCCCCGAGGGCTCGTGGTGGTTAAGTATGAGCGAAGGTTGTTTGGGCTTTGTAAGCACAAGCTTTAGACAACGTGGGCAAATTATTTCTAAGGAAGAACGTCTCCCCCACCTTGCACATGCTAGTCGAAGCTGTGAAGGTCTGCGAGCTTTAAGCGGCACGGGCAATTTTACTTGAGAAAAACGTCTCCCCCCACCTTGCACATGCTGGTTGAAGCTACGCGAAGGTTTTTGGGGTTTCGGGTTTGAACGAGAGACCGCATGCTTTAAGCGGCATGGGTATACTTCGGGGAAAAACGTCTCGCTACACCCTACACAGGCTAGTCGAAGCTGTGAAGGTCCGCGTGCTTTAAGCGGCACGGGCAATTTTTCTTGAGAAAAATGTCCCCCCCCCCATCTTGCACGTGCTGGTTGAAGCTACGTGAAGTTTTTTTTGGAGTTTCGAGTTTGTTATGCTTTAGTTTTTAGGGTGAAGGTGTTGTGGCTTCGACTCTAGGTCGACAGCCCCTTGCCTTTTAGTGCTTGTTGCACTTTAGTTTTAGGGCGAAAGTTTTTTGGCTTCGACTCTTGGTCGGCAGCCCCTTGCCTTTTGGTGCTTGTTGCACTTTAGTTTTAGGGCGAAGGTGTTTTGGCTTCGACGCTAGGTCGACAACCCCTTGCCTTTTGGTGCTTGTTGCACTTTAGTTTTAGGGTGAAGGTGTTTTGGCTTCGACGCTAGGTCGACAGCCCTTTGCCTTTTGGTATGAAGGTCGAAGCCTCTTTTAGATAAGTATGCTGGGCTCGAGAGGGAAGCGAGCCTAGCTGACTTAGTTTTGCAATTTGTATCGAGCGACGGTCGAAGTTTGCGACTTTAATGTTGCTTCGACTATTGAGAGCTTCAGAGGTAGGGGAAAACATTTTTCATTCATAGTGATGAAATTTACAAAGGGTCCGCCTCGTTAAAAACCTCACCTCCTGAATGGAGTCCCCTTTTGTGAGGAAAAGAGTACGGTCTGAAGGTTTAAAAAAAGAATTGAGAAAAATTCCTAATGAGGCTGGACCTACTTATAGATTCGCAGTCCACCCCTTTTTACAATTGGCTAGATGTAGTACTTTTTGAGATTGTCAGCATTCCATGAATGTGACAGCTAGTTGCCTTCGGAGTCGGCCAAGTGGTATGATGCAGGCCTTTTGCTGGAGATGATAAGGTATGGGCCGTCCCATTTTGGCTCCATTTTTCTTGTGTTTTCTGCGTTTGGCTTGCGCTTGAGGACCCAGTCTCCCACGGAGATGTCCTTTTTGACAACCTTCTTGTCCCTCCATTTGGTCGTTTCTTTCTGGTATTTTCTCAGATTAGAGGCTGCTTGTAAAATGTCGAGCTCTACCAGGTCTGAGTCGTCCGGAGGTTCATTGCTTTCGGGTGCAGAGATTGCCCTTAGACTTTTGTTTTTTAGCTCTTCTGGGCTCATAGCTTCGGCGTCGTACAGGAGTCTGAATGGAGTGAATTTGATGGTTCTTGTTTCAGATGTGTTATGTGACCACACAACCTTCGGGAGTTCATCCACCCATTTGCTTTTTTTCTTGTCAAAAGGCATTTTTTATGCTTGTGAAGATAACACTGTTGGCGCGTTTCACAGCCCCATTAGATTGGGGATGGTAGACTGAAGTGAACATGAGTTTAGTTCCTATGCTTCGGCAAAACTCTTTGAATAGCTGCGAGTCGAATTGTTTGCCGTTGTCTACCGTGAGTTCCTTTGGAACTCCAAACCAGCATATGATGTTTTGCCAGAAAAATTTCCGAACTGCTTCGGAGGTAATGTTTATTAGGGGCTTAGCTTCGACTCATTTGGTGAAGTATTCAACGGCCACCACTGCGTATTTGTAATTTTCTTGTGCTGTGGGCAGAGGGCCTACAAGGTCTATTCCCCACCGCTAGAGGGGCCAAGCGGGGGCTATCAGTTGCAGGGGTTCCGAAGGTCTGTTAGATTTTGGGCTCAGCTTTTGGCAAGCTTCGCAAGTTTTGACCACTTTCTCTGCGTCTTTCAGCGCAGATGGCCGAAAAAACCCTGCCTGAATGCCTTGGCTGCGAGAGGACTGATGCCTATGTGGGATCCGCAGATGCCCGCGTGGTTCTCTTTCAGGAGTTCGATGCCTTGATTGACTGGGATGCATTTTAGCCAAGGGGTTACTACCCCTGACTTGTATAGTTCGCCCTGTGAAATCACGTAGCCTCTTGCTCTTTGAGAGAGTCTTTTTTCTTCTGCTTCATCAGTAGGCTCGTAGTGTCCCTGGAGGTACGCCATTATTGGCGCTCTCCAATCTTCGCTGAAGATTGCGTTGATTCTGCTTTCCTTCTTTGGCCTGGTCGAAGGTGTAGAGATTTCTTCGAAGAAAACATCTGGTGGAAGTTGCTGCTTTCTGGCCACTACCTTTGCGAGCCTGTCGGCTTCGTCGTTTTGGGCGCGAGGGATGTGAATGATTGTGAAGCCCCTGAAATGTTTTTCAATTGCCCTGATGACCTCCAAATACTGGATGAGATCGGGTTTCCTGGCTTCGGACTCTTTTTCTATGTGGTTTGCAATGATCTTCGAGTCTGTTTTGATGACACAGTTCTGGTGACCGAACGCCTTCATTTTGCGAAGTCCAAGTAGAAGAGCTTCATACTCGGTTGTATTGTTTGTCGACGGTGCCGACTAGTCAAAGTTGAGGCGGGCCGCGCATCTTATTTTCGCTCCCGAAGGTGACTCGAGTATTGCAGCGATCCCGACACCTTCGTTCTGCCAAGCTCCGTCACAATGGATTGTCCAGGTTTCTGCGGGTGCTTCTTCTTGAGCTTCGGGCGATGTCCAGTCTCCTATGAAGTCAGCTAGGACTTGGGATTTGATTGCTGTTCTCTTTTCAAAGTCAACTACTAGTTCTGATAGTTCTGAGGCCCATTTTGCTATTCTTGGCGAAGCTTCTCTATTGTGTAGTAGGTCATGCAGGGGTTGATCGGAGATGGCTATGATTCTGTGAGCCTCGAAGTAGTGGCGAAGCTTGCAAGAGGCCATGATAACCGCATAGGCTATCTTTTCGAGTTCTGGGTAGTGTAACTTGGAGCCGGCCAGAGCTTCGAATGCAAAGTACACTGGGTACTGTTTGCGAGTGCCATCTGTCTCTCTTTCGACCACTAATGCAGCACTAACGGCTTTCTGAGAGGCCGAAGTGTAAAGCAAGAGTATTTCCTTTAATGCAGCACTAACGGCTTTCTGAGAGGCCGAAGTGTAAAGCAAGAGTATTTCCTTTGGGTACGGAGAGGTTAGTTTGGTAATGTTCTGAAGGTATTGCTTGAGGGAGCTAAAAGCTTCTCTTTGTTGCTCACTCCATTCAAATTTCTGGGAGCTTCGGAGGACTTTGAAGAATGGCAAGCTTCGGTCTGCCGAGCGTGGGATGAATCTGTTCAGGGCGGCGATTCTACACTTGAGTTTTTGCACGTCCCTTATTGACTGTGGCTCTTCCATATTGCAGAGGGCTGCGATTTTGTCTGGGTTGGCTTCGATGCCTTTGGTTGAGACCAGGCATCCTAGGACTTTACCCTTATGGACCCCAAACACACATTTTTTGGGGTTGAGGCTCAGGTTTGCTTCCCGAAGGTTCGCGAAGGTTTCTGCCATATCTGATGTGATGTTGTCATGCTGCACTGATGACAACGAGGTCATCGACATAGGCTAGGATGTTTCTTTTCAACTGTGATTCCAAAACTTTGGAGGTCATTCGTGAAAAAGACTGGCCAGCATTTTTTACACCTTCGGGCATTCTAACGAAGCAGTAAGTGCCGAAGGGGGTTATAAAGCTTGTTTTCTCTTCATCTTCGGATCTCATCCAAATCTGGTGATACCCAGAGAAGCAGTCCAAGAGTGACATCAGCTGGCTGTTTGCAACAGCATCAACGATTTTGTCAATTCGTGGGAGAGGGAAATCATCTTTCGGGCAAGCTTTGTTTAAGTCGGTGAAATCTATGCACATTCTCCATTTGCCATTCTTTTTCTTGACGTGCACTGTATTCGCGAGCCAAGTTGGATACCTGACTTCGCGGATGACCTTCGCATCCAATAAGCGCTGCACCTCCGCCTTGACAGCGGCAACCTTTTCGTCAGACATCTTTCGGGGCTTTTGCTTTTTTGGCTTAACACCGGGTTTGATGTCAAGGCGATGCTCCACTATGTCCCTGCTGACTCCCCGAAGGTCACTAGCCGACCATGCAAACATGTCCTTGTTCTTGTTCAGAAAGTCGAGTAGTTCTTTTTCTTCTTCTTCGGATAGTGTTGCACTTATCGTCACAACTTTATCCGGGAGGTGCTTGTCAAGGGGTACTCTTTTGACTTCACACCCTTCGTCGAAGGTTACTTTCTCTTTGTTGAGCTTCTGAGTTATTGAGTTCTTTTCGGCTTCGAGAACATGAACATTTCTCTGCCCCGGAGCCACTCCACGTTCTATGTCTCTAGCGAGCTGCTGGTTGCCGCGCACAGTGATGATGCCTCTTGAAGCTGGCATTTTCATGCATAGGTACAGTTGGTGCACGACTGCTTTGAATTTGTTTATGAGTCCCCGGCCGAAGATGGCAAGGTAGGGGTAGTTCATCTCGACAACATCGAAGGTGATGTGTTCTGTTCTTGGGTTGGTGATGTCACCGAAGGATAAAGGGAGTGAAATTTTTCCGATTGCCGACCCTTTTCCCTCCGAATCCAATTAGCGGAATTTCAGCTGGCTGGAGGAGGTTTCTATCAATGTTCATTCTGTCGAAGGTACTTGAAAAGATTATGTCGGCGGAGCTGCCAGTATCGACCAGTATTTTTCCGATGGTCCAACCTTGAATGTTGGCTTCGATGACCATTGCATCAGTGTGAGGGTAACTGTTGAGGCTCATGTCCTCCTCTGAGAAGGTTATCGGCATGTGAGACCAGGGGGTTTTCTTTGCCGGGCCATCAACCAAAATGTTGTTGACTTGTCTGAAGTAGTCCCTGCACTGTCTTTTATTTTGGAACTCTAGGGAGGAGCCTCCGGATATGGGCATGATCATTCCGAAGGATGGTAGCGCAGATGTCTGCGAAGTTTGGGAGCTTTGTGGCTATTGCTTTGGGGGGGGGCTGGAGGTGGCGGAGGTAGCTCTTCCTGAGCCTGCTGCTGGCTCGGAGGCGGAGGTAAAGATAACGGTTTGGGGTAAGCTGGTGGCTGAGGGGGCCACTTGTTTGGGTATGGGTTGTAGGTGAAAGCTGGTGTGGGTTGGAAGGTTGGATTGTATAGTGTGGGTGTTGGTGGGAACGGCGGTGCCGAAGGTCCTGACCACGCAGTGTGGCTAACCAGTTTGGCTTTTTTCTCTTCTTCCATTCGCTCAAGCGTTCTTTTTTTCTCTGGGCAGAAGTTGGTTATATGGTCCGATTTGTTGCCGTGAAAATGGCAGAAGAACTTTTTCGGTCCGTTCGAAGGTCCACGACCTTTTCTACGGCCTCGGTCCTTGTGCCCTGAAGGGTTTCGGCCCTGGTTATTGTGCTGACCTTCGGGGAATTTGTTTGGGGGAGTCATGAATGGGTCTTGTTATTGATCAGGGTTAGTTTCTTGCGAAGGTTCTACAGGAAACACGAATTGTGGGTTTTCGTTCTGGTAGTTCCAGTTGTTTTTCTCAGCTTGCCTCATTATCCTTTGCTGCTCAACCCTCCGCCTGTGGTCTGCGTCTGGCCTGGCGTATTTTTCTGCCTCGGCATACAGGTCGCTAAGTGTTCTGGGTGGCTCCCTGGACAAATGCGAGGCTAGCTGTCCGGGCAGTAAGCCAGCGATGCACTTGGCAATTGCGTCTTTTTTTGGAAAATTTGGGATCAAAGCTTTCTTCTGGACGAACCTCCGGAAGTAGTCATAGAGGGGTTTTTTTGTCTCCTTGGAGACACTGAAAGTTTTCTATGGTGTTCGGGTCGAGTCACCTGAAGCCTTGGAAGTCTTGCCTGAGCCTCGCCTTTAGCTGAGGCCAGCTTGTGATGGAGCCCGATGGTTGGTGAGAGTACCAGTTGGCTACTGGACCTTCGCAGGCCATGATGAAATATTTTGCCATGATAGGGCCATCGCCGTCGACCGAAACTATGGTAGCTTCGTAGGCCATGATGAATTGAGTTGGTCTTCTGATCCGTTGTATCTGGGGAGCTGTGTTGGCTTGTAGTCTAATGGCCATGGTGTGTGCTGCAAGGCTGCAGAGAGTGGAGAGTTGGGGTCATATGTGCTAGCCGAAGGTGAGACGTAGTGGCCTTGGAGGGTATAGTTGGTTTGGATGTTGTGGATCTCATTCTGATGAGTTGCTCCCAGCGGAAGTTGCTGCTCATGATTGGTCTGAGTGCTCGCGAATTCTTTCTCCATTCTGTCAATTTCTGCTTGCATGGCTGCTACTTTGCTCTTGGCTTCGGCCAATTGGTTTGCTCGGTTCAGAGCATTTTGTTGGACAGCCAGCTACTTGGCGAGGATATCCTTCTGCTTTTCCAAGGCCTGGAGCTGGAGGCTCAGGGCGGTGAGCTCATCTTGGTTGGACCCCAAGGGATCTGTACCTTCGGGAATGCCGTTGGGAGGTTGGTTGTCATTTGCTGGGGGTTGTGTGGAAAGGTCTTCCTGAGAGGTTCGGGAATCATTTTGGGCGCCGCCCACGGGTGGGTCTGTGGCTTTCCTCTTTGTTTGTGCCATCGAGGGTTGGTTTACGAGCTGGGAACACGGTGGGCGCCACTGTTGGGTTCTACGCTTCTTTACAACCCAAGCAAAATGCATACACTAAGGTGGTACTTAGCAAAGAAGCAGAGTTTCGCCCTCATGTAAACACGTGTCGAGTACAGGTTGGTTAGGGGGCATTTATACCCCCAACCTTTATTACATAATGACCTCAATGCCCCTACCTGCCCAGAATATTCTATGATTATTTCGGGCCGTACGTCATTTTACAGGTTGGAATGTACAAATTATCTAATCTATCTGATTTGTGCTCGGGACGCTATCCCGAAGGTTCTCTGTAACCTTCGGGTTAGGGCCGGACCTTCGGGAGCCTTCTTGATTCTTTGGAGAGTCTCTGAGGCTTCGGGTCCTCGGGTTGACCTTCGGGCTCCGAGAATCTTCGGTTTCGTCCAAAGACTTTCGGCCGCATCACTTGACCTTCGGCCGGAAGGGTGACCTCTGGGCTATGGCGACCTTCGGCATCTGTCCTGCAGTCTAGGGCAACATCCGGTATGTGCGGTGGTGATCCCCAACAGCCCCCTCGTCCTTACCGCGTCCACCCCAACCACCACAGAGCTCGGCCAGTGGCGCACAGATCCGAGCCGGAGAGGGAGGTCGCCGTCGCCGTGCCGACGAAGCCCGTCAGGAGACGCGCTCACCTGCCGCACCAGGGACGGCCTTCATGCCGCGCCTAGCTCGCCCGCCACAGATCTGCGCCGGGGACGTAGAGGAGGGCGCGATCGCCGGGGCGTCGGGCAAGAGGGCCCCTCCGCCGCGGCTGAGCCGCCCCTCCACCGTTGGACACCGCCGCCGCCCGCCAGATCCGGTCGGAGCTCGACGCGGCCGCTCGCCTGCGCTCAATGCCGCCGAGCGCCGCAGCTGCTGCCGAACGCTGCCACCGTCGCCGAACGCCGCAGATGCGGCCGTCGAGGGATGGGGTAGAGGACAAGGGGAGCTCGAGGGGGAGGCCGCTACTGTCGCCGGAGGAGGACGAGGGGGCGCCATGGACTGCGGCTGCTCGCCGTGCGGCCGTCCTGCCTGCTCGCCGGGCGGCCGTCCTGCCTGCTCGCCGCGCCGCCCGCCGTGAGGAGCCCGTGCCGCCGCCGGGCGAGGACGCGAGGTTCGCGAACGCTCACTGTGTGCTCCGTTCGCCGGTGCCGGAGGGTGGGCCACCGCCGCCTCGAGTCCGCTCGCCGCAGATGGAGGGTGCGCGCGCTCGCCGCTGCCCGCCCACCGTGCTCGCACCGGTCACGCCCCACGCCGCCCACCGCACCGTGTCCGCGCCTATAAATGGCCATTCGGGCCGCCCGGCCCGGCCCTGGCACGGGCCTGCCCTGGCCCGCTCTTTACCGAGCCGTGCCTATGTGGCGGAACCGCCCAATTTATCCTGGCTTAAGAGCGCCCGATCATCATTTAAAGGGGTAATCCAGTCAACGCTTTTAAAACGGAATAAATCCGATAGTCCGTCAGGCTCCACCCGAACTTTCCACCATACAACCGTTCCATAAACACGCATACGGGATCACTTAGCATATAGCTTCAGATATTACACACAGGCATTTATTATAGAACATAAAACTAGGAAAGTGTTATTACAATATAAGAGCGAACTTAAAGCATACCGACTCTACAGAGTTTTTAAGGAGTACACCTATAGTCTTAGGGATTATTGTCATACAAGTTTATATATTACAATGAGTTTATAAAACATTCAGAGAGGTATGGACTCAACATACTCTCCGAGTCTTGGTGCTTTAGTCCTGAGGCTCCTCCGACGACACTGCTAAAAACATTTAAGCACAAACACTGAGTACAAAAAGGTACTCAGCAAGACTGACCCGACTACACAAGTATAAATATATATAGGATCAAGGAGCATGCAAGGTTGTATTTGGTGGACTGGCTCATTGTTCAAACATTTGGACTCCAAAACAACAACTTCCTAAACCGAGACTCATATATAGACACTAGACCCAAGAATAAATCTAATTCATAGCCATCATGATAACTCTAGGTTCACAAGCAACAACTTGTATACTGGTCACATCGTAATTAGATACGATGTTTAAGTGAGATCAAACGGCATTCATATCCGAGAATTGCGGCGATTCGAATCGATTTACATCCTGCAGAAGATAACTGGGCACACGTCACGCACAGTTCCCGGTAAACTGCACATGGCAACCTTTCACGAGGAGGATACTAAACCCTGAACCAAGCATACCCAGACCCGGGTTCGCACCCCCGTGAAGGATCCCCCGTCGGGCCTGAGCATAACACGGGTTTCAGGCTACGACCCCGCCAACTTCCCACGCCAGGTGGGGTAACACTCAGTTCAAGTATTTAGGTCGACCAAGCTACCGGGCTTACTGATTCCATATGTCAGCATATGACCAGTTTGTTCAACGTCTGATCAAGGTTAAACATACCATAGTTCCTTATTTCTTTCTTTGAAAGTGAGGACAGACCAGAACTCCTCTTCTGCTCTGTACTCAACGATCACCACACTTGCCAACCATTGTCTGGTTATATCAGGTGAACCTTCAAGTAATATCTGGACCTCTGGTTGCTTTTAGCGTGGATTTCTTTTAGAAAGTTTGGTTTGATCTATCTAGTTGAGAAGGTGGCAAAGATGTCCTTAAATCAAGGATGTTGAACATGCATCAATTGGGTTTCAAGCAACTCCTAGACTTAAGCAATTTAAATGCAGTACATAAGTAGTAACATAAGTTTATTAAAATTAGTAGGCGTAGATGCTCCGGTCCTTGCCTTGATCAGCCTCGGGAGGTGGGACTTCGGCTTGGAGCTCGGGCTCGGGCTCGGGCTCGTGCTCGATCACGATCACCTCTTCTCCTCCTGCGGGTCCCTCGGGCGGCAGCTCGATGTATTCGACGCTGACGTCCGCGACTTCCGATTCTAGTCGCAATGAGATGCAATGTTAGTGCATGAATGCAAAGTATTTGGAAAAATTGAATTACATCTTTATACCCCCCCCATAAAGTTGTAATCCAGCACCTAAACACACTTAAAAACCCTAACCACACTTTAATCCTAATTTTTAAAAGAAATAAGGGTTTAAAGTTTTATTTAAATCCTTTAAGAATAAAAAATTAAACAAATCTAAACCCTCATTTAAAATCTAAAGTTTTTATATTTATATTGCATAAAGAATGGTAAAAGAAATCTAACAAAATTTATTTCACAATTTTTGGATGAATATAATAAAAAACGGCTCTGAACATGGCTGGTTCACACAAATTCTCAGGAATTCAGCAAACTCATCCCATTTACCCGTTTTTGCATTCAAATTTAAACAATTTTCTGCCATTTTATATATAAACAAATAGTACCACTTTAAAGCCTGGACATCCAAGTTTCCATTTTTGGTACATTTTATACAAAGTTGCTACACAAAGTGCCATTTTATTCAACTCTAAACTCAGCCGTTTACCACTGTTTTCAGAATTAGCAAAATCATCGGTCTTTGCTGAATTTCTCATTTTCTTGGAACCTTGGAGCTTTTCAAACATGATCAAATTGCTGTTCCAAGCCTTTCAACTTAGTTCCATTACAACACTCATACATTGCACCACCTTTTTCATATTGACCAAATGTTGACTTAGTCAACAAAATTGCAAATTAGGCTCACTTAGAGTTTGATCCCACTCATTAACAAGGGTGAGTTGTTACAGCCTATCCCGGCCCTAAATCCTAACGGGCCGTGCCGTGCTAGCCCACGGGCTCCCCCGATGGCCCAGACATGGACCCGTGGGCCTGTTGTAAGGATCACCGGGGTGTCCGACCCTAGAGGGGGAGGGGGTGAATAGAGTCGCTAATCGCTTTTTAACCTAGGGCTCAAACTACTTGCATAAGATAAACCTAACACGTCCTACACATGCTAGTTATGACTAAGGTTTATCTATGCTACTCTCTACTTACCCCTAAAAGACTTGCAACCTAGCCAATTCTAATCAAACCAACTAGAAAAGTAAAGGTACGCAAGATAGAGTAAATGCGGAAACGTAATACGGTAAGTAAAGAGGTAAGTGCAATATGGATGCAAACTCCCGAGTAGACACGGTCATGTAACGTGGTTCAGCACAAATGCCTACGTCCACGGGACACCGAGGCTCTTCCGATCACCGTCTTGCACTACGCCACCGAGGCGATGCCGACAAGCAAAGGCGAGTGCCCACAAGACACCGAGTCTCGTGCACCGCTACCGTCTCTCTCGGTCACCCGGCCGAAGTCCACTACAGAGCTTCACCACCAAGGAGGGGGTCTCCTCTTCCCCCGCACAAAGTGTCGTTGCCACTCCACACCAAGACGGAGGGTCACACGACAGATCACAAGTTGCTTGCCGCAGCAAGGCTTTCACTCAAGCTAGTTCTCTCAAGAACTAAGCCTAAACAAACACTAAGCACTCTCACAAGTGTGCTTAAGCCTATATGATATACAATGAAGCACTATGGTGGTTGGAGATGATCTTTGGCTCTTGTATTCTTCCTTGGTCTCTAGCACTCTCAAATGAGCCGTGGGGTGGCATATATATAGCCCACACACCCCAAACTAGCCGTTGGGAAAAGGCTGACGAAATCCCTTAACGCCGGTTAAACCGACGCTAGTTCTTGTCATCACCGGTTTAACCGGTGAGTGTATTTTCCCAGCAACTAGCCGTTACAATCTTCCAACGGCTATTTGATCAATCAACCGACGCTCTCAAAACTAACGTTGGTTTAACCGGTGAGTGCAAAGTTCAGAACCCCCGAAAAATGGAGTCTCTGGACAACTGCACCGACGCTCACTTTTTCTTTATCGTCGGTTTAACCGGTGTCTCTGAGTCTGTCTTCACTTCAAATCATTACACCGACGAGTTGTCTTCAGGCATCGTCGGTTCATCCAGCGCAAAACCCTAGTCTCAGCTTTCTGGGTCCATTGCACCGATGAGTACAATTTGCCTAACGTCGGTTTAACCGGTGCCTAACGTCGGTTTAACCAGTGATAGCAAATTGTCTATGTTTTGATATTTTCGACTTGAATTTCTTCACGGTCTCTTCAATCATATTAGTCCAAGTGTTGTGTGTGTCATCAATCGCCAAAACATTATATTGAAATATGGCATGAGAGGCCATTTTCGCTACACCTGTTTTGTGTCGGGATAGCCCGAGATAACCCGGTCCAATTGCAGTGGTCGAGCCGTCCGAAGCCCAATAGCAGGGGAAGGGGAGAGGCCGACAGTGGACGGTTGGAGCCAGAGGCAAAGAACAAGGCGAGGAGGAGGCGGCGACTAGCGGGGGCGGAGCCAAGGAGGAGGAGGCCGACGGGGCGGAGATGAGGCGGCGGCCGTCGGCGCCGAGGAGGCGGTGGCCGGCGAATCGGAGACGAGGAGGCGACGACCGATGGGGCAGAGACGAGGAGGCGGCGGCCGGTGGGATGGAGACTTGGAGGTGGCGGCCGGTGCCGCGGAGTCGAGGGGCGAGCGAATCGGGAGAGACGGGGGGCGAATGGGCGACCGAATCGGGGGAGGCGGCCGGCCGGTGCCGTGGAGCCGAGGGGCGAGCGAATCGGGAGAGACGGGGGGCGAGCGAATCGGGGGAGGCGGCAGCGGCCGGCCGGTGCCGTGGAGCCGAGGGGCGGCGAGGGCAAGCGAAGCTGGGACGGGAGGCGGGGGCGAGCGAATCGGCAGAGGTGGCGGCCGTCGGCCGGTGCCGTGGAACCGAGGGGCGAGGGCGAGCGAATCGGGGAAGAGAGGCGGGGCGACCGGGCGAGCGAATTAGGGAAGGCGGGGGCGCTGGCGCATTGCGCGGATTGGAGGAGGAGCGGCGGGGATCGCTGTGCAGACGGGGTTGGGGGGCTAGGGTTTGAAGCGTCGCACATCACTCCCTTCTGTGGGCTGGCCTGGGTAGATTTTTGGAGTTAACGGGCCAATATCGAGCCGGCCTGCTAACTCCGTGACGGGCCGGGCCAGCCCACGGGCTGGGGTGACGGCCCAAGTCCGGGCACGGGGTGCGGGCCGGGCTAGCCCGGGCACGGTTTGGACCGGGCCGGGCCGTGCTTGGGCCGGGACAAAATTGCTGTGCTCGGGCCGGGCCTTTGGGCCGCGGGCCGCATGGCCATCTATATCCGCGCTGCCCGCCGCACCGCACCCCCGCGCACGCCGAGGAGCAGATGAAGAGAGGAGAGAGGGGGAACGAGGGAGGGAAGGGGGGCGCGAGGGAGAGAGGGGGCGTAGGGCCGCCTGGATCCAGCAGCCGCGCGGGCCGCGCCGCCACGCGCTGCGCCTGCTCGCCGGGAGAGGGCGGCACCTGGAGGGAGCAAGGGAGGAGAAGGGGCGCTGCGCCTGCTCGCCGGGAGGGGGCTGCGTGCCCAGCCGTCCGCCATGGCCACGGGAGCACCTCGAGCACGTGCGCGTGCCCGGCCGGCTTCGGCACGAGCAGGTAGTAGAGCACCTCGAGCACGTGCGCGCCAAGGCCGCCGCCACGCAAGCCGCAGCCGCCGCTCGAGGCCCGCGCGCGCCAAGGCCGCCGCCATCGGCTGTTGCTTGTTTGCCCCGCGGCCACGCGCCGAGCCGCCGCCGCGCCGGCCGCCTGCCCTGCGGCCTCCCACCGCGCCGTCGGATCCGCGCCGGTGAGGGAGGGGGAGGTAGGAGGCACGGGCTGGTGGTGGGGGTGGAGGGTGGAGCCGTTGGGCGCTGACGCCGCCAGTCTCTCGCGGCCGTGGATCTCGCCGGAGAGAGAGAGGAGCAGAGGACCGTGGGGAGGGAGGGAGGGCGATGGGGGAGTAAAAAATGAAATGGGAGGCTGACGTATGGGCCCCATGAGTGGGTAGTTGATATAGAGGATGTGTGTAGAGTATGATGTGGAGGAGAGAATATCGATGACTATGACGGAATATACCTTATAGAGGATGGATTTAGAGTATGACGAGTGCAGACAACCTGAGTAGGAAAGTGTAGATGACTAGGATATAGAGGATATGATATAGAGTATGACGAGTACGGGAGAAATGAGAATAGGGGAGAGAATTTGGATGACTGGGACAAAATATTCTTTTTAGAGGATGAATTTATAGTAGAACGAGTGCGGAGAGCCTTACTCAAGAGGCATAGAAACCTAGTCCAAAGTTCTTCAATAATGCAAGCACAGGGAATTTCTCTTTCTCTCGATCCAGTGACAGTGATGTTCAGGCCGCTGCTGCTGGTGCACACAATCCAAGCAAACGATGAGCTAGGGATGGCAATTCCACCCGCGGATGCGGGTATCCGCGGATTTTAGACCCGACGGGTGCGGGTGCGGGTGCGGGTCCGATATTCCACTCGTGGGTGGATCCGCACCCGCACTCGCATATTACGGGTGCGTGTGCGAGTTTGAGATTCCACCCGCGGGTGGACCCGCACCCGTCCGGGAAAAAAAAAACATAGCCCAACCTACTTAGATAAGGTCCATTCCAACTATCCTAACTATAAAATGAACACATAAACTTATGAATATGTTGTTAGTTTGTCCTTATTACTTTGAATTTATGGATTTGTTACTAGTTTGCTCATATTACTTATAGAAACGTGTTATTTGACTGTTTAAATTGATGAATTTGTGCATTTTTATTATATCTGTTGCTAGATCCGCGGGCACCCGAAACCCGCTCGAAATCCGCGGGTGCGGGTGCAGAAATGCACCCGCGGGTTTGCTCGTGGGCGGGTTTTTTCCAACTCCACAGATTTGACTGCGGACGGATTTTCGCCAAACCCACGTCCGCACCCGCGGGTGCCATCCCTACGATGAGCCCAAGCCCACCACCAAGGCACCAACAACATGCCCCCTACATCTCAAAAAAAACATGCCCCCTCACCCCTCGGCGGACGGCGGCTCGATCGTACCTCCTCTGCCGCCATAAAGACCCATTTGATCCGATCCGAGCACTGCTTGCAAAAGTAATGTCAGGGCCGTGCGCTGCAACGCCGGCAGGAGCCTGCCCAGTACAGCCAGGATCCTCCGTTCGCTAGTATAATCCGTGACACTGACTTTGGTCGCATTTGCAATGCAACCGCGCCATGTCCATGTGAGGATCTGAGGATCCCCGCAAGGCAGCAACAAGCTTTGCCTAGTTCTGGCCTTCACAGCTCACGGCCACTGCCTTCCTGCCCTTGGCACTTGGCAGGTTGCCAGTTGCCACTTCCGGCTTCCGGGAAAGACGATGAATGCTAGGAAGCGCTGCACGGCCACTGAACATATCCGCGCACGGCGCCACGATGCGCGGCCATCTCCCATCTTTTCCGCGTATGGCATGGACGAGGGAGTCTGATCTGCCGCTCTCAATCACGGCGAAATCAAAGCAAAACCCGTCAAAACCGTATGCGCCCAGCGGCAGCATCTAGCCCGGTGAGTGGCGGATGTGTCACTCTCGGTGTATGCTGATTGCCGAGTCTCATCCCATGCTCTTTGATTGACTCTTCTACTGGAGAGGACTAGGGGAACAGGCGACCTGATAAGCGCTTATCCCATTTGAGCCTTTTTTGTTTTTTGAAAATTTGACAGGAGCACTGCCGATTCATTTAAAAAGATCCCATTTGAGCCTGACAGAGAAACCTTAAGCTTATCACCATGAATTCCATGAGTCTGTCTGTTACAGCAGCTGCTGGGGATGAAGGAAATTTGATCACGATGACACTCTCTGCAGTCTGCAGCTGCTTTCCAACCTCTAATCCTACAGTCCTAACAAAACTAAAAGAAACGCAAACTACGCAGATGAGGATGGAGCGAAGGTAATGATCATGATGATCCCAAATCATCTCCATCCTCCATCGCCGAGAAAGCAAAGACTATTTCTCGCTTGGTGGAAGGCGGTTGCTGGCCGCATCACTTGCCGTGGGGGGTGGCGGCGGCGCGCTTGGCGCAGCGGGCCCTGGCGCCCGCGCGGCCGCTGCCGGCAGCGGCCTCCTCCTCCACGTGGCGGCGCATCTCCAGGACGCGGCGGTGGGAGTTGGAGTGCAGCAGCGGGGTGAAGGTGGGGCTGTTCATGGGGCGGTACTCCGGGAAGAGCCGCCCGGACTTGAACCGCACGCCGCACGCGTTGCACAGCGTGCTAGGCCCGGCGGGGCCCTGCCGCCACTGCGGCGTCTCCTCCGACGCGCAGTGCGTGCACCGGCGCCGCGGCGCGCCGCCGCCGGCGGGCGGGGGCGCGGGGGGCAGCACCGGCGGGAGGCTCCACGGCGCCGTCACCCGCCGCCGCCGCCGCAGCCCCTTGGTCCTCGGCCCCACCACATGGGGCAGCGCCCCCAGGCAGCCCAACCCCGCCGACGGACGCGACGGCGCCGCCTCCACCTCCGCCGCCATGGTCTCCACCGAAGGGAACGCGTCCATGTTCGAGAGCCACTCCAACTCCTCCTCTTCCTCCGCCCCTTGCCCCCCTCCGCCCGCCGCCAACTCCAATCCCTGCAAGAAACATCCCCAAAAAGGAAATTTTTTAGCCCATATCGCAAACGCAACCTCAGCCGCAGCCATGGAAGGAACAAGACTGGTACCGCGTGGTCAAAGAAGGCATTCAAGCTGGCGTCCGCGCCGCCGGCAAGCTCGTCCGCCGCCGCTGCCGCCGGCGCCGGGTTCTCCTCTGCCGCTTCGAGCCCAGCCATGGTCGCCGCCGCCGTCACGGCACAGGGATAAAGAAACGAAATTTTTTTATTCGAGATGATCCGATGGCCCCTTTATCATCTGCTTTTCGAACCCTTTTTTGGGAGGTTTTTGTTCCGACCTGAGCGGTTTGACGGTTTCACAAGTTGAAGCAAGCGAGATTTTTGTCCGGGTTCTTGAGATGATGCTAGAAATCCATAGGTTTTAACGAGGGTAATAACCCCATGGCGTTCACGTGGGGTGGGGTGGCTCTCAAGTCTCCGTGCTGGCACTGTGGCTAGGGACGATTTGGATTTGTTTGGCTGCTTAAAACATCAGGGTTAACAAAGGGTCCTCCATTAGGGTTTGCGTTAGGGTTAAGCCCACGCAGTGCGCAGTGGAGAAGAACCAGAAGCGGAAGGGTGGTGATTGGTGAGCCTGCTGGCTGCCTGGCTTTTTTTTTTTTGAAAGAAACCTGGCTCCCATTCAGGCCGTGGCGGCGCATGCATTTCGGGAGATGACTGATGAGGTCGTCCACTCGTCCTAGCTTTTTCACCCTGATAAATCTACAATACAACTACTCCCTCCGTCTCAAAATATAAGTATTTGTTAATTTCTAAATTTCACATATCACCATTCATTTTATTCAAAAAAATAAGAAAATATTATTTATTTTATTATGACTTATTTTATCATTAGATATGTTTTCAACACAACTTATTTGTTTATACATTATAATAAAATTTTTTAAATAAAATGAATGGTCAAACATGATGCTCAAAAGTAAATAAATACTTATATTTTGAGACGGAGGGAGTAGGTCCCAGTTTTTAAGATGGACTATATCTTGTTGCTTGATGAACTGTTTAACGCTATGGATGGAAAAGCATGACACGAGTCATCTCAAAATATATGGAAATGCAACTGTGTTGTGAAAAATTGCATATTCAACCCTATTTAGTTCAATGGCCATGGTTTGAGCTATTTTCGGCCGTCGGATCAGCAGCCCGCACGGCACAGATCGTGTGAATCCTAATCATTTAAAGAATTTTTTTTTGACCTTTAGCGAAATCAACCCGCAGTCAATCCCGCCTCCTCTCTCAGGCTTTATTTCAAAAAAGCCCTCACCCTATAACGAAATCAACCTACAGTCCAACCTTCCCAGTTTAGAAAAAATTACAAATAAAACTTTAAGTTTTTGTTGAATTAACCCGTCGTACTGGTCCTCTCTTAGCAATTTTTTTAGAAAAACCGTTATATTTTTATTTAAATTAAACCACAACCCATTTTGTTTGTTATTTCTACACGAGCAATATTATACGTATAATTTGAACACCAAAACATGTTGGAATCAAAAGTGCTTCAATATAAACTTGATATAAAATTCAAAAACTACAAATTATTATATTAAAATTTAAAATTCAAAATGCTTTCACAATACATTGAAACAAATGCTTACATACGACCAGTTGTACCTATAATTTGGACAGCAAAACATCTTCAAATAAAAATGATCAATAAAAAAGTTGAATAAATTTTAAAATATACATCTTTACTATATAGCAAAATTTAAAATTCAAAACACTTCTAAAAATTTTCAAATACAAAAATTCCTTAAAATTTTAAAACCTTTTGCTATACAATAAAATTGTAAATTTAAAGTTTTTTCGTAATTCATTCAACATAACATCTTATTTTGCTGAAAACGTAATATTGTACTACCATTCTTCTACGATTTCTCATGCGACCTCCACAATAACACGACATATTTGAATATAAACCACTAGTTCCTTAAAAGATATTGCATCTATTAGTTGCCTCATAATTTCGTAAATACATTAGGTATTCGACTAATTGTGCTTCGCGCTCGCTAATAAAATATTTTACCCCTTTTTTCACCGTAATAAATACATCAGAAATATCATACCTCAGTTTCCATACCCAAAATAAAATAATGCTTAAATAATAGCGTCACAACACTAGAATGCTCAAAATATATACCAAGTGCAACAGCAGACTGTAGACCATATCACTTTTCACGAAACAATGGATTTATCTTAACTATGTTGCTTAAAAAATTATACATTTGCTTGTACACAATTACTACTATATACATGAACTAAAGTCCACATCAACTACAATACTACAACGTGGGATATGGACCCCACACGGCAAAGCCACACACCTTTCTAGTATGTATTGTACTATTTTTCTAAGACAGAATCTCATTTTGAAGAAGAAGTAGTATAAATATTAACTAAAGAGGATTGGAGGTGCACCAAAAGGTTCACCAATTTGCGCCCTTATATAGTTATACTAGCTATTCTTCTGCGCTTCTTATATGTGAAAAAACTATTTACCCGCGCTTCTTATATGTGAAAATAAAATGACTGTGCTAAAAGCTTTGTGCATTCTGTTTCTGTGGATCGTCAACGTTTTAGTGATGTGGCACTGGCAACTTCTTATATATTTATCGTATATAGGAGGCTAAACGATGCATCGACAACAAGAAATTACGGTTGTAAAGCGGTAATTGCAACTACTTAATGGTAAACACCACTAATCATATTTCATCCTTTTTATTACTGGTATATAAACACCAAAGCGTAACATAGGGTACTTTTGTTGGAGAGAAAAATGCGTGCTGATAGAAAACGTAGTATTGCACATTGTTGTAGTCCATGAGGGCCCATGATCAATATTTGCAGAAGTGATCATGGCCTCATGGGCTCCAAACATGGATATTTGCAGCGTTTGCCGC
Source organism: Panicum virgatum (assembly GCF_016808335.1). NCBI lineage: Eukaryota > Viridiplantae > Streptophyta > Magnoliopsida > Poales > Poaceae > Panicum > Panicum virgatum. The sequence goes on from NC_053153.1 coordinate 79,374,165, forward strand.
GGAAACATTGAACATGGGCTCCAAACATGTTCCTTAAAAAAAATTTCTAGCTGCGTGTCCACATGGGTCATGTCACCAGCATCCACGACGAAGGTACGGGCTGCGTGCGCGCGGCGCGGGGGCCCAAGAGGCGGCGTCGCCAGCCGCCGCCCACCCCGGCCGGCGGGCGTTCGTTCCGCGCGCGTCGCCGCGGAGCGAGCGAACTAGACAGCGAAACAGGAGCGGCGCGAGCTTCGCTTCCAGTCAACACGCCGGCGCCGCGACCTGAAATTCTTCCTCGGCCATGTTATTAATTAACGAACGGGGCAACGGGTAAAACCCGGCCAGCCGGCAGTTATTTATGGGCGTGATTGGTTTGTTGGGCTAGTAGTCTAGTCTAGTTGTATGCATGGCTAGGTCTAGTCAGGCTTTTGCTAGTTTTTTAAAATATGTTTGGTTGTAAGGAGATCTGGCCCATCTTAAATTGTGTTTGGATGCCTGCACTCGGAGCTAGTCTGCATTGTGGTATGCAATCTGGGTTTAATTGGTTGGTAGTTTTGGTCTGAGTGTGAGCACCGTGCCACTCAATCCATATTAAAACCAAGGGCTACCTCGTCCAAACCGTGCCGCTTCACTTCTACCGCTCACCCGCCGTCGACTCCTCCCCTTCCCTCCCCTCGAGTTCTCCTCCCCTCGCCGCCTGAAGGCTGTCGGAGCGCCATGAGTGGAGCTGGGTCCGGATCCTGGAGGGGTGCTAGGAAGCGAACTGCAGCATTGGCCTCTACTCGCTCGAAGTTGGAGATCTCCTCCCCGGCATCCTGCTTCGCCGGGGGGAGGAGCGCCCGGACGGAGCTGACCGAGACCGGCGGTGAAGAGCGACGAGCGGCGCATGAGTGGGGAGAGCGGAGGAGCATGGATGGCGACACGAGTGATGGACTTAGTGGAGGGCGCGGTAACCCTAGCGCTCTCTCCCGTTTTATTGCCTGCACTAGTGAGAAGCGAACGGAGCCGCGAGATGGTTAGCTCGAGTGCAAGCCACCTTGCACTAGCTGGTTACGCTCGATTTGGGCGTTCCCAACAATGCATCCTGGGAGAGCATTTTTGCACTAATGAAGCCAGACTTATGTTCGTGGGCTGCATTGTGCAAGCGCCTAAGGTCCAAGCCACCCATACAATCACACCCTATGTGCCTGTTTGGTTGGAGACCTGGCACGCAACTCGCGCACCCCCCCCCCCCCCCCCCGACGATCAAAATCCAACGTCCTCAACCAGCTTTGCTCCTCAAACCAAATAGATCCTGAGACTGGCTAGTGGCACGATCAACGCCGAGGCGTCATACCCTAGGGAGAGACGACAGGTGTGTGTACGCGCTGGGGATTACACCAAACCATGTGCTTAAGCGAGCTTAATCACGGGTTGGCAATGTGCAATGATGCACGGGAGCTGCGGGACGGGGGACGGGGGAAGAAAACATCCAGGCTTTCTTTCACCACCGAACAAATATTCCCTCCTCCGGATACGCTGGTTGCCTGGTTCCTACACCGCATCGCGATTACTTTCTTTAATTATACACCGAGGGTCGCAGCCTGCAGCCATCTTTTTTTTTGGAAATGAGAATATTTTATTAATTTCAAGAAGTTACATCGAGTGGATACAACGACTTGAAACCGTTCTCGGCCTCTGTCCATTGGGCACACAGCCTACTAGATTTTAGGTTTAACAGACACAGTAATGACTTTCGATCCTGAGACTAGAACGCCATCCATGTGCCTGGGTAAAAAAAATCCTTTGCCACTCGCTCCAACCGCCGAGAGGCCGCAACAAACGCCTCCTGGGAAGTAGGCTTTTGTAGGGTAGCCCATGTACGAAGCCAGTGCGTAGTTCTGTAGATAACCTGCAAAAAATAAGATTGTTTGTTTTCAAATATAGCGTCATTCCTGCAGAGCCAGACAGACCAGCACATGGCTGCCACTCCCACCATGATGAGTGATTTATGATGTTTTGAAATTCCATTCAGCCAGCTCCCGAACATGTTCGATATACTTGTGGGTTGGCAGAGACCCCATGCCATGTATACCGTGGCCCAAGCCATCCGCGCAAAACTGCAGTTTAGGAACAGATGCTGAATCGTTTCATTTTCATGACAGAAGCAGCACTGTTGATTACCCTGCCAGTTCCTTTTCGCCAAGTTATCCTTTGTGAGAATGATGGTGCGCCTAATGTACCAGAGGAATATCTTGATTTTTAAAGGTAGTTTCAGCTTCCATAATTTCTTCTTGACATTGGGAACGTTCTAACTTATTAATCCCCAGTAATATGACTTTACTGAGAAGACACCTGCTGGGTCAAGATTCCATCTGAACTCATCCTCATCGTGGCTGAGTATGATGGGAGCCAGTCAGGCTGCTAGGTCATTCCACATTGCTAGTTTATTTCTGATGAGATTCCTACGCCAAGATAGATTGGGTGTTGGCGCTGAAAGCACTTGACCCACCGTATCATGTTTTCTCCTTGCAATATTATATAGTTGCGGGTATTGTTGTCTCAAGGGTGTGTTACCTAGCCAAATGTCTTCCCAAAATCTAACTTGTGACCCATTCTTTATAACGAAGGTCCCGAACCGGAGGAACTCACTTTTTGTTTTCATCAAGCTTGCCTAGAAATGAGAGTCGCCACTTTTCCAATGGACTTGAACCAGCGGTTTAGTCCCTAGATATTTGTTGCGTACAATCTGCTGCCAAGTACCATATGTTGTCAACAGTTGGTACGGCCACTTGCTGAGCAATGCGATATTTTTAAGTTCGAGATTTTGTATCCCTAAACCTCCTTGTTCTTTAGGTTGGCACAGGATATCCCACTTTGCTAGCCAATATTTTCGTTTGTGCTCATCGCTTTGCCAGAAGAACCGAGATCGGAAGTAATCCAACTTCTTGCGAACCTCTTTTGGAATCTCGAAGAAGGACATCATGTACATTGGTAGGCTGCTAAGAACTGAGTTGATCAAGGTTAGCTGCCCTCCCGTGGAAAGGTTTTTCCCATTCCAGCTACTGAGGCGCTTTTCAAAACATTCTTGTAGTCTCAACCAATCGTTGTTTGACAATCTCCAAAAATGGATCGGGATGCCCAAATAACGAATAGGAAAAGTACCGGTGTTGCATCCGAACAGCTCCCTGTACTGATCCTCAAAGTCCTTGGCCTTGCCAAAACAAAAGAGCTCACTCTTATGGAAGTTAATTTTCAGACCCGATAACTGTTCAAATGCACAAAGAATTAACTTCATGTTTTGAGCCTGTTCCAGGTCATGCTCCATAAAGAGAACAGTATCATCAGCGTACTGTAGGATGGAGAGGCCGCCCTCAACTAGGTGCGGCACCACACCCCTCAGCTGATTGTCCACTTTGGCTCTATTTATGAAAATGGATAGCATATCGGCTACTAAGTTGAAAAGGATGGGTGAGAGGGGGTCGCCCTGTCTCAGACCTTTCCTTGTTTGGAAGAATGGACCTACCTCATCATTGACGTTGATTGCTACACTCCCGCCTGATATAAAGGATTTGATCCACTGTATCCATTTTGGTGCTAATCCTTTCATCCGGAGCGTTTGTAGTAGAAAATCCCATCGTACTTTGTCATAAGCCTTTTCAAAGTCTATTTTGAATATGATTCCACTCTGGTTTTTGCGATGGAGCTCATGCACCATTTCATGAAGAATAACCACTCCTTCGAGCATGTTACGTCCTCTCAGAAACGTTGTTTGAGTGGGGCTAATTAAGTGATCCGCAACCGAGTTGATGCAGATGGTTGCCGCTTTTGTGAGGATTTTAAAGCTTACGTTCAGCAAGCAAATGGGTCTGAATTGTTGGATTTTGCTTGCGTCGTGTGTTTTAGGCAGTAACGTGATTACCCCAAAATTCAGGCTGAAGACTGGTAAGTCTCCAGTATGCAACTCATGGAACACTTGCATCAGGTCCCCCTTGATGATGTCCCAAAAGTGCTGGTAGAACTCAGCTGGGAAACCATTAGGGCCTGGTGCTTTGTTGTGCTCCATGTCGAAAATGGCGTCTCGAATCTCCTTTTCAGTGAAAGGGGCCGTGAGAAAATCGTTTTCGGGTTGGCTGACTTGGGGTATGTCTCCTGTCCTGTGCTCATCAGTATAGAAATTGTTATCCTCAGGAGGGCCGAAGAGATCTTTGTAGAACTGTGTGATATAGGTTTTGAGATTGTTCTGACCCTCAACCTTGATTCCCTCATGGTCCAGTGAAAAGATATGTTTCTTGTGATGTTTGCCATTCGCAACCATCTGGAAATATCTCGTATTGGAGTCTCCAAGGAGGACATCATTTGCTTTGGCCCGCTGGTAGAACTTGATCTCTTCCTCCCGAAGGAGTTTGATCAAGCCATCACGTGCGGTCTCCAGCTGTGATCTTTCATCATCTGTGAGCGGTCTAGTTTCTGCTAAGGTATCAAGAGATGTGACAGTGTTCTGGAAGTGTTGTTTTTGGGTCTTGTATTCCCCTTGTATGTGAGCTGCCCATCCCCGCAGATCTTTTCTAAGGGCCCCCCAATTTACGGTTCCACCGTTGAGCTGCGTTTTGGCCATTCACTGGCTTATTCCATATTTGCACGACACGATCCATGAAGTCCTCATGGGAGAACCAACTCAGCTCCATTTTGAACTGTTTGACCACCCCTGTATAGGATGGTTCACCCGTGTCTAATAGTAGGGGAGCGTGGTCAGATACACCTCTATCGAGAGCATGCACCGTTACCAAAGGGTATTTGAACTCCCATTCTGTGGTCATTAGGACTCTGTCTAATTTTTCAAAAGCCGGGTCTGAAAGAGAGTTAGCCCAGGTGAATTGACAACCTGTTAGCTCAATCTCCCGTAGATCGAAGCTGTCAATTACCGCATTAAACAGGAATGGCCAACGGGGGTTGAAGTTGTTCTTATTCTTCTCTTTGCTATGCCTCATTATATTGAAGTCTCCTCCAATCAACGTTGGCACCGGGTTCTGTTGGCAAGTCCGAACGAGCTCAGCTAAGAATGCTGGTTTAAAGTCATCCTGAGCCGGTCCGTAGACTGCCATTAGAATCCACTTAAAATCGTCACTTTTATTGTGGAGATAGAATTTAATAAAAAAACTCCCCTTCCACAATTAAAGATAACTCTAAGTTTAGGGCATTAATACCTAGCAAAATGCCACCTGACCGCCCTCTCGGTGGAAGACAGTGCTAGATATAATCCGCACCTCCAGATAGGCGATTCAGATTCGCTCTGGACATATCCATTTTTCCGGTTTCCATGACGGCCACAAAGTCTAGATTATGTTCCCTGATTGCCTCTGAAATGTAGCGATATTTAGCCAAGTCTGAAAGACCTCTGTTATTCTAGTAAATTCCTTTCATGGGGAAACACTATTGGATTGCTTTGCAGACCGTCTACGGGCCTTGTCTTTTTTCGCTGATGATTTCGACTTTCGTCCAGATATCTTTAGATCACAAATCTTTGTGGTTAGGTCTGAATCGTCAAAATCAATATCAGTCAGGTCCTTGACCAAGTGGGATAAGAGCACCTCATCTTGTGCGGCGTCTTCCTCATCACTCGGATCAAATGGATTATTCTCCAACCCAGCCTTGTTTAAGTCCTTTTTGCGTAACTGAAGGGGGGCTCTATCTGCTTCTATTCTTCTAAGCGCATTATAGGAGACATGTATGGCATTATTATTGGCCCCTAAGAAGATCCCAATAGGTTTTAATTTTGTCGAGCAGGAATCTTGTGTAAGATTATTGAATAAACCAGTTGAGAGAGTACCTGGTGGCATTCCAGCTGGGCTCGTGCTCGAAGGTGTTGTGGCGCCGATCATATTTTTTGATGCCGTGCGCCTCATTGCCTTTTCCATGATAAGCTCATCTGCTGTAGATATGCCATCAGCATTAAATGAATTGTTTGTGCGAGCACTTCTTCTTTTACCTTCTACTAAGACTGATCCTATAACAGTAGGAGAAGGTTCGTTACCCGGTGTAGTCATTCTTTCTGTCTTTGAGCTGCTGGGCGATATCATCTCTGATGACCCGCGAGGCACCAGCGGCGAGTTGCTGCCGGGTAAATTTGATGAAGGCGCACCCTGGAGACTTCCTGCTGAATCGAGTTGCTGCACAGCTCTGCGAACAGCCGCGGCTGGGCTCGCAACATCTGCCTTCATCGCGCCGGGAGTGGAAAATATGTCCTCACCGGTAGGAATTTCATCTACATCATCGCATCGACACTCGGATAAATCACTAGCACTCAAGTCGATGGAATTACAAGCTGGGTTATACTCACCGTCCGATAGCGCCACCGAATGCTGCATTTGCAGCCCTTGTGTGCTGGACTCCCGTACCTTCTCGTTGTTGCCTGCCGCAGCTGTGTGCGCACGCTGCATGGCCATTATCTGATCATCAGCAGCAGCTAATGCGCTGCCGTTGTTGCTCTTAATCAGCGGTGCACCTGTATCAGACAAAGCTGCAGCAGGTAAGGCATCACCTGATGGTATACATAAAGGATTAGCATTAGTTTTTGCTGAGCACAAAATGTGAAACTTACTAGGAGCGCTTCCAACAGATGGGTGGAAACCATTTTTAGGCCTTGTCACCGCAATCCAGGGGAGCTTATCAGTTTCATTCATGATTTTCAAGGGTTTCCATGGAGGGCAAGGCCGGTTCTTCCCGAGAGGCGTAAGTGCAAGTTGCATGGGTGCAGGACCATAACTATTGCCGGCCTGCGGAATCGACGCATCAGGTTGAGCAGCCTCGTTCCTCCTCTTTTTTGCTGCTGACCCTCCATCCTCATTGTCCTCATTACCCTTATCCGCACCAGCATCATGGTCCATAGGGTCAAAGGTATTTGCCAGAACAATAGCTGGCTGGAAAGAGTCATCTTCGAGCATGTAAGTAACATTATAGCCCACCTTTCCAAAAACCATATTAGTAGTGAGAGGCAGCTGACCCTTGTTCAGAATCCCAACCTTCACTCTAATTACGCCAGTCTTCCTGTAAGTGAGCATGTCGACATCCAGTGTAGCTCCAATGACAGTGCCTAGCGCCCAAAATACCAGGTAGTGACGATAAGAAGGAGGCACCCCCGTGATATGAACCCAGACTTCATCTAGCTCATACGCTGGAATGATGTCTTGATCTTGTTGCCATACCGAAATCGTAAGAGTGACACCATGATTTTTCAATTGATAACCAATGTCGACCATACTGTTTAGGGCTTCTTCACTCGGGAAAGCAACCAAGAAAGAGTCCTGACCCTGTGGAAAGGCCTCCCATTGCCAATCAATCCTTGAAATCCTTGCAAGCTCTGTCTGGACTACCTCAACTGTAACTGGAGCCCCAGTGACCGTAACCAGACTTGTAGGCACTGGGTGAGGGGCATCCAGGTTGTAGTCTGCCTCTGAGATTTGCATGAATGCCAGTTCTGTTTTCGCGGACCCAAAAAAGGCCGCACAGCCATCTGCGAGTGTTTGTACGTACGCTGTCCCGCCGTTTAACTTGAGCCTACGAACGAGAGGAGAGGAGCTTTCTCAGCCCTCCCATTACCAAAAATTATTCAGCGATTAGCAAAAAAGCATTATGCATGCCTGCATGTGGCGATGCAGTACGAAAGTGCATAAGAAATGTGCCAGCCAGCAACCACTAAATCCTTCATGATCATCGGTTTCTGGCTACTTAACGCCAACTTGTTACTGATAACAAATAAAAAAATGCCAAAAAAATTCATGAAACATTTGCATTCACTGAAAACATGAATTTCCAGAGAGGAGCAAAAATTCCCTCGTTCAATGATAGAGATGAGAGAGAGAGAGAGAGAGAGAGAGAGAGAGAGAGAGAGAGAGAGAGAGAGAGAGAGAGAGAGAGAGAGAGAGAGAGAGAGAGAGAATCAAGAGGGCAGATTAGTACCTCCAACGCCATGTGGGTTAATCTAAACACCAAGGAAAAAAACCACCCAGCAGAGCAGAGACGCGTAATAATGCCGCAATAATGGCTGAATAATCCACCCCCTCTTCCAAGGGGATTTCAGAGGCTGCAAAGCGAGGGGAAGGGGCAGCTTCACATCACATGGCCCCCATCTTAGCCCCACCCTGGCCCTTGCTGCCATGGGAGAATTAACAAAGGGGAAGGGGCCGTGAGAGGCGAGCGCAACCGTGGAGGCGGCCATGTGTGCCTGCATGTGGGCTAGCGAAGCGGGGGTTACCGAGTTGGAAGGGAGGCTTAGCTAATCGCATTCCATTTGCAGTTGGTGGCCGCATCTTGCATGATTGCGGTTGCCTTGCTTGCAGGCAGCTCGTATGGGTCAGGTACCTTGTTGCCGCCTCCATCTTTCTCTGTTCCCGCTAAGCCAGAAACTTGCCACACTCACCATCTTTCGAACTGAATTCTGCGACAAACAGAAATGTTAAAAAAAATCAAAGGAATTAGCTTTTTTTTTACATGACCTTTGATTACTGAATGAAGTTGCTGCCTGAGACCGGAACTTAATTGAACTTGTGAAACTGAAATCGCGTATAAGAGTGACAAACCTTAGCAGTCGCCGGAGCCGGACGGTGTGAAATGTAGCATGCATGTTTAGGGAGAGGAGAGGATCCATGGGTGCATCATGTTCATGTTCGCCGGCAGCCAGGTGGGTCCAATAATGGCAGCCCATCTGTAACATGGGAAGGTTCTGAGAGGAAGACAGGGTGGGCGAGTAATTGGAGTTAGGGAGGGAGGGATCATGTTATTTGTTGCGTGACTGAACTACAAAGGGCAGGATTAGTTGTGCAGGATAGTACACTTGATAAAGTGGAAACAGTTGAGTCGGTTGGGCTGACTTTTTGAGGGGAGGACAAGGGTCCTGTTGCTACCTGTACTTTTCAGGGCTTGTTTATAAGGGGCCGTTTAGTTGCCAAAAATTTTCACCCAAAAATTTTCACCTCCCTTTAAACATATGTATGAAGCACTAAATGTAATTAAATAACAAAACTAATTACACAGTTTGGATGTACATGACAAGACGAATCTTTTAAGCCTAATTAGTGCATGATTAGCCATAAGTGCTACAGTAACCCACATGTGCTAATGACGCGGTCAAAGACCTTAAAAGATTCGTTTTGTGGTTTCCAAGTGAGTTCTGAAATTAGTTTTTTAATTAGTGCCCGAAAAACCCTCCCGACATCTGGTCAAACTATTGACGTGACATCCAAAAAATTTCGCGTTTGCAACTAAACGGCCCCTAAGCTAGATGTTCCCCAGGGCAAAGATGATCAATGGCTGCTACATGGCAACTTTTTAGTTTTTACTACTACTACTGCTGCTACCTCTGTAACCCCAATACTTCAACATGACCCCGTATCACGTATCCGATACATATCCGCGTATCCGTATCCGATACTCCGATACACCTTTGTGCCTTTAAGTTTTGCAGAAATTTGACGTATCCACGTATCCGTATCGGGCCGATACTGATACGCCTATCTGTATCGGTGCTACATAGGCTGCTACATATTTAGCTGACAGGATGAAGATGAATACTGTTTCTTATCTGTTTGATTCATGCTCAAAATGTCAAGAAGTTGTGCAGAAACCGTTCGACGCACTGGTAATTGAACATACAAGTGTTACATACAGTGTAATGTGCTGATATACATTAGCCAAAAACCTAGTTGATCTTTGCGTGTAAAGCAGGAATTTATTGATCAATCTAACTGAGGTGATTCAGCAAATAGCCCATCCAACAATGACATTCATATTTGTAAAACAGGGAACATGCCATCAAGTCATCTGAGCTAGACGTCCCAAGCATATAAAAGGGAAGCATGCTCATGAAAAGGAAGACGCCGCATGATGACATTGATTGAAGTTCTTGGACCTGCTTGGATGCTAGCTTTGCTTCATCACGACAAGTTACACGTGTTACTGCATTAGCAGTAATTTACTCAGTGCTTCGTCATGCCACCTTTCCAAGATTCTGATCTTTCCGGGGCAGGCCATTTACGCCACACTTTTATAGCAGGATTTCACATATTGCCTGTTCATGCAGATGACAGCCGTCTCAGACATTCATAGGGACGTTGTTACTTGTTAGAGTGTGACATTTGAATTCTATGGAACTTATCTAAAATATGTACCACTAATTAGACCATGCACTGAAGATTAATACATAGAAACATGCAAAATAGGCTAATGTAATGAACTAATATAATGAAGGCTGGTTACTTCATCTACTTTTCTACTTTATATATTAGAAATGGCATATTACCCTTATTAGGAGATTTTTAAATAGTCATATGCAAGGTCGGCAATCAAATTTTTACATACTACACGTAACCAATATATAGAGAACGTACAAAAAGGTCAAATCAGTACTTCTGCAGTATTGAAATCTATATTTTTGGGATTTCTTTTTTTAAAAAAAAAGTTTCATCAAAGTGCATGGCAGTGAAGATCCCCTAAAATTGACAATCTAGCACACCTATGTGCTACAGGAAACTAAAGGCTGACGTACTCAAGAATCTAATCAATAAGAGGGAGAGAAAAGGACTTTCCATGTGATGGAAATAATTTAGCTTGGGCAAGTTGTGCACATGCTTCTATACCACTATCGTTCAATAACTAATTAGAAATTTCCTAAATCCCATGCCCTTCCGTGCAACTTTTTTATGTTTTTGCAAAGAAGTGCAGTTTCGCTTGAAATATCTTACAGCTCAGATATAACATTGCAGCAAGTGAATCCTGTATAATCAGCTTGGTGGTGCGGAAAACCTGTCAAAAGTTCAGAGTCACTGTTATCATGAAACAAACAGGCCTGGACTTGGAATCTTTGTCACAGAACACTACATGCAATGTATTATGAATCACTGAAATGGTTCTGTATGGATCGTTGCAACCTCACTTAATCTGTTAGACACTTAAAAAGTACCACCGCTGATTAATTGATTTAGAACAAAAGCGGGATTCTTTCTTACCAGCAGGCAAGCCTAACCAGAAAAGAAGGATAGAAGATTCCTGCTCACTTTTCACTCCTTGTATGCTTGTATAAGATAATCATAAAAATATGTGCTACTGATGACACCTGGAACAGAATCTTACAGTGCCTATAGATTTCCAACCTGCAAAGGATCACTGACACAAGTTCCATTGTACATACAAGATGAGATTAAAGTACTAGTTTTGGAATCAGTCATTTGTTAAACACCCACAGCACGCTTGCTGCTCCTCCTATGTAGCTTTGCGGCCTTTGCCTCCTTCGAGTAGTACATTATGCTAACCAAGAGACCTTGGCGTTAACCATGCCTGTCCATTTAGTGAACTCCCATTGTTCAGTGGATGGCACTGCTTGCTTTATTTATTTTCCCAAAATGATGATCGAGTTTCGCTTGAGATCTTCATTTCCTCCGAAATGTTGATAGAATTAGCTTGTTGCCAATATCTGTACTTCAAAGTAGGCTAAATCTTCTGAAGAATTTCAGTACTTTCCAAACTCAAACATAACTACTTCATTAAAAAAAGTTGAAATAAACTCATTTTTCACAAACTCATCATTACTGAAAATTCGCGTTTGTACTTCAGATCAGCAGCAGAACTGTACTCGCTCTCACATAGTTCAAAAAATAAAAAAAATAAAAAACTGGACCCTCAAGCTAAATTATACTCCAATTCAACAGCATCCATAGCTGAAAAACAACTATGCCTACAAGAACACAGTAGGGAATAAACTCCAATGGAAGCCCCCATGTTCTGCGTTATACAATGATTGCAATTCCTTTTCTTTAACCCATTTGTTTAACCCAGCAAGACAAATTTCTCTCTCCAATGACGAGTGACCAATCTGCCTTTCCCACATTCCCTTCACCACATGGGCCATGTCTCCCCAAGCTCTCAATAATTCCAAGGGCATTTCCAGCCTATGTCCATGCCTCCTCCCAACCTTTACACTCTCATACCGAGCTGTTCTTGTGCTATCCTCAGGCCCCACAGAGGCTACTGAACCATCAACCATGTACCTAACACTAAACCAACACAGCAGTATACCAATGCAGTAGCATGCCACCATGTAGTACTTTCTAATCATCCAATCCCTCTCCAAACACATAAATTAATGCATTAATCTGATCCTAATCATAGACATGGACACAGGCTATATACTTTCCTGCGAGTTTCCCTCCATTTCTCTATTGCTTCAAACACGGAAATGAAAACACAATACTGCTAGTGAAGGAGGGCTGGAGACGGCGGCCGAGGAGTGGAGGAGAAGGCAAGAACTGAAGAACCGAGTATGACAAGTGCCACTCCAAGGCGTGGTAGCACTTGGCACTTGTTCTTCCCCTTGTCCTTCTCCTTGGCACTCCTGTGCTGCATTGCCGTGTCCAATGCCGCCGGCGACGAGGCCGCGGCGTTGCTTGCCATCAAGGCGTCGCTCGTCGACCCCTTGGAGAAGCTCGGGGGCTGGACTTCGGCGTCGGTCTCGTCACATTGTACCTGGGAGGGCGTGCGTTGCAATGCCCGGGGAGTGGTCACCGGCCTCAACCTCGCCGGCATGAACCTGAGCGGCACCATCCCCGACGACATCCTCGGCCTTACCGGCCTCACCTCGATCATCCTGCAGAGCAACGCGTTTGAGCACGAGCTGCCGCTGGCGCTCGTGTCCATTCCGACGCTCCAGGAGCTCGACGTCAGCGACAACAACTTCGCCGGCCACTTCCCCTCCGGCCTCGGCGCATGCGCCTCGTTGACATACCTCAACGCGTCGGGCAACAATTTCGCCGGCCCGCTCCCGGCCGACATCGCCAATGCCTCCTCGCTCGAGACGCTCGACTTCAGGGGCGGCTACTTCTCCGGCACGATCCCCAAGTCCTACGGCAAGCTCCAGAAGCTCAAGTTCTTGGGTCTCTCCGGCAACAACCTTGGCGGCGCTCTTCCAGCCGAGCTGTTCGATATGTCGGCATTGGAGCAGATGCTAATTGGCTACAATGAGTTCTCCGGCGCGATCCCGGAAGCAATTGGCAAACTCGCCAGTCTCCAGTATCTCGACCTGGCGATCGGCAAATTGGAAGGCCCAATTCCGGCGGAGCTCGGCAGGCTGCCCAACCTCAATACCATCTACCTCTACAAGAACAACATTGGAGGCCCGATACCCAAGGAGCTCGGCAACCTCACCTCCCTCGTCATGCTCGACCTCTCCGACAACGCGCTCACCGGCACCATCCCCGCGGAGCTGGGGCGGCTCACTAACCTGCAGCTGCTCAACCTCATGTGCAACAGGCTCAAGGGCGGCATTCCGGCGGGCATCGGCGAGCTCCCCAAGCTGGAGGTGTTGGAGCTGTGGAACAACTCCCTCACCGGCCCATTGCCACCGTCGCTCGGGAGCGCGCAGCCGCTTCAGTGGCTCGACGTGTCGACGAACGCGTTGTCCGGGCCGGTGCCCACCGGCCTCTGCGACATCGGCAACCTGACGAAGCTGATCCTGTTCAACAATGTCTTCACAGGCCCGATCCCGGCGGGCCTGACCACGTGCTCGACGCTTGTCCGCGTGCGCGCGCACAACAACCGGCTCAACGGCACGGTGCCCGCGGGGCTCGGGCGGCTCCCGCGGCTGCAGCGTCTCGAGCTCGCCGGCAACGAGCTGTCCGGGGAGATCCCAGACGACTTGGCGCTCTCGACGTCGCTCTCCTTCATCGACCTCTCCCACAACCAGCTCCGGTCCGCGCTGCCGTCGAACATCCTGTCGATCCCGACGCTCCAGACGTTCGCGGCCGCCGACAACGAGCTGATCGGCGGCGTGCCGGACGAGATTGGCGACTGTCCGTCGCTGTCCGCCCTCGACCTGTCCAGCAACCGGCTGTCGGGTGCGATTCCGGCAAGCCTCGCGTCGTGCCAGAGGCTTGTCTCTCTCAGCCTGCGGAACAACCAGTTCACCGGTCAGATCCCAGCGGCGATCGCCAAGATGTCGACACTGTCTGTTCTCGATCTCTCCAACAACTTCTTCTCCGGCGAGATACCGAGCAACTTCGGCACCTCACCGGCGCTCGAAATGCTCAACCTGGCGTACAACAACCTCACTGGTCCCGTGCCAACGACGGGTCTTCTGAGGACAATCAACCCCGACGAGCTTGCCGGGAACCCGGGCCTGTGTGGTGGTGTCCTGCCGGCGTGCGGGGCTACCTCCCTGCGGGCCTCGTCGACTGAGGCGTCTGGCCTCCGGCGGTCACACATGAGGCACATCGCCGCAGGGTGGGCGATCGGAATCTTTGCCTTGATTGCGGCATGCGGCGGCGTCTTTCTCGGCAAGCAGCTGTACCAGCGGTGGTATGTCAATGGCGGGTGCTGCGACGATGCCGCCCTCGAGGAAGACGGGAGCGGTTCGTGGCCGTGGCGCCTCACGGCGTTCCAGCGGCTGAGCTTCACCAGCGCCGAGGTGCTCGCCTGCATCAAGGAGGACAACATCGTGGGGATGGGCGGCACGGGGGTGGTCTACCGCGCGGACATGCCACGGCACCATGCCGTCGTCGCCGTCAAGAAGCTGTGGCGCGCGGCCGGGTGCCCCGAGGAGGCCGCCACGGTCAACGGGCGGCAGGACGTGGAGGCGGGCGGCGAGTTCGCCGCCGAGGTGAAGCTCCTCGGCCGGCTCCGGCACCGCAACGTCGTGCGCATGCTGGGGTACGTGAGCAACAACCTGGACACCATGGTGCTGTACGAGTACATGGTGAACGGCAGCCTGTGGGAGGCGCTGCACGGGCGGGGGAAGGGCAAGATGCTGGTGGACTGGGTGTCGCGGTACAACGTCGCGGCGGGCGTCGCCGCCGGGCTGGCGTACCTCCACCACGACTGCCGGCCGCCGGTCATCCACCGCGACGTCAAGTCGAGCAACGTGCTCCTCGACACCAACATGGACGCCAAGATCGCCGACTTCGGCCTCGCCCGCGTCATGGCGCGCGCGCACGAGACCGTGTCCGTCGTCGCCGGCTCCTACGGCTACATCGCGCCAGGTCAGTAGCAACAGCAATCGCCACCGTCGCCGTCGGCACATCAACGGCAAGTTAGCCTCGGGGAGCTCGTAGTGATGTGTAGTGATCTGGATGGCTGTTGCAGAGTACGGGTACACGCTGAAGGTGGACCAGAAGAGCGACATCTACAGCTTCGGCGTGGTCCTGATGGAGCTCCTCACGGGGCGGCGGCCGATCGAGCCGGAGTACGGCGACAGCACGGACATCGTGGGCTGGATCAGGGAGCGGCTGCGCACCAACAGCGGCGTGGAGGAGCTGCTCGACGACGGCGTCGGCGGCCGCGTGGACCACGTCCGGGAGGAGATGCTGCTGGTGCTGCGCATCGCGGTGCTGTGCACGGCCAAGTCCCCCAAGGACCGGCCCACGATGCGGGACGTGGTGACCATGCTCGGCGAGGCCAAGCCGCGCCGCAAGAGCAGCAGCGCCACCGTGGGCGCCACCGTCGTGGACAAGGACAAGCCGGTGTTCACGACGTCGCCGGACTCCGGTTACCTATAGGCTGGGGATGAGGCGGGAGACCAAAAGACGACTCGGGCGTTCGCGGGATGCGTACGTTCTGTATGTAGTTCATGCCATGTACAATATTTTACATAGTTTTGATCGATTCATGTATACTTTTGTTAAGTTCAGAGGGAAAAGGAGATTAACGTAACCAATGTTTATACGTTTACAATTTTAGGATGTAAAGCAATTG
The DNA here is from genome assembly GCF_016808335.1 of Panicum virgatum. NCBI lineage: Eukaryota > Viridiplantae > Streptophyta > Magnoliopsida > Poales > Poaceae > Panicum > Panicum virgatum. The sequence goes on from NC_053153.1 coordinate 79,389,861, forward strand.
ATCCCTTTGAATAATAGAAAAACCATTTTTAGACTACAAGCCGGTAACAGTGCTGCTGCGATCTGTTCCTGTTGGTGTGTGGTAACGCTCCAGATCAGATTTGGCTGCAGCCGTTTCTCCTTTTTGAGGAAAGGTCTGCTACTACAGATGGGCCGTAAGCCCGTAACATGGTTGCCCTATTTCTCGCGTTTTTTTATTTTTATATTTAAAAAAACAAAATTTCAAAAATATATGCTGAATAGGGAAAATTTTAAAAATGGGTGCCTATCGCCCCCCTAATGGGCGACAGGGTGCCTGCCGCCCATCCAGTTGGCGAAAGGATCTAAATGTAAAAAAATTTACATTTAGGTCATGGCGCCCAGGGCGCATTAAACAGTGAACTTGTAAAATTAATATAAAATCGTAGAAAAATTAGAAAAATATAAACTCAACTGTTCTTGATTCTATGAAACAAGATATACAACTTTTGTTACATAAAGTTTTCATTTGATCAATGTATCTTGCTCTATTTTAAATACCAATTTAATGCACTTTTATTTAAATCTCAAGATCCATCCTTTCAATGCATGTTATATTTGGCCAGAGTGTTGCATATGGTGAGCATAGGCTTGTACAAAATTGATAGGCCCAGAAAACATTTATAGAATAAGTTTTTAAATTAGATCTTGCAATATGTCTAGTTTAAATGAGTTATTTATCCATGCTGCTATACTGAGTATTAGAAGCCATAACTTTTACAGTACCATTATTTTATTTCCTAAGAGCTATAAAAAAAGTTTGGTAAATTTTAGATAAGTACAACTAGACCAAATGAATTATTTCATATTTTTCTAGGTACAAGAACTATTTTTCTTGATTTACATACATTGATCAAATGAAAAACTTTATGTAACAAAAGTTGTAGATCTTATTTCATATAATCCATAACAATTGAGTTTGTATTTTTCTGATTTTTTTATAATTTTATATCGATTTTACAAGTTCATTGTTTAATGCGCCCTGGACGCCAGGACCTTTTTTTTACATTTAGATCCTATTGCCAACTGGATGGGCGACAGGGTGGCTGTCGCCCACCCATTTTTGAAAATTTTCCTATTTGACATATATTTTTGAAATTTTGTTTTTTAAAATATAAAAATGAAAAAATGCCCTATTTCTCTTACGCTCGGCCCAGCATTCTTTTTAAGGAAACGAGCCATTGCCCTCTCTCTTCTCTATGACTCGGGACCGCATTCTCTCCCCTTTCAACGATGGGCCAGGGACCCAGGGTCCTCTATAGGCCCGGCCTAGTTTGTCCTGCAAGAACTCCACCCTCATGACTCGGCCCATTCTCTGGCCATGATCGCCCTTGCAAGTTCAAGTCTGCAGTACATCCAAGATGCGAAAGGGCGTCATGCTAGTTCCTCTGCAAGTCTGCAGTACATCCCATGCTGCGACACCTTCTGAAGAAGATAGAAAAGAACGATAGGATAACATTACATAGTTCTTCAGTTCCTTCAAATTTACAGAATCGAAGCAAATATCTATCACAAAACCTCTTCAAAACATATCCAAGATTCAAGGTTAAAGCCAAAATTGGATCCATAATGATTGTTAAAAGTAAATGATTGGCCTAAAAGAAGGCATTACAATGTAATAGAGTAACAATCCTCACGCTTTATGCCGTCAGTTCTCAGTTTGATCCTATGCTTTGAGGTGACACCATCCCTTTGCTTTGCATGGGCCCAGATTCGACTCCCAAACATCGGAACAATGCCGTGCTTTTTGATGCCAAATTTCACCGCAACCTGCCAACATGGAGGACATTATTGCCTTTACTAGCTTGTGATGCCGACTGCCCTGTGGCCTTTTTTACTCGAGCTCCTCCACGGACTGATGTCTGGTTGTTCATCAGCAACAGACCCTGAAAACTGTTAGTTGGCTTGCATGCTTCTGCGTCTTTTTGGGTAACAGCCATCTGTGCTGTTTAAAAAGACTTCGGCGCAAACTGTAGGCGGCGGTGAGACCAAACTCTCTAAACCCTATGTAATTTTGTTGCTGAAAGGTAATGAAATCAGGGCAAAGTCCCGGTTTGGAAAAAGCAACAGACCCTGAAATTCCTCGTCAAAGGAAACAGATACCTTAACTTTTTTGTACAAAAATGTGGCTCTGCTCCAATTTGCATAGATTTAGAATAAGAATACTAAGTAAATTACAAAACCATATGCCCACATCATGCATCTAGTTTGGAGTGCAAGTGTACAGTCCACGGCATATGCAAGATAGACTAGAGAGGACGGCAGCCAACATGAAAGTTGAAAGGTGTGCCTAGCTAGTACTCCTGAATAAATGAGCACGCTAGATTCTTCCAGACAGTAAAACCTTCAACAATCCTCACAGAAATTTCGGTGAAAACAACTTTCACAGAAAGCATGCCACCGTCGATTCAAATTGGGGAAATTGATTGCCAGTAGTGTGCAGTACCAACTTCAGAATAAACCAACCCACATTTATATGAGCAAGGGCCACACTAAAGAGAAAAGAAGAAACAGATGATCGACAGTTAACACGTCAGCCAACAAACCAACAGCAAATACCGAACTATGGGTAAATGGAGAATTAATATTCAAAATATCATATCCGTGTCAGTGGTACATGTCAAAGAGATTTTTGGTAATATTACCATTACGTGACAAAATACATGTAGTAGCCAGCTGACAGGATACTGTATTACAGCTGTAGTAACTTTTTTTTTTTGAAGTAAGATCGAGTGTAGTAACTTCGTTGATAGAAGAACTTCAGAGAGGATGTACCTGACGTCTAGGACTTTCTTTCTTCTACTTCATCCTTCAGTCCTTGTGACTTCTAGGAGGCCATCGTGTGCTCATCGACCAACCACGCATTCACAAAGAAGAGTTAAAAGTCTGTACAACAATAACAACATAGTCTTTTTTCCCAAGCAAGTTGGAGTAGACTAGAGATGAAACCCGAAAGAAATAAGTTCAAGGTTCAGGCACATTGATAGCTAGTCTCCAAGCGCTCCTATCCAAAGCTATCTCTTTAGAGATATTCCAATCATTAAGGTCTCTCTTAACCAACTCATCCCACATCAGTTTAGGTCTACCTATACCTCTCTTTATATTATCGACCCGCTCAAGAACCCTATTACGCACCGGCGCCTCAGGAGATCTTCGTTGGACATGTCCAAACCATCTCAGCCGATGCTGAGTAAGTTTTTCCTCAATTGGTGCCACCCCGACCCTATCCCGAATAACTTCGTTCCGGACTCTATCCATCCTTGTGTGCCCGCAAAACCACCGCAACATCCGCATCTCTGCTACACTCAGTTGCTGCACATGTCGCCTTTTTGTAGGCCAACATTCAGCACCGTATAACATCGCCGGACGAATTGCTGTCCTATAGAATTTGCCTTTTAGCTTTTGTGGCACCCTCTTGTCACAAAGGATGCTAGAAGGTTGCCGCCATTTCAACCAGCCAACTGAAATTCTATGCCTAACATCTTCATCAATGTCGCCATCCTTTTGTAGCACCGATCCTAAATACCGAAAAGTATCCTTCTGGACCACCACTTGCCCATCTAGACTAACGTCAACCCCCCTCATGCCTAGTCGCGCTGAAATCGCACATCATGTACTCGGTCTTGGTCCTACTAAGACTGAACCCTTTCGACTCTAACGTGCGTCTCCACAGCTCTAACTTCCTATTAACCCTGCCCTACTCTCATCAACTAGCACCACATCATCAGCAAAGAGCATACACCAAGGGATCTCACCTTGTATATCCCTTGTGACCTCATCCATCACTAAAGCAAATAAATAAGGGCTCAATGCTGACCCCTGGTGTAGGCCTATGTTAATAGGAAAGTCGGTGGTGTTGCCATCACATGTCCGGACAAACGTCGTCGCATCCTTGTACATATCCTTAATGAGGGTAATGTACTTAGTTGGGACTTTGTGCTTCTCCAAAGCCCATCACATGACATTTCTCGGTACTTTGTCATATGCCTTCTCAAGGTCAATGAAGACCATGTGCAAGTCCTTCTTCTGTTCCCTATATCTCTCCATCAATTGTCGTATTAAGAAAATCGCATCCATGGTTGACCTTCCAGGCATGAACCCAAATTGGTTTTGGGTCACACTTGTCACTCTTCTTAGGCGATGCTCGATAACCCTCTCCCAAAACTTCATCGTATGGCTCATCAGCTTAATCCCACGATAGTTAGTACAACTTTGAACATCGCCCTTGTTTTTGAAGATAGGTACTAATATACTTCTCCTCCATTCTTCCGGCATCTTGTTTGACCGAAAAATGAGATTAAAAAGCTTAGTTAACCATACTATTGCTCTATCTCCTAAGCATCTCCACACCTCAATGGGAATACCATCAGGGCCCATCGCTTTACCTCTCTTCATTCTCTTCAAAGCCTCCCCGATCTCTACCTCCTGAATTCTCCTCACAAAACGTCTGTTGGTATCGTCAAAAGAGTCATCTAACTCAAGGATAGGACCCTCACTCTCCCCATTAAATAACTTGTCGAAGTACTCTCTCCATCTATCCATGATCTCCTCATCCTTCATTAGTAGTCGATCTGTCCCATCCTTAATGCATTTGATTTGATTGATGTCCCTTGTCTTCCGCTCGCGGATCCTAGCCATCCTATAAATGTCCTTCTCCCCTTCTTTCGTGCCTAGCCGCTGATACAGATCATCATACGTCTTATCCTTTGCTACACTCACAGCTCGCTTTGCAACCCTCTTCGCTAATTTATAGCCATCGATGTTGGCTGCACTCTTGTCAAGGTGGAGGCGCCTCAAACACTCCTTATTCTCCTTAATAGCCCTTTGCACCTCGTCGTTCCACCACCAGGTGTCTTTCCCCTCCTGTTTGGCTCCCCTACTCACGCCAAACACCTCTGAGGCCACCTTCCGAACACATGTTGCCATCTTTAGCCACATGTCATCTGCGTCTTCTCCTTCTTCCCAAGGCCCCTCACCTAGCATCCTTTCCTTAAACGCTTGTGCCGCTTCCCCTCTAAGCTTCCCCTCAAGAGTTAAAAGTCTGTACGCCAACTTATTTGAAGAAACAAATTCAATTCATGACAAGATAACTGGTATCATACATGCTTCTATTCTCCAGTTATATGAAAGCACAATTTGAAGAAAAGAGATAGTTTCAGATGAGATTTGGTCCAACATGGTCACAAAAAAATCTTGCATGATCAAAGCAGACAAAGGAACTCATTGACAAATGATGGAAGGCGGCTCACTCTTACCACTAAAAAAACCTAGACCAACTTAGGAGGAACTATGTGGTTTTATATTAAGAAGAAACTTACTCTTACCACTTAACAGCCCCAGTTAACAATATCGAGTCGTCAGTACTTGCAGAACTAGCATAGAATCATCAATCTGAGCACACTAAAGCCAGGCAACTAGGCCTGTTAAGTAGAAGAGATAAATAAGAATAACCAACTACATAGGCTGGCAAGTTATAAGATAAATAGTGACATAAGTTACTACCAAAAAAAAAAGAAATTTTGTAAAGTAGGCAGAGTTATCTCAAATCTCATGTTTGTAAAACACTTCATTCTGACTGGATATCAGAGCATCTTGTATGAGGAAATTAGTCTCCATGTGTCCCTCTTTGATTGATTACATACTAACTTGAACATATGAACAGATGGTACTAGTATCCACAGATCTAAAACATATAGATATAGCTCTAAACACAACAAAACAAACAAGGTAATACAATAACAAAATCGATATACCTCTAAATCCTGTAAGGGCTTACAAAGGATTATTGACCAAAAACATCAAACAAAAATTAGTGTAGAAAATGATATTTATAGGGGTAAGCAAACACTGTGTGCCAAATTTCCCCAAAGCATTTTTGGTGGAATGGCTTCTTACAACTGTAGGGTGAACTAGACCATCAATGATGTTCATGATCATCATAACTACTGGGTCTTGACCTATGTGCAATGTATTTGCATCAGAACATCTTCAGAGAGTGTATCTAACTGTGCTCCCTTGATCACATCTCCAAGATGATATACCTTGTGGTTTAATTCTGTCCTCTTTGTTCACTTTTCCAAGAATTCTTGGCAGCTTCAGCAGATGAGCTATTAGGATCTCCACCTTTTTCTTTGGGTTTCGAGAAGAATGGATCCCATTGGTGAGGTCCAATTGTCCGCTGTCCATCTTCTAATAGACTATACTTCCAGCTATTCTCTTCAATAAAATCTTTATCTTCTCGGCCTGCCATGATATCTCTTCTCAACTTTGTCACTTTGTTAATGATTGCCTCTATGGAAACATCAAATGCATCTTTCAAGGTTTCCAGTTTTGATCTTGGATCAGCATATATCACCCTTGGTATTAGATTGATGACCTCCTCTCTCATGTTCTTGACCACATCTGGGTGAATACTTTTTAGCCGCTCCTCGATGCTGGCATTTCTTGTACGGATGTCATCTTCAGGGATGAAGACGGAGTACCTTGTATAGTTCTTTGGAAGATGCCATGTATATTGGACGTAAGCTGAACCAGGATGGAAGAAAACAGGTATGCAGCCAGCCAACATGGAGTCAAAGGCAGATCTTCTTGTGTAGGAGTCACCCTGAGGCTGCAAGCAGAACAAAGAACTCTGGAACATTTTCATGATTGTGCTCGGGGAGTGGCACTTGCTCTCCCCAAGGTCACACTCCAACAACTTACAAACACTTGAGCTCCTGCATTGATCTATGAGTTGCTCTCTGATGGACATTGGATCACCAGGACGTGGAGCACCTGCAAACGAGAAGAGCCATGGGCGCTCCAAGCTCCTCATTCTATCTTGCCAGAGGAAAACATCAGCATCCTTTGCAGGGTGGAAGTATGTAGGATATGGTATTCCAAAATCATTTGAATTCCACGGGCTTGACTCCACCACAAGCATTGACATGTTCTTTGCAGCCGGCAAGAAGAGCAGCTTGCTTCCCCAATCCGACTCTTCCTCCGTCAACCTTCTGAAATCCCAAGTGATCCTCCCTGCAACTAAGAAATGGTCACGCCCGCCCATCACATTCCACTCAGGCTTCTTCATCAACCAGTCCACCAAATCAAGCGAGGCGGCATCCCTGGTCGAGATATTATGACCCCAGAGATATCTTGCAATATCAAACCCAGCATAGAATGGCACAAATACCGCTGCGGCAATTGACGAGTCCTTGGTCAGGCACTCGTACTGCTTCATCCTGTTGCCAAAAATAACATCCACGGAGAATTGGTTGGTGCCATACCACCCGGTGCTGGAGAAGACACCCTCCTCGTCGCTCAACGGCGGGCCAAGCCCGTCGTTGTTCATGAACCTGCACATGTTGGTCCACACGCTGAGCTTCTCGCAGTCCCGGAGCATGTCCTCGTTGAACCGCGGCGGCAGCTCGTGCACGTAGATGTACCGGCCGCCGCACGGGTCGCTCTTGTTCTCGGCCGTCTTGAGCGCCCGCTCGAACGGGTACGACGCTGCCACCTTGGGCGGCGCCTCCTCCTGGCGGGCTGCGGCGGCAGGATTCTCCTCCTTCTCCTCCTCCTCCTCCTCCTCCTCCTTGGGGCGCGTGACAGGAGGCGGCCGCTCCGACGCGCGGGCGGGCGGCTCTAGGGGCATGTCGTGGCGGGCGGCGCCGTCAGGTTCGGGGAGCTGGAGGCGGGCGCGGGCAATGCGCACCCCGCCAGCCTGCGCGTCGGGCTCGTTGGAGACGACGGCGAAGTGGAAGTAGAAGATGAGGACCCAGAACATGGCGCAGAGCGTGGCGAGGAAGCAGAGGCGGGAGGACGCCGGCTTCCCGCCGCCCTTCTCCATGTCGTCGTGGTGGGACGGCAGGACCGACCGCCGCCTCATGGAGGCCCGCCGCGCCCGCGCCAACACCGCCGCCGCCGCCCCCCGCACCGACAGCTCCGAATCACAGCCCGGGGCCCGAACCGCGCCGCATCAACGACGCCGGTTACCCGGAACAAACGGCGGAATCGGGACGGGGTTCGCGACCGGGCGCGGAGAAACCGGATCGGCGGATCGCGCGAGCGAGCGCTAGAACGGGAGGGGAGGGGAGGGGAGCGGAACGGAGGGGAAAAGGGAGGTTTTGGTTTGGCTTTACGGGGGGTCCGGACGGCCGCTTTCGTTCGTTAGCGTCCGGCGGGGGATTTTGTAATTTTTCTCGGGTTTTGGAAGAACACGGGGGGCGTTTATTATTGCCTGCCGGAGGGTGATGGCGTTGTGGTTGTGGGGGACGGCCGGGCCGGAGGCGGGTGAGACGTGGCGCCCCGCCGGCCGTCTTGCGGGACGTGGGGCAGGAGTGGCGTGCGCGTCGCCGTGGCGCGGCCGCGCTGGACGTGGCGGTGGGGGAGAAGACGACGGAGGACGCAACGAATATGTGCGGGCGCAGCCCAGGTGGAAATGCCGAGCTGCTAAAATTTCCAGTCACCTACCACCTGCGTGAAACCATTTTTTTGCTCCAATAGGGCCGTGTTTGGTTAAGGCTCGAAACAATTTTGCGAAAACTTTTTTTTTCCCCTTTGACCACTAATTTAGAGTATTGAATAAAGTCTAATTACAAAACCACCCCCACAACCCCCCGTGTAAATCGCGAGACGAATCTAACGAGGTCTTTGCCCGTGCGATTAGAGGATTGTTACTGTAGCATCACTGTAGCAAATCATCAATTAATTACCGTCATTAGATTCATCTCAAAAAATTACATCCGTCCCTGAAAATTTTTTGCAAATAAACTACATTTAGTACTCCATGCGAAAGTTCATCTTTTTGTGAAATCTTAATTTGACACGTAGCCAAACGCGGCCTAGTGCTCGGTAGCTGTGACATGCGAACAGTGACGAAATGTGCCCATGGAAATTGACGGCCGCCATCGGAATTTGGAAACGAGATTTTTCGGCATACAAGTCCTTGTTCGTGTGACCTAAGGTAGCACGGTTGAGGCTTTTGCCCTTTTCAAATACTGGGAGTTTGAGCTGAATTTCCCGGACAGTGACAAGGCTAGCGAGATGGTGGCGTCATGGGACGAGGAGGGAAGTCAACGTTTTGAGGGGCATGTTCTGCTCCATTCAATTTCCATCTGCGAGGAAAATATGCTCGAATCCGGGTAGGCATGTTATAACACAAAAAATCTTACCAGCTGAGCTACCAGTTCGTCGCAAGAAAAATATCTGGAGATGGGTTTAGCCAACCTTATTGGTATCCTTAACTAGCATCCAGGTTTTGAGTTCTCTTTAACTTGAATTTAGATGCCAATCCTCATTTTACTGTGTGCCTAAGTGCCTTTATTTAAAGCTCCGTGCCCGAGCTTGATCTAGGCAGGTGGGATGTGGCTCACCAGACTCGCGAAAAGTTGGTGTGGAGCAGATTCGTAACCTCTTCGTTACGGTTCTCATGGGACAACTTTTTGATATGTGAAGTCCTGCACGTAACGTGAGATGGAACATGTATGTAGCACCAGGCTTCAATTAATGAAGCGCAATGCACGCTTAGTTTAGCAGCATCTGTAGGTTGTGGGCGTCAAGTTCGTGACAACTGACAACGAACTCTAGAATAGAATAGAGATAATACTCCAAACAAATGTTTTCGTTGTCAAACCTTGCTAATCCCACTGGAAACCTACGCATGACGCATCATCTAGTTGACCTAGAAATTAAGCAAAATAAAACAATACAAACCAAGTGAAGTATTATTGATGGACTTTCACCGACCTACATTCTGTCTCGGGCTTTGCCATAAGAAGAGAAAAGAAAACAATTGATCACTTTTATCATTGTCGACGCGCTTTGTTTACACCTGTTGAGGCCATCATCAACCGGAGGGGGCAAACAAGCGAGCAGGTCACATGGGTCCGTCCATGGGACATGTGCGTGGAAACCACAGGTTCGCGCCACCCGGCGATCCCGACCGACAAATAAACTGGGCATTGGGCCGGCCGGGCCGGCGCTCCCCACGCAGACAAACGTGCGGGCGCCGGCGGGATCGTCGGTGGGGGGGGGGGGGGGGCAGGGGCCTGGCCTCCCTATCGTTTTCAAATTTATATTAAATATTTAAATTTTAATTAAATTTTTATATAAATTAATATAATTAGTCTTCTATAATAATAAAAAACAAATTTCTGGCTCCGCCGCTGATTCGGTGGCCTCTGGCCGGTAATCACAGCCGCGTGGCTGCGGCGAGCGGTGACGTGCCGGTCGCCGCGCTACAGCCGGCAAGAGGCTGGACCTTTCTTGTGTCCTGGTGTGTGCCTGGACAGCACTGGAGAGCAGGCAGAGGTCATGCCCACGCCGTGCCGGGCGGATCCGCCGCAGCAGATCCCAAATTGGGGCGGGCGAACGCGACGAGGCCTGTTCTGCCGACACCGGCTTCGATGATTCCTGCTTTTTTTATTACCAAATTATACCCACACCGATCTATTCTCATTACAAAAATTAATATTAACCACACCACTCCAAACCACCACCACTACAAACCAATCCAATCCAAACATTTTAGCTTATGATGTAATAAACTACTCCATCCGTTCCAAATTATAAGTCATTCCAACTTCCAAGAATGTTGGAGAATCAAACCATTTCAAAATTTGACCAAAATTATAGAGAGAAATACAAAAATTTATGACATCAAATAGCTATACTATAAAAATATAACTAACAAAAAACCTAATGATACTTAATTGGTATCGTAAATGTTATTATCTTATTGTATAAATTTGGTCAAACTTAGAAAATTTTGACTCTCCAAGATTTTTGGAATGACTTATAATTTGGAACGGATGGAGTATTAGCCAAACTATGGTTACAACCCAACAAGAACCCATTTTTCAAAAACCAAATTATAGTGTAGATTTTGCCACACCGTTTTGCACAGAGTAGCTATCAGTTATACCGAGTCATCTCCAACAAATTTCAGTCAATTTTGATAAAATTTTATGGTGTGAATGCGAGGTTTTATTTCTATGGTCCGGTTTTTGACATGGGATCCACGTATGATTCTAGCCACACTGCTTTGCATAAAGTAGATGCTAGTCATACTGAGACATCTCCAACAAATTTCAGTCAATTTTGATAAAATTTTATAATGTGAATGCGAGGTTTTATTTTCAAGGTACGGCTCTTACGGGACCGACATTTATATATAATCATACTGTTTTGCATAAAGAATCTATTTCAGCCCACTCCAATCCACTCCGATCCATATTTACATAGAACCCACCCCACCCTACCTCATTAGATAATATAACTCATTGAATCCACCCAAACACAATCCATATCAAAATCCAATCCATTAAACTCATTTCAACCCAAACCGTTAACAGGGTGATTTTTGGGGAAGATGGAAATAGAGTACGTACAGTTTAGTTTTTTTTTTTTTGACCGCCGAATATTTGGGCGCCGGTGAAAGGCCTGCCGCACTTGACCCGGGTCGGGACCGTCCGGTCGGAGCTCGTAAACCGGGAGGAATTTTCAAAAGCGAAAAGCCAGAAACGCATGTGGGCCCAGGAGTCCCAGGGGGGCAATGACGTGCGGGTAATTGTAAACTACTCGTACTGTACTAACCGCGTACTAGGCTTTAGGTCTGAACCCTGATACGCAATTTGATTGTTTTGGACTCAACTGCTGTGCTGATGCTCTGTCAGTCTGCTTCATTTTTTTTGGGGGGGGGGGGGGGGGGAAGCAAAAAGAAAAGGAAAGTAAGTAAGATCCACCACGCAGATGATCCACCACGTCGCAATCCGCGAGATGCCGGCATCATGACGGGACGACGAAACCCGCTTGGGGTTACTAGGTTTGTCGATCGAAGATCCAAATCCAAATCATCAGTACGCCGTAGCACGCATGAGCGTGACGCGGTGACGCATCGCGCTTCCATGCGGCGGCCACAGCCACACACATCCATCCCCCCCCCCCCCCCAATCATTTCCGGTCCCCGGGACTGTCCCTGGGCCTGGAGGCCCCCCAAGCATTTATCGATTCAGAGATCCGTGGCAATCTCGTCGCTCAGGAGTAGTGGGCCTTACTCACGTACGTACCTCTTCGTCCTCCATGTGTCTGTGTAGAGCAAGTCTTCTGGGTTGCCCTAATTGTGCGAGGAGCCGCCATTTGTCAACCATGTAACTTCCAAACGTGAAACGAAATGTGAGCAGGTGCGGACCTGCCGGAAGCGAGGGAAAAAAAAACAATGGCGCGCCTCTGTTGGGTGCGCACGATCACCGGCGCGCCTATGGGAGCCTGCCAGCGACTTCAAAGCCACAAGGGCTCCCTGACTCCCTCCCATGAGGCGAGGGCCATGTTAGCGTGTCGAGGCACGACAGAGATGTTTCGGATTTACTGCTGCTTGACGGGATTCAAGACAGGATGTGGGCATGTGGCTGCCCATCCTGTGTCTCGAGATCTGGTTGGGGAGATGCCTCCAAATCCTCCTGTTTATTTTCTTTTTGATTGGACGCGCCTGAATCCAGAATCCTGATGGGCTTCGCTACACGCATGGTTTTGGTGGTTTGTAATTTGAGGCCTGTTTAGATGGGCGGTGTTTGGATGCTGTCGAGAGTTTGGCAGGCCCCAATGGTCGTAGCTCATTTTTGCGTGGTCTGCCCGGCCCAATCGGGGTGCCCGAATCCTTCGCCGAATTTTGGCCACTACCAAGGCTTTGGAAGGGTCCGACGAGGGTAGAATCCAAACACGCCTCTGGATCCATGAAGGCCGCGGTCTTGATAGAGACCAAATACTAGTGGCTAGGTGTCACCGTGTTACTAAATACGGTGTATGTAAAATTGTAACAAAAATATGGATTGACAGAGAACACAATCATCTACTTGCATCTAAAATTTAAGCTTAAACAAAATTTATGCAAGGAGAAACGAAAAAGAGAAATCGACATACAAATATTTGCGAGTTGTGGATCAGATATGAATAGTCGCACCCTCAAGGATTCATGCGCTCATTTCTCTTTTTATTTCTCATAGCACCAATATTTTTTAACCTTAAATTTTACATGTATATAGATGATAGCTTCATCTTTTTATTCATATTTTTTAAATAAGTTTACATGTACCGATTTAGATGCTACCATGTTTGCTTGGTAACACAGTTTTAAGATAGGTTAATAAAAGACGTTCTCGGTTTGGCGAGGTGGCTAGTGGTACAATACAACCTTCGGCGAGTCTGACGGCCTTCGATTCAAACATAACAGGAGTTTGTATTTTAGCAGATTGGCGATTAACTTAGCTTCATTGCACGCCTAAATCTACCAAAGACCCAAAGTTGCAGGATATGTGAGACAATCCCATATTCCCATACCACCCAACTTCTCAAAGATAAATGCATTAGGGAAGCGCGCTAAATAAACTACTAATTCGTTGGGTCTACAACAATTTTGGATGGGCTCCTAACGAGCTAATTTTCACTATTTTTGTTTGTAGTTTTCCTGTTATTCTAGACACTTGTTTGAAATTTTGGATCTTTTTTGTTTAAATCGTCTATATCCTTCACTTCTAGTCATTTATCATTCAATTAGTGAAGCATAAAATCACTCATTTAATTTCCTAATATTTTTCCTAATAATAATCAAATTAGCATATTTTGAGGAGGTTGATCGCATCACAGCGCACAGCAGCGGACTTAAATGGCCCGTCGCGCCTCGTGGGCTGCGGGCAGTGTTTGTTTGGGCCAAAATTGGGCGTCCAGGTTCTGTCCTCCGAACTCGGGTCACTGTTGTTGAGCGGGGGCAGCAGGGTTGGGCACTAAATCTAGCAAAAACAGAACTAGGAGATCTGGGCGGGCCTGCTGCGTGCGTTCTGAAGCGCACTGGGCCCAGTAGACTCCCTATTTCCACTAAGTAAAGGAAAAAATCTGTTTTACTTCCGCCAACTAACACGAAAATTTAGTTTTCCTCCCGCAACTACGAAATCGGGCACTTCACATCCCTCAACTTTTCAAACCGTGGCATTTTTCCTCCCTCCCGTGGTTTTGAAGGATGTTTCGCTACCGTAACCGCGGGTTGCTACAGTATCCATAGTTTTGTCTTTTTAAAGAAAAAAATCAGTTGAATCTTTGAAAAATCATTGTAAATTATAGGAAAATCATAAAATAAAAAATTCAATTTTGTTGGACTCCACATGAGAAGATCTACACATTGAACATATAATATGATATGCTTTAGTATAAAATTTTTGCTAGGAAGGTTTTGTCTTTGTCTTTTTTATTTTTTTGGCTGAATCTATGAAAAATCATTGTAAATTATAGAAAAATCATAAAATATAAAATCTAATTTTGTTAGACTCCACATGAAATTGAATTTACAAAATTGAATTTTGCTAGATTTAATTTCATGTGGACTCTAATTTTGTAAATCATTGTAAATTCAATTTCATGTGGAGCCTAACAAAATTAGATTATCTATTTTATGATTTTTCTATGATTTATAATGATTTTTCATAGATTCAGCCAAATAAATAAAAGAGACAAAGACAAAACCTTCGTAGTAAAAACTTTATACTAAAATATATCATATTATATGTTCAATGTGTAGATCTTCTCATGTGGAGTCCAATAAAATTGAATTTTTTTTATTTTATAATTTTTCTATGATTTACAATGATTTTTCAAAAAAAGAAAAAGACAAAACTATGGTTACTGTAGCAAACAGCCTTCAAAACCACTCGCGGGAGGTAAAATGCCATGGTTTGAAAAGTTGAGGGATGTGAAGTACCCGGTTTCGTAGTTGCGGGAGGAAAACCAAACTTAGTTTTTTTTTTGCGACTAAAACCAAACTTAGTTGGAGGAGGTAAAACAGACTTTTTCCAGAAATAGCTCTGCCAACATCATGGGCTATGCATCAAATAAGAAATTCGTTGATCTGCCATTATCATGCACTGACCTTGCTGTTAGTAGTAGTGCTGCAATGACAATACTACTGTTTGCAAACTTGGAATCAACCTTTTGATAATGCTGTTAGAACGTTGTGTCATTTGTCATCGACTAATTATGAACAGAATATAGAAAAGATCCAAAATTTGCATCAGCCATTCATGCCAACGTCAGTGCAGCAGCACGACTCTGCAGATTGACAGAAATACACTGAAAACCTGCTTCCTATACGACTTTTTTCTCCTTCAAGGTACTACTAGCGCATCGCCATCAGCTAACAATAATCTCTCCCTAATTTAACTTTGCTGTGCACCTCGGCCGCCGCCCATCTCCTCCCTCAGCTTGCTGACCCTCTCGATGATGGCGTCCACCGTCACGTCCACGGCGTCCCTGAGGGTCTCCAGCCTCGACCTCGGGTCCGCGTACACCAGCCTCGGTATCAGCCCGATCACCGTCTCCGTCATCCGCTCCGCGACGTCCTGCGGGATCCGCCGGAGCGTCTCCTCGATGCTGACGTTGCCGGCGCGCACGTCGGCCTCCGGGATGAGCACCGAGTACATCTCGTGCGCCTCCGGGAGATGCCACCTGTACTGCGTGTACGCGGAGTCCGCGTGGAAGAAGACCGGCACGCAGCCGGCCATGATGGCGTCGAACGCCGACCGCCGCGTCATGGTGTCCCCCGTCGGCTGCAGGCAGAAGCGCGTGCCCTGGAACACGCGCATGAAGGTGCTCGGGATGAGGCAGTTGCGCTCGTTCTTCCGGCACTGGACCAGCTTGCAGAAGCTCGACGAGCCGCACTGCCTGATGAGGTGGTGCCGGATCGAGTACGGGTCGTTCCGCGCGCCGCCGGCGAAGGAGAAGAGCCACTCGCGCTTCATGGCGCGCATCCGCCGCTGCCACTCGAGGATCTGGGCGTCCTTGCCGGGGTGGAAGTAGGTCGGGTACGGAATGGCGAAGTCGAAGCTCGTCCACGGGAGCTTCTCGACGAAGAGCACCGTCATGTTCTGCACGGCCGGCAGGTGGAGGAGCTTGTTCCCCCACTCCGAGTCGCTGTCCGTCTGCCTCTGGTGGTCGTACGCCGTCCTGCCGGAGAGGAAGAAGTGGTCGCGGCCGCCCATGGCGCGCCACTCTGGCCGGCGCGTGAGCCAGTCCACGAGGTCCAGCGACAGGGCGTCCTTCTCCCTGGCCGTGGAGTTGACGCCCCACAGGTGCTGCACGATGTCGAAGCCGGCGTAGAACGGCACGAAGACGGCGGCGGCGCGGGACGAGTCGTCGGTCAGGCAGTCGTACTGCTTGATGCGGCTGTGGAAGATGATGTCGAGGCCGAAGTGGTCCGTGGCGTACCACCCCTGGTCGGCGAACACGCCGTCCGCGTTGTCCACCGGCTCGCCGAGGCCGCCGTTCTCGAGGTACCCGCACATGTTGTGCCACGGGTACCAGTTGTGGCAGTTGCCCAGGATGTCCGCGTTGAACCGCGGCGGCAGGTCGTGGATGTACACGTACCGCCCACTGCAGGAGGCCTCGTCGCCGCCGCGCGGGCGCCGCTCCGCCACCGCCGCTGGGAGCGCGCCGACGCTGGCTGACCCGAGCTTCTTGAGCTGCTCCTGCTGCCGGAGGAGGAAACGCTGCCCGTCCTCGCCGTCCGCGGCGAGGGACGCGTGCGGCGCGCTCACCGGCGGGGTGCGGAATACGGCGAGGTGGAAGTAGACCACGAGGATCCATGACATGGCGGCGAGCAGGAGGAGGCGCGGCAGCCACCGCTTGCCGCCGTGGGCGCCGATCTTCTCCATGCTTAGTCTGCTACTGCCATGCCGTGTCGTGAAGGGCTTTGGGGACCTATTAGAGTGTAGCTTAAGCATGCGGATTCCCGAAATGGCAACGCATGTGCAGGAGCAGGCTGGTGTCTGTGCAGCGCAGACTAGATGTGAGAATCGAATGGAATCGCGCGTCAGGAACGGAGACTGCACGAGCCACGAATCATCGGATCCCCAATCGAAGACGAGGGAAGTTGAAAAAAAAGAGAGAGGAATGGCTATTCCTGCCGCTGCATGCACCGCCAGGAGAATCGACGACCGTGGAGATCCGCGCGTCGGCGTCGCACTGAACTGATCCGCCAGCGACGACGGTGGCCGCCATGGCCAGCATCTCGAGGGCTGCTGCACTACACATGGGTTTGCAGCAGGCGCGCTGCCTGAGGAGTTGACGCGGGGGTTAAAAATTTCCATTAGCGGTCAGTAATGGCTACTAGGCTTGCTCAGTCCTCGAGTCGCGCGCGATCGTGGAGACAACGTACAGCATGCACCGTGAAGCTGAAGCATGGCTTGCCCTCAAGGCCTGATAATCGCGTGACAATTCTACGAGGTTCTGTATACGAAATCAGGCTATTTCTGTAGCAATAGTAGTAGTCACTTCTATGACACTTCTATTGAGCTTGACATTAGATTACACATGTACTTCGTCACAAAAAGTGGCAGTTTTGAGGTTGTCTTAAGTTCGTTTGACATTGTAAAATCTACTACGTATTGTCTTTTCTTTGTTAACTTTGGTTATTTAGAAATCAATATCTTAAAATCTCTAAAGAGCTCTTGGAGATGCTTTTAGATCACTGAATCTTCAGTGCACGGGCCTGCGCTTCAGAGCGGCCAACATTGACAAAGGGGAGTTGAATATGCTTAACAAAGGGTTTAGGATTAATATGCCGCTCCTTGCATTGGTTACTTAAAAGAGAGCATATATGCTTATGGTTACAGCCCATATGCATATAATGATATTGACTCTTTTTGAGATGGAGGGAGTATATCCTACTAACAACTTGCTAACCCTTCTTAGCGAGGCGAACTCCCCAAAACTCGATGTTCAAAAATGTTGTATATCCAACCTTTCATATTAATACAACAGACCGTTCAGGCCGGCATCTTTTGCCTGCTGTAGTTTCTCAAAAACAAAACATTTTCGTGTACTGATTTGTCTGTCCAGCATTTCCTTCTTTTTTTCCCCCTCACACCAGCAGAGTTCACGATCCTTCAATCCATTGTTTAAGCCTCGTCATTATTCTTGAAACGACGGATTTAGGCCGGAACCTCGACTCTGTCGAGGCGTACAGGTACGGTGGGTCCTCGCTGACTGGCCGGCCACTGTCCACGTACTCACCTTTCTTGATCCGCGCCACCGTGTCGAGGACCCCCTCGACGGCGATGTCGACGGCGTCCTTGATAGTCTCCAACCTCGATCTGGGGTCGGCGTACAGAACCCTCGGGATGAGCTTGATCACCTCCTCCCGCATCCGCTCCACCGTGGCCGGAGGGATCGCCCGGAGCACGGCCTCGATGCTCACGTTGCGCAGCCGAACGTCGGCGACCGGGATATACACCGAGTAGTTGAGGTGGTCCTCGGGGAGGTGCCACCGGTACTGCTTGTACGCCGTCGCCGTGTGGAAGAACACCGGGATGCAGACGGCAACCATGGAGTCGAACACTGACCGCCGCGTGCACGAGTCCCCCGGCGGCTGCAGGCAGAAGCTTGTCTTCTGGAACAGCCGCATGATGTCGCCGGGGGCGTGGCACTGGGGGCTGCCGGGGGAGCGCGCGCACCCCAGCATGGCGCAAGCGCTGGACGCCTTGCACTGCGCGATGACGTGATCCCGGACCCGGATGTTCACCGGAGTGTCCGGCCGCGGCGCGCCCACGAACGCCATGAGCCACGCCCGCCGCTGGCCGCGCACCTGGTCCTGCCACCGGAGCACGTCGGCGTCCGACCTGGGGTGGAAGTAGGTCGGGTACGGCACGGAATAGTCGCTGCCGTGCAGCAACGTGGACTCCAGCACGAGCACCGACATGTTCCGGCCGGCCGGCATGGCGAGGAGGTCGTTGCCCCAGTCCGGGTCGACGTTGTTGCTCCTCCGGAAGTCACACCCCGTCCGCCCGGCGACGAGGAAGTGGTCGCGTCCCCACATCTGCCGCCACTGTGGCCGCGCCATGAGCCACTGCGCCAGGTCCACGAACGTCGCGTCCCTGGTGGCATTGTCGTAGCCCCAGTGGTAGCGGGCGAAGTCGAAGCCGGCGTAGAACGGGACGAACACGGCGTTCGCCATCGCCGAGTGGTTGGTCAGGCACTTGTACTGCTTCATCCGGTTGTGGAAGATGGCGTCAAGCGCGAACTGGTGCGTGCCGTACCACCCGGCCTCGCTGGTGATGACGCCGTCGGCACGGTCGACGAGTGGCCGGCCGAGGCCGGCGTTGCTGATGACCCCGCACATGTCCCCCCAGTGGTCTTCGTACTTGCGGCAGTCGCGGATGATGTCGGCGTTGAAGCGCGGCGGCAGGTCGTGCACGTAGACGTAGCGCCCCCGGCACGGGTCGGCGCTGTCTGCCCCATCACTCACATCCACTACCTCCACCGCGGCGCTGAGCACGGAGAATTGCACGTACAGGAACAAGGTCCATGCTATCACGGCGAGGATGGCGAGGAGCTGCAGCGGCGGCAGCGCGTTCGCCGCGGCCTTCTCCGCTCCCTTCGCTCCGCCGGCCCGGCGCCACTGAGCACCGCCGCCTTTCGCTGCAGATTTGGACAGCTGCCGGATCAAGAAGCACCAACACCATCAGAAATGGCTATCAGGCAAGATCGGAGGATGGAAATCTATGCGTGTCTCACCAGTTGTGCGATGAAGTTGGCCACGCCCACGCTTAGCTGCATGTCTGAGTGTAGCTACTAGAATCAGGCACAGTACACTTAGCAACGCATTGGACTGTATGATCAATTTGAGAGAAAGGGAGGAGCCGAGGAAGACGAAGGCTGCAGTCTGTACAGAGACACGCAGAGCGAAGGATGAATATGATGTACTCTATGGAAAGCCTACACCCGTGCTGGAGTTTCTGGAACTGGAATTCAACGGGAATACCAATACAGATCGGCCCGCACTTCGGAGCAGCGTTGACAGCGGTGTGGCATTAATGCACGACTGTTTAAGGGTTAAATTATCGCCAGTTTGTTCCTTCTTGTTTGGTTATTATTTTTAATAATTGATTGGCTTGTACTCCCCCGTGGATTCCTGCACAGAATAGGCCCACTGGTATGCTAGTTTCGCGTTAGGGATCGTTGACCGACTTTCTCGACCATTTTATGAACAGAGATCTACTTGCAGGCTCTCGAAGTTTCATTTTTCAAAACGATTTTTTTTTAAAAAAGCACAGGTATAGCCATCTATATACTCATACAAATACACGTATACAATCATACCCCTATAATTACATCAGAGAGACAGACTGAGTCAGATTATTCCGAAAATTGATGAAGTCACCACAAGTATCTTGCTATTCATTAATTAGTAGAATAAATGCAGAAGATGAGCACACATGCCGGATTGAGAACTAGAAATGTTCCACCACGAGAAACCCAAACTTGCCATTTGATATTACACGGTTAAATGCAGTACTACATTATAAAGTCCAGTTTGCTTAGAAAAATACTCCATCTCATAATGTGTGTCTGTGTGTGGTTTGTAGACTAGTTCGTAGATAAAGAAAAGAGTACATCATGACCCCTCAATTTGGAACCCAGAACTCAGCTGAACACAACTTGTCAATATGTAAAACCGCGGATCAAAATATGTCGTCGTCATGAGTAATTTAGATACCCAACTAGTGTGTAAAAGAGTAGTGAACAAATGTCGCAAATTGATTTGACTATCCAGCATTTCTCTTTGTTGTGTTTTTATGTCACCAGCAGGATTACTGATGTCATTTCATCCACACCATTATAACATTTTATAATAAAGAGTAAAATATGAATTTTTCATAGGGAGTTAGAACTGTTCAAGGCCACTCTCCCGCAACCCCCTCCCCACCGACGCCCCCTGTGGGCGGCGGCCCGCGGCTGCGCCGAAGTCGGCCAGCCGCCCTCCTCCCTCAGCCCTAATCTCTCCCTCAACTCAGGTACCGTGGTCGCCCCTTTTCCTCCGTTGGGGTCGCCGGTGGCCGGATCGGCCTGTCCCATCGCCGGATCGCGCCTCTTTGGGCTGGATCTGGCGTGGCGCGGCGCTCCTCCGCCCGGTGGTGCCGGCGCAGCCCCGCCTCCTCTGCCATTGCTTGCATGTTCGGAGGAGATCCTACCGCGGGGCTAGCCGGCGCGGGCCCTTGGCTTCGCGCGGCCTGCAGGTCGTGGGTGGCCCGCCACCGCCTGGGCTGCCGTGGCTTTGGTGGCTCTTCGGCGACCGTGGCTCTGGTGGCCTTCTGTTGCCGTGGCGTTCGGCTTGGTGGGGCCGGTGGGCTTCCTCGCCTCCATTTCGCTCGCTTCGCTTGGCTTCCTTGGCGTCGCATTCTCAGAGGGAAGGATGGGGGTGCAGGCGAAAGCCATGCCCGCTTGCATTGTTGGTCAATGACGACGACGCTCTCGGGCGCCGCTTACCTAGTTGAAGGCGTCACCCATTCCTCCCTTCTTCCCTCCTCTCTGGTGAGCTTTTTAGGTGAAAATCTTGACCTTATGGTCTGGCAATGGTGGCGCCAGTGGCGTCACTTCCTCCTTGGAGGCTTTGCTGTCAGCGCTCTGCCGGCTTTGGAGCCATGGGGTGCCTACCCTACCCACCTTGTTCTCGCGTCGTGGGTTGCCACTGTCGTCGGACCCTCTAATCCTGCCTTCGCTTCATCTTCCTCGCCATCACTCTTGGTTGCTCAGGTCGCTTCAGTCTGGCGGATGCTTTGCCGCCTTGCTGGTTGAAGTTCGTGTGTTGGATGCTTTGCCATCTCTTCTTTGAACTGATCGTGCCTTCTGGTGGATGCTTTGCCACCTCTCTCGGTTTGGGCGGATGCTTTGCCGCCTTGGTTCCTATTCTCCTTTAGCGGATGCTTGGCCGCTGGGGATCTTACTGCTGTGCCGGTGACTGTGCAATCTTGGTGTTGTGGCTTTCCTTCATGCAGGTTCGGTTGTATCAGTGGTGCGGGTTCCCCTTGGTTTGTGGGTTGAGCGCGTTGTCCTCCCCGTGTTGCTTGCTATTGTCTATATCTTTATTGTGTTTTCTCGCTTGTGTGTGTTTCTTCAGTGTTTCTCTGTTTTTAGTCCTTTGTGCTCTTGTGTCGGTCAATCTTTACTTGGCCGTATCAAGATTGTGTCTGTAACTGTTTTCTTCCTATTGAAAAACGTGCTCAGGCTAGGTCGCGAAATAAGAGAGTAAAGTACACTTAGGGGGTCGCTTATATGGACTCCGGGTTCTCATTTGGGATGAACAACCTATTTTAAGGACCAAGATGTTTACTTTATTTAAGAGTTCAAGAAAACATACAGGAGAATGTGAAAAAAATTTCAAGGACCCTGAGCGAGCTTTACTCTTTTGAAACGCTGGATTTGGGTCGGAACGCCGACTCCGTCGACATGTACAGGTTCGGCGGGTCCTCGCTGACCGGCCGACCACTGCCCACGAACTCACCTTTCTTGATCCGCTCCACCTTGTCGAGGATGCACTCAACGGCGACGTCGAACGCGTCCTTGATTGTCTCCAGCCTCGACCTGGGGTCGGCGTATATCACCGTCGGGATGAGCTTGATCACCTCCTCCCGCAGCCGCACCACCATGGCCGGAGGGATCGACCGGAGCACGGCCTCGATGCTCACGTTGCGCTGCTGGACGTCGGTGTCCGGGATGTACACGGAGTAGCTGAGGTGGTCCTTGGGGAGGTGCCACCGGTACTGCTTGTACGCCGACGCCGTGTGGAAGAACACCGGGATGCAGCCGGCCACCATGGCGTCGAACACCGAGCGCCGCGTCCAGGAGTCCCCGGGTGGCTGCAGGCAGAAGCTGGCCTTCTGCAAGAGCCGCATGATGGTGGCTGGGGTGTGGGTGTGACACTGCGCGCTGCCGGCGCCGGGAGATCGCGCGCACCCCAGCATGGCGCAGGCGTTGGAAGCCTTGCACTGCGCGATGACGTGATCCCGTACCTGGGTGCTCACCGGAGTGTCCCGCCGCGTCGCGCCGACGAACGCCATGAGCCACGTCCGCCGCTGGCCTTGCACCCTGTCCTGCCACCGGAGCACGCCGGCGTCCGACCTGGGGTGGAAGTAGGTCGGGTACGGCACGGAGTAGTCGCTGCCATGTTGCAGCGTGGACTCCAGCACGAGCACCGACATGTTCCGGGCGGCCGGCATGCCGAGGAGGTCGTTGCCCCGGCCCGGGCCGACGTTGCTGCTCCTACGGAAGTCAGAGCCTGTCCGCCCGGCGACGAGGAAGTGGTCGCGCCCCCACATGCGCCACGCCCACTGCGGCTGCCCCGTAACCCACACCATCAGCTCCTTGGACGTGGCGGCGCTGCCGTGGTGGCGGGCGAAGTCGAAGCCGGCGTAGAACGGCACGAATATGGCGGCGGCCATGACGGAGCGGTTGGTCAGGCACTCGTACTGCTTCATCCGGTTATGGAAGATGACGTCCAGGGCGAACTGGTTCGTGCCGTACCAACCGCCTTCGCCCGTGAAGACGCCGTCCGTGCGGTCGTCTAGCGGCGGGCCGAGGCCGGCGTTGCCCAGGGAGGCGCACAAGCCCCCCCAGTGGTCTCCAGTCTTGTCGCAGTCGCGGATGATGTCGGCGTTGAAGTGTGGAGGCAGGTTGTACATGAAGATGTACCGGCCCCGGCACGGGTCGTCGGCGCCGCCATTCCCGCGGCTCACCTGCACCGTGTCGCTAAGCCCGGGGAAGTGGAGGTAGAGGAAGAAGGTCCACGCGATCACGGCGAGGGCGGCAAGGAGGCGAGCCTTTCCCTTCGCTCCGGCGGTCCGGCGCGTCCGAGCACCGACTCCGGCTTTCCGCGCCGTTTTGGTCTGCTATCGAATCAAGAAACCACGAAATGACAACATCAGGCAGGAGTAAGTATCATGAGAACGACAGAACTCGAAGAGGAAGAAAGTCGAGGCAAGTTTGGACCGTGGAAATGGCATGGATATGTGCTTCACCTGTTGTCCGATCGAGCTGGCTGCGCTCAGTTGCATGTTGGAGTGTAGCTAGAACAGTGCACAGATCGAGTGGTCAGACACGAGAGGACAGAGGAGGATTGGAGGAAGACGAAGGCTGCAGTCTGTGCAGAGAGTAGGGGCAGAGAGTATAATGAAGTCAATCTGCACAAACGGTCGGCATCAATCTCATCGTTTGTTTTATACTTTCGGATTAATGAAGTACCCAGTGGTTTATTATCTTAAGTAGCATCGTGTAGGAGCTGTGCTAGTAAATTAGTAGTAATTAACATCGATACTGTATGATCCGGTCAATGGAGACAGGAGAGTTGTATGCACACTCGAGGTCGGGGAGTCCGTTTCTTGTTGTTGGGCATGTTAAATTTTTGTGAAAAAACATTTTGTAAAGTGTTCAACGGTCTCGATGCAGGCCATGACTTGGCGCCATGCATTGGGTGCGTTGCTTTTCGCGAGGCGTGCATGGTGCTAGACTTCTAGGTCGTCAGATGACCGGGTCGGTCCTCTGGTCTGGTCAAAGAAAAAGGGAATTATTGCAGAACCTTTTAGGAGTAGTATTACACAACATAACAGTTCCTGCTTAAGTTTGGTCAAGTTAGAAAACAGTAATAATACCATCTACCGAACCAAAATAAGTAAATTAATTATGAAAATATTCCACCATGAATCAGAATAATCTTATTTGATATTACAAACATTCTTTTTCTAGGTTGAATCTAGAATGATTTGTGTCGGTGCTCCGCATCACCAGCTAGTAAATTTGTGTGCGCGTCACTACTTCGGATGATAATGCAAGAATTCGACATAAGGGTTTATACTGGTTCGAGCGGAACGTCCCTACGTCCAGTTCGAGCACTCGTACTCTTGCACTCAAGTTTACAGTAGGGGTTACAAACGGACGAGAGAGGGAGAGGGCTTCCCAAGTCTCTGGTTGCGTGTGTGTGTGCATGTGTGTGTTCGGTTGATCGGATCCCTCTTGCATAGGGTACCTCCGCCCCTTTATAATCTCAGGGAGAACGGGGGGATACAAAAAGGATGAAAAAGTAAAAAGGAAAGAGCCGAGGGGGTCGGATGTTGTAGGGTTGAGATGGCGGACTAGAGGGGGTGAATAGTCTTTTCTAAAACTAATTACGCCGGCTAACCGAAACTTATGCGGAATTGAAACTATTCGCTTAGCCAAGACTTCACCCCTCTAACTATGACTCTAAGGCACTTCTAAAAAGATCCTACACAAAGCAAATGGAGTGCCAAGCTAGTGAGAGCTCTCCTAACAATTCTAATGCCAAGTCATACAAGTCTAAGCACTAGTACTTCATAAACCGGGGGAGCTCCTACACAATTCTAATGAGCAAAAGCACAAAGCCAAACCTAAGCTCACTAGGTGCTCAAGGACAAGGATACACAATCCAAATCCAAGAGCTCAACTTGCTTAGCTACACAATCTAAGCAAGAGCAGCTAATTAAGCTACACAAGCTAACTAGTTACACTAGGATCTCTACTTCTAGCTACACAAGCAAGAAGATGATTAGCAAGCTACACAAGCTAACTAATCACTAGAGAGCAACTACACAAGCACAAGATATAGATGAAAGTAAATACAAGACTTGTGATTTGGAGAATGCAAACCACCGAGAAGAGTAGACAAGATTGACACGGTGATTTTTATCCCGAGGTTCACTTGGTTGCCACCAAGCTAATCCCCGTTGAGACAAGCTCCAAGGTTGCCGCCGATCCTCTTGCTAGTGGTGACTCTCAAGTCACACTCTCCCACATGGAGTGCTCACACCGAGCTCTAGCACATGATCCGGCCGAACCACTTGTTGCTCTTCACGTCTCGCTCAACTAGAGTTGCTCTTCGCGGCTCCCGCGGGGTGAGCACAATACCCCTCACAATCTCTTCTCCGGAGCACCGCACAATCTTCTTGCGGGTTTCAACGGAGTCTCTTGCCACCAAGCCGTCTAGGAGGTGGCAACCTCCAAGAGTAACAAGCACACCGGCTTGCAACACGATCACCTAGTGCCACTCGATGCAATCTCTCAAAGCAATCGCACTAGAATCGCTCTCTCACTCGATCGGATGATTACTATCAAGTTAGAGTGAGTAGAGGGCTCTCAAGCACTCTCACACATGGACACCAAGTCCCCAAGGTGCTCAGCCACCTCAAATGGCCGGCCACACCCTCTATTTATAGAGGGAGGCCCCAAACTAGCCGTTACACTCAAAACCCGTGAAAACAGAGTTTTCGCGGACTGTCCGCCTCACAAAAACCGGACTGTTCGCCATTCAAACCCAACGGCTAGAACTGCAATGATTATGTGTCAGAGTCGACCGTTAGAGCCCCGGGCGGACTGTCTGCGCCCCTGGGGCGGACTGTCCGCGGTTCAAAACTTCGAACCAACCGATTTGCAAATGTCTCTGACTAAATCTGGAAGTGACCTGCGGACTGTCCGCTCCCCAGGGGCGGACTGTCCGCAGTTCAAAACGTGAGCGCACACAGAAACCGCAGTGTTTCTGTCCCAGAATTTTCAGTAGGAGGCGGACCGTCCGCCCCCAAGGACCGGACGGTCCGCAGTTCATTTTGGACACCCAAGACAGAACTACCAAGTTTCTGCGCCCGTTTCAGCTTTTAAAGGCGGACCGTCCGCCCCCATGGACCGGACGGTCCGCAGTTCATTTTGGACCACCAACAGAGCAAAAAACGGCTCTGTTAGAGCTCATCCGAGATAACGGCGGACTATCCGCCCCCCTTGAGCGGACCGTCCGCAGGTATATTTCCAGCAGAAATGTATCTCGGTAAATCGGCCATAACTCTTAGCTCCGATGTCCAAATTAGGTGATCTTGGACTCTATAGAAAGCTAATTCAGAGGGCTACACAACCCAACTGAATACTTGATCCAAAACACAATGGATTAAAGCAGTATTCCACTCCAAGAGACCACCTAATTTCCGGAGAAAACCAAAAAACCTTTCTTGCTTCCCAAAGTTGATCAACATCAACTCTAACTCTTTCTCCTTTGCAAATGTGCCAACACAACCACGTGAACAACACCATGTGCATGTGTGTTAGCATTTCACAATCATTTTCAAAGAACTTTCACTTGATCTCACCACGCCACTCGATCCTAGCAACATCGCAATGTTAGATCGCTCAAGTGGCACTAGATGACCGATATGCAAACTAGTTTGCCCCTCTTGATAGTACGGCCATCTATCCTAAATCCGGTCATGCACTTCTCTACACAACCTTTGACCGGTGAAATGAAATGCCCTACAAGTCATACCTTTGCCTTGCGCATTCCATTTCATCTTCCCAAATGTTGATGCCACACAAGCACCAAACTCCATCAAGCCTTTTGATCATCATCATGAGTCAACACTTGGCTTGATCTTTCTTAAATGATATGATCCACTCCATATCATTACATGACCTCTTTGGTCCATCGATCTTGACCTTGCTCGCTCTTCACCGTTGCCTTGGTCCATCGGCGCCAAATCTGGCCCAAGCTTCACCGCCTCGCGGTCCCTCGCTTCAAAGCCTTGACTTGCCCTTCTCCATTGCAACCGGTCCATCAAGCCAAGCCTTGTCTTGATCTTCTCCACTTTGGTCACATAACTCCATGTCATGTCTCATATGCAATGAGCTCCTCGATCACACTATATGAGCATAGCATCAACCTTTAGCCATTTCTCCTCCATGGCACACGTTGCTCATACTAGTGTCTTTGTGTGGACTAATCTCCTGTGTATCTCAACATAAACACTTATTAGTCCACCTAAGTTGTCACTCAATTACCAAAACTAAACAAGGGCCTTTCAGATGTGACCTGACCCTCCTCTCCCTTATCTTGTCAGCCCGGGTACGGTCCCTAGTCCTCTACTGTGGCAGAACCGCCTAAATTATCCCGGCTCAAGTGCGCAGGCCATCACCATAAAAGCAACATTAGCTCACACGCACTTCAAACGGAATAATTCTGGGTCTGTCGGGTAACGTCCCGATACAACCACCGGTTCTCGGATCGAACAAGCATACCCCGCACAAAGGCGAGTCCAGAGATATTACAACCAAAATTTTACAACACAGGCATAGTAATGATTACAAACCAGTTAAAAACTATTATTACAAAGCCAACTTAAGTAAAACAGTTATACAAACCATAAGTATAAAGATTTAGGGTTTAAACAGCGGAAGATGAAACACGACGACTACAACACGTCGCAAAATGGTACCAAGCTAGCCCAAGCAAGGTATCACTCGTCATGGTCATTGCCGGCCGAAGATGTATCCCACTCTACGGACCAGCCAGGAGGCAAAGAGCAGGGATAGGTCAAACTAGCGACCTGGTCCTCAAGACTCATACCTGAAAAAGGGTTTCAACAGCAAGGCTGAGTATTCTAATACTCAGCAAGACTTAACCGTCAACGGGTATAAGTAGCCCATTATAGCTAGACTATGCAAGGTTTGTGAGGTTCTGGTTTTCCTTTTTGCTAAAAAAGCAATAAAGAGTAGATCCTTACTTTCAAGTTTTAGCTTTCAAGATTCTAGTAGATTAATCATTCTATGTAAGCAACTACTATCCAATCATGGTAGAAAACTAAGCAAACATCAAGATTGACAAATAATATTGTTGCTCTTATTACTCTGTGTGGCAAAGGGATCAAGCAGTCTGATTTCATCGTGGGAGGCGGACGATTCTGAATCGAAATTCAACCTTGCAAGGCAAACCTAACACACACGTTTGGAACACCGTCGGGTCGTATCCAAACAACCGTTGACCTTTCTTTCCGGCTTGTGGATAGTGCCACTCTCCCCGACTACAGGGCTCCAAGGTCCACCCGTGCCCGGTCCACCCTTGTCGCTTGAAGTCGTAGTGTTGCGCAACATAAAATAAAACCTATCCCTAAGAGAGAGTGGGAGGTATATCCACTCCCCGGTCCAATCGGCTACTAGGCTTGCCGCGTACCATATTTACGGCATGTGGCTAGTACTTTCAAAAACTTAACCACCGCTACCACACACCGCGACCTTAGCAAGTTCATCAACACAGACGGGGTCTCACATAGGACATGATATCGAACACAACCCCGTCCGTCGTCCTTATATTGATAACAGAAAGTAAACAAGCAAATCCTATAAAGCTCGCGAGTGACAGGCAATCACTCGACTTTTTGGGGCTCGGGGTGGTCGGATTGGGGGTTCCCCGCGGCGAGGTGCGGCGGCGGCTTGGGTAGCTCGCCGGCGACCGTTCTGCGGCGGCGGATTGGGGTGGGGAAGATGCCTGGGAGATGCGCAGTACTCGTGTGGTGCTAATGGCGGGGTCTGTGGGGGCGGATCGGGTCTGAAATGGTGGGTTCGCGACGGCGGCTTGCTTGCCGGCGTTCAAGTAGATGGCGGCGGCGCTCTGGTGGCGATTGGGAGGAGAAGCCGGGCCTAGGAGCTTCCGTGGAGCGAGGCGAAGCTCGTGGTGCCTCGGGTTTGAGCCAGGTGAGGGTGGAAGGGGGTCGGCGGCGGCCGAGCGGAGCTCGCCGGCAACCACGGAGGGGGCAGCAGCGTTCTGGGGCTTTCGGAGCAGCGAGCGGGCAAAGGAGTGGGGGAAAAGAAGGCTGCGGTGCTCTGGGTTCTCAAGCGCGCGCGAATTGGAGGTCTGGGGTACTGCAGCGGGCTCGTCACCGCGGCGTTGAGGTGGCGGCGGCACGGCGGCTCTGGAAGCGGCGAGGGTGCGTGGCACGGCCTGGGAGCACCAGCGCGAGGAAGGAGGGCGGTGGGGCGGCTCCGGAGCGACGCGTAGGTGCCAGCGCGAAGCAAAGGCGAAGTCGGAGTTGGCCTGCGGCCGGTCCAGCGCGGCGGCGGGCGGCGTGGCGCTGTCGGCGGGAAACAGAGGAGCAGGCAGGCTAAGGAAGAAGACAGGGACCTAAACGCAATTTCCAAAAATTTTAGGGACCAAACTGTAAAGCCTTGATAACTATTAATCTAGGGCTCAAATGAAAAAGTGCCCAACATGAAAGTTGTTCAGTTTTTCAAGATCTACAACATTGATGTTGAGCAAAAATTTATTTGATCAAAGATTCAAGAGCTAAATTTGAAAACATAGAAGGGAATTTGAATTTAAAGGAAACTTGACTTTTTCAATGAAATTTCACTTCAAACTTGGGCTGATTTGAAAGGTTTCCTGCCAAGCAATAAATGTACTGAATTTTTGCAAAAGCACCCTCCACAAAAGCTATAATTGCACATCCTATTCAATTAAACTACAGAAAGGACCTTGCATAAAATCATAATTACACATAGAACCTTTTACATTTACAAAAAGATCCTTTTCCTGCAATGCAAGCATATGATGCATGATTTGGTTCTAATTACCCTAAATTGGCTATTTAAAAACCCGGGCCGTTACAGCCTACCCCCCTTAAAAAGAATCTCGTCCCGAGATTCCGAACGAAAAACTCTCAAGGGAAGAGGAGTAGACTAACCATCAAAGCCAACAGAACTAAGTCACAATAAAGAAGGTTGATGCTGACGATATGATCTTTTGTAGAATAGGATTGAGAACTTAGAGAAAGTTCAAGAAACAAGGTATGAATTTATGCGCGAGAGGAATTACTGTGCGATTGTGTGAACTAATCAATTGTTTTTCCACACTAAAGTCTCTATGATTTCATTCTTTGCAGCAAGAGTCGGTGGATAAAATATGAGATCACAATCACCAGCAAGTTGGCTGGAAAAGACTGGTGGACTATTCTAGTACTAACATATAGTAGGATTTTTGTAAAGAAGAGAGGACCTAAGTTCTGGTAGAATCAAGGTCTCAATCTGGTGGTGAATCTGGATAGAAAAGATATCAAGGTGAGTTTTTGCTCAATGACATTTGGCTCAAACTGTTGATTAAATTAAACATTATGATGTGAGATGCATATGCTCGATGACCATGAGAATGATGCATCTTCAAGATGTATGATTGCAATGCTGGTTAGTGACCCAGAAGGATATACCAAAACTCACAGTTTTTGTTGGCCGAATCAAAACCCCAAGTTAACACAATATTCAGGTCGCGAAAAATGGATTGTCGGGGTATTGCTTACACGTACCAAGATACTAGCGCGCTTCTAGTGGCACAAACGTATGGCTGCAGCACACACGAGGCCCTAGGTCCCGTCGCGGCACCATTGGTCAGTGACAGACACCAAGACAAGGTAAAAATATAGCAACCTAAATAATGTGCATGGCTAGAAAGAAAGACGGAGGGTTAGGTGATAAACGCAAAACCCTTCCCAGATGCATATGATGTTAATTGTAATTGAGCCCCATGATGCACATGTTTAAGTAATGGCCATGCAACAACCATGCTAGTAATGAGCCTGCGTGTTATTCTAGTATTCTTGATTGCCACTCTTCTTAGTTTTCAAGGAGAGTTACACGAGCAAGGAGGGTAATGAGATTTCCCTTTTGAATTGCAAAGTATGGGCTAGACTGTTTGAGAATAGAGAATATACCCGTCATACCCGGTGCACCTTCAAGAAGATCGGCAAGTGGGGTGCCTCCAACCCTTCCTTGTAAACTAGCCTGTCTCTTGCCCTTATTTTTGTTGTTCAGCATAGAATCTTGACCCCGTTTTGGTCGTCTAGGCTGGGAGCAGTGTCGAGCGAAGTGGTTAGGATTCCCACAATTGAAGCAACGTTTTATTTTGCCTGAACCACCACGTGGGATGAAGTCCGTGCAGGTAATTTCCCACCCAGTCAAGTCTATGTCGCTTGGGTCATGCTTGAGAGTTCGACGCTTTGCTTGTCGAGCCTTAAGTTCCATCGGAGGTCGCGATGGTGGTGTTAGGGAGTCTAAGTAAACATCCCTCATCTCCTTTATTCCTTCATTGAGCTCTTGAGATTCTGCAACCAGAGGTTGGGGGACATCATACCCTTCCCCTAGCTGGTGTTGTTGCTGTAGGAGTTGATAAATCTCTTGCTGTATCTGAGCAAGTTGCTGGAGTAGTTTGGTCTGAGTAGCCACGAGTTCAACCAGGTTGGACAGTAGTGGCTGTCCGCTATCACAAGCACTTCTCAACCCTGCAGGAGCATTGGGTGACCCTTGCACCATCTGCAATGCATAATTCTTTCATTAACTAGGGAAAACTTTAATAAAAGCTAGAGAACACGTTTTCGAACAAAACTTTCCACATGATCAACTATAGATCAGATCCCATACTAGGCCAATTAATTTTGTTTTTCCCCAGATACAAAAGAGAGGCAGATTTCTAGATGGATCTTCGGTGATTGAATAGACAGGGTTCTGGTGCTACGCTGCTAATCAGCAGAGATCAAAGAAGTGATTGGACTAAAAATATAGTCTCACAGATTCAATAGGCTAAAATTTGATGAGCACCCATGTCACAAAATTTGCAACATTTTTAGTATTCATCAAACAGCGTAGAAATGCACAAATAAAGAGATTTGGCAAGTAGAAAAGGATTAAGATCTTCCAAACTGGTAGTCCAGGTGGTACTGTTTCATCATTTGAGATTCTAAGGAATGAAAGGATCACTAGACATCAAGATGGGGCTTCGGATGAAGGCATGACTAAAAACCATCTTTTTCAACCAAGAAAGTCTAAGCATTTAACAAGCATGCTCCTAAAATCAAAATTTCACTCACTCATGTTTTAAGCACACTAACACTTATCTATGAGGATTCATACTAGAAATTCCTTACAAAGCTTATGTAACAACTTCACAGACTAGGAACCAAAGTAAACATCAACCAATATGCATGCACGTCCTAACCGTCCTCACAAGATAAACAATTGCCAACTATCGTTGGGCTTACGTGGTTAGCACGGTGGCATACATAAATACGGCTCTCCCTATATAACTAGTCGATACATTCTAACCGTTCTTAACTTATCGAATCGTGGTTAGTGTACCTGCAGAAGATTGACAAAACACATATATATCCAATGAACCTTTCATGCCAGCACT
Source organism: Panicum virgatum (assembly GCF_016808335.1). Taxonomy (NCBI): domain Eukaryota; kingdom Viridiplantae; phylum Streptophyta; class Magnoliopsida; order Poales; family Poaceae; genus Panicum; species Panicum virgatum. The sequence goes on from NC_053153.1 coordinate 79,422,669, forward strand.
CATGAAAGCGTTCCCAAACATTACCGCTCACTATAGAAGCGGCAGCCATACAATTTCCGCCGTATGGCCAACGTTAACATACGCTACTTAGTGGCGTATTCACGAGTCCCTTTACTCCCAATATAGTCGACCGAGATCGGTATATTGGCAGCAGCTCAAGTAAGTCACTACTTGAGCGCAGCGTTCGGTTCGCATCGCCGACGGGAAGGTCAGACTCCCTCAGCTGACTGAGTACACTTTACCTCCAATATAGTCAACTAATCGTTGGTATATTGGGAGCACCTCAAGTAAGCCACTGCTTGAGGGCAGCGTTCGGCTCGCATCACCGACGGGAAGGTCAGACTCCCTCAGCTGACTGAGGATCCTTACCATCTTACCTCAACGTAGGTGCGTCGTTACAAGAATTAAGAGTTGCTTGTGAGTATGGTTTGACAAAATGTAAAGTGCTGGAAGTCAGATAATATAAACCATACAGAGATAACCACCTAGTAATTCCCATCAATTTCCTAGGACTTTACGTTCTATGCACAACTCTTAACGAATCCAACGTAGTTTTCCGAAATTCTTTATTGTTCCAATTTTATACAGAAAAAATGGTTTTCAAGGTTCCAACACCCCTGGTGTACGCTTGCAGCTCTGATACCAGCTGTGGCAGAACCGCCTAAATTATCCCGGCTCAAGTGCGCAGGCCATCACCATAAAAGCAACATTAGCTCACACGCACTTCAAACAGAATAATTCTGGGTCTGTCGGGTAACGTCCCGATACAACCACCGGTTCTCGGATCGAACAAGCATACCCCGCACGAAGGCGAGTCCAGAGATATTACAACCAAAATTTTACAACACAGGCATAGTAATGATTACAAACCAGTTAAAAACTATTATTACAAAGCCAACTTAAGTAAAACAGTTATACAAACCATAAGTATAAAGATTTAGGGTTTAAACAGCGGAAGATGAAACACGACGACTACAACACGTCGCAAAATGGTACCAAGCTAGCCCAAGCAAGGTATCACTCGTCATGGTCATTGCCGGCCGAAGACGTATCCCACTCTACGGACCAGCCAGGAGGCAAAGAGCAGGGATAGGTCAAACTAGCGACCTGGTCCTCAAGACTCATACCTGAAAAAGGGTTTCAACAGCAAGGCTGAGTATTCTAATACTCAGCAAGACTTAACCGTCAACGGGTATAAGTAGCCCATTATAGCTAGACTATGCAAGGTTTGTGAGGTTCTGGTTTTCCTTTTTGCTAAAAAAGCAATAAAGAGTAGATCCTTACTTTCAAGTTTTAGCTTTCAAGATTCTAGTAGATTAACCATTCTATGTAAGCAACTACTATCCAATCATGGTAGAAAACTAAGCAAACATCAAGATTGATAAATAATATTGTTGCTCTTATTACTCTGTGTGGCAAAGGGATCAAGCAGTCTCATTTCATCGTGGGAGGCGGACGATTCTGAATCAAAATTCAACCTTGCAAGGCAAACCTAACACACACGTTTGGAACACCGTCGGGTCGTATCCAAACAACCGTTGACCTTTCTTTCCGGCTTGTGGATAGTGCCACTCTCCCCGACTACAGGGCTCAAAGGTCCACCCGTGCCCGGTCCACCCTTGTCCCTTGAAGTCGTAGTGTTGCGCAACATAAAATAAAACCTATCCCTAAGAGAGAGTGGGAGGTATATCCACTCCCCGGTCCAATCGGCTACTAGGCTTGCCGCGTACCATATTTACGGCATGTGGCTAGTACTTTCAAAAACTTAACCACCACTACCACACACCGCGACCTTAGCAAGTTCATCAACACAGACGGGTCTCACATAGGACATGATATCGAACACAACCCCGTCCGTCGTCCTTATATTGATAACAGAAAGTAAACAAGCAAATCCTATAAAGCTCGCGAGTGACAGGCAATCACTCGACTTTTACCGGTCCTATAAGCTTAGCAAGTAGTCGAACTCAGGTCTAGTGTTCAGTACATAGGTTCCTAGGATCATGCATCTAGGGTTTCAATTCAACTCCTATGAACTGTAAATGCACAAGTAAAATAATACAGTAAATGATATTAATTTGAAGTATAGGTTATGTCCGGGGCTTGCCTTCTCGGTAGTTGCTAACTATTTCAGCTCTAGGCTCTTCCGAACATTGGTTCGGGGCTTCAGTTAGTTCAGCAGTGTTCGCTTGAGCTTCAAGATCACCTCCGACAGATTCCGGGATCAGCTCGTACGTCCCGTCCGATAAGGCAGTCGTGTCTATATGTAATGCAAGAACAACATTATAAACAAACATGGGCAATCGTTTATAGAGTAGTTAAATAACAAATTTAACTACACAAGGCATCATGATCAACAGCACAAAAGAAGTTAACTAACTTCATTAACAAGTGGGGGTTGATTCCCATAGCACTTAACTCAAGGTTTGCTAAATAAATAAACACCTTAGATCACAAATAGAAATAAATCTAGCAAAAATTACCCTAAACAGAACATGAATAGACTAAGCTACCCTACAAAAATCATGCCAAGACATGTAGCCATTTAATCACAATAAATCATTCATGCAGATAACACCTAGAGCAAGATTGAATTACACAGACTAAAATATAGCACAGTAGAAGCTCAAAATTTAACAGGAGATCTACACAGTGAGGATCTAGCTACTGTGAATTTTTCATGATTTTAACTACACATAATTAATTCTGAGAAAATAAACAAAACAGACATAAGTTTAGCAAGATTAAATTTTATCTCCTGTTCTAGTCATGAACTGAAGCTCAAACTTCCTAGACAAGCTAAGATACTCCAGAGGAACACTCAGGAATAAATTCAGGATTTATCAAGAACAGAAACTATTTATCATAAATAAAGTCTAATAAACAAGGATTAAATCAAATAAATAGCTACACAAGAGAACTAATCATGAAATTTTTATAGCAAAGCTAGTGTTACACAAGTAAACTTCCATAAAAGTTTCACTACAAGACATGGCTTTATGCAGTAGTTAAGAAAAAGATGAAAACAACTAACATTTATGTACTAGAAACACAAATCAAAATCTACAGCAAAAACTTGCAATCAAAGCCTAACATATTATGGTTGTACTGCATAGAGCTCTTCAAGAGGATTCCAAAACATCAAGATTTTCTATTTTAGGAATTTTCTACGAATTGATATTGAATTTCAAAGATCACTGAAAACCATTGCAAACAAGTCCCTAAGGCACTATTGCAATGAGTCTTGGGCTATGCATAAAACCCCCCGGGTTATCTTGAATTTGAACCCGAGGTCCCTGGCCGTGGGGAAAAGGAACAGAGGGAGGATGGCCGGCCTTTACCGGCGCCTCGGCTCACCGGCGGCGAGGTCTGGGTTGGGGGAAACGAAGAAGAGGCCGAGACGAAACCCAAAGGTGGTCTTTTTGGGGCTCGGGGTGGTCGGATTGGGGGTTCCCCGCGGCGAGGTGCGGCGGCGGCTTGGGTAGCTCGCCGGCGACCGTTCTGCGGCGGCGGATTGGGGTGGGGAAGATGCCTGGGAGATGCGCAGTACTCGTGTGGTGCTAATGGCGGGGTCTGTGGGGGCGGATTGGGTCTGAAATGGTGGGTTCGCAACGGCGGCTTGCTTGCCGGCGTTCAAGTAGATGGCGGCGGCGCTCTGGTGGCGATTGGGAGGAGAAGCCGGGCCTAGGAGCTTCAGTGGAGCGAGGCGAAGCTCGTGGTGCCTCGGGTTTGAGCCAGGTGAGGGTGGAAGGGGGTCGGCGGCCGAGCGGAGCTCGCCGGCAACCACGGAGGGGGCAGCAGCGTTCTGGGGCTTTCGGAGCAGCGAGCGGGCAAAGGAGTGGGGGAAAAGAAGGCTGTGGTGCTCTGGGTTCTCAAGCGCGCACGAATTGGAGGTCTGGGGTACTGCAGCGGGCTCGCCACCGCGGCGTTGAGGTGGCGGCGGCACGGCGGCTCTGGAAGCGGCGAGGGTGCGTGGCATGGCCTGGGAGCACCAGCGCGAGGAAGGAGGGCGGTGGGGCGGCTCCGGAGCGACGCGTAGGTGCCAGCGCGAAGCAAAGGCGAAGTCGGAGTTGGCCTGCGGCCGGTCCAGCGCGGCGGCGGGAAACAGAGGAGCAGGCAGGCTAAGGAAGAAGACAGGGACCTAAACGCAATTTCCAAAAATTTTAGGGACCAAACTATAAAGCCTTGATAACTATTAATCTAGGGCTCAAATGAAAAAGTGCCCAACATGAAAGTTGTTCAGTTTTTCAAGATCTACAACATTGATGTTGAGCAAAAATTTATTTGATTAAAGATTCAAGAGCTAAATTTGAAAACATAGAAGGGAATTTGAATTTAAAGGAAACTTGACTTTTTCAATGAAATTTCACTTCAAACTTGGGCTGATTTGAAAGGTTTCCTGCCAAGCAATAAATGTACTGAATTTTTGCAAAAGCACCCTCCACAAAAGCTATAATTGCACATCCTATTCAATTAAACTACAGAAAGGACCTTGCATAAAATCATAATTACACATAGAACCTTTTACATTTACAAAAAGATCCTTTTCCTGCAATTCAAGCATATGATGCATGATTTGGTTCTAATTACCCTAAATTGGCTATTTAAAAACCCGGGCCGTTACATCTACTGTCTTCGGTGGCAGTCATCCTTCCCTGTTTTCCGCCCTTAGCGATCATGACGGATGGGAGAAGCCTTGGCATGCCGTAGGTGTCGTCCCATCGCCGGGACAGGTGTCAGTAGGCGCTTCGCTGATAACGCCGACGTTGGCGGAGATGGCTGTCCTTCCCCTCTGTCCCTGAGAACAGTCTCCTCGTCCTTAGAGCTAACTTCAAGGGGAGTGGTCATGTATCATCCCATCGGTGAGGTGCTATCACGTCAGGGTCCTGTCGCGACTGCCCGGGCTCGTGCTGAGGCATGGGTGAGTGGTCACATCAGCCCACGCGGGTCTCCCCTTGACTAATGATAGTCTTCGTACTGTGGAGCGGTTGGGCTGCCACGTGGTCTCGTACCTTCCCCTTCCGCGGGAATCAGACAGAGCGATATTTTCTCGCAGGGATCGGGCGAGGCAGAAGCCTCCCCGCGGGGCCGTCCTGAGGGAGGCATTCCCTCAGGGGTCGGGTGAGGCGGAGGTGGCTGGTGGTGGATCGTCCCGACTCGTCTTAGGCCGTGCTTAACTTAATCCTCTCGGGAGTTTATCATTTAATGATGGTTTAGAGGGTACCCTGTTGGGAAGAAGACTCCGCCAAGCAGTAGAGAAGGAGAAGGCACCGAACCAGAGCTCAACTCAAGAGAGTGAAAATGCTCATTGGGGGAGAGAGACCCCATTTGACCCCTTGGGCCAGCTATATATAGGAGGGGAGGGGGCGGCAATTTAGCCCCGCCCCCTGGTGGGTACAATATTTATAATTAGGTCCCTGGGCCGCCGCATGAGGCCCATTAAACTCATGGGTTGGGCTATTCCCCCAACAGTAGCCCCTCAGCTACTTTGGTTTGATTGGTACAATAAAGCATAGTAGCTGAATACATAGGAAGTGGCCCAACCCTATCCTTAAGACCACCCGCTCGTACGCCTCGCTAAAAACTCCATCCAAAAACCCAGTGGGACAAAACAGATGGAGAAAAGAGCACGCACGCCTAGCGGGACCACATATACGTGATGATACACTCCAGTCAGTGATTGTCTCTGGTCTTTAACGATGACGAAGGTCTTCGGTGGTGATGAAGGTCTTCGGCGGCGATGAGGGTCTTCGGCGGTGACGAAGGTCTTCGGCGGTGATGAGGGAGGAATCTTCGTCGCCCGACTTCATCGCGCAGGCCTGGGATCCTTGGTTCTTGGGCGCCCTCACCGTAGACACCGGTTGAGACTCGTCGTTTCCACGGATCTCTCTTCGTCATAGCTGATGCAGTCGAAGTATGGGATGTAGTGTCCTCGGCTCTCCGCCTTCGAGCGCCGGACAAGACTTGATGTGCAAGGTGATGCTAGTCTGTCCTGTCCCCAGCCCCTCTTGGCCAGGGTTCATAGTGGAGGGAGTGAAGTTCTTTAGGAGGCGAAGCCAAAACAGCCGATGTCGAGGGTCGAAGTAGTCGTCGCCGAAGTGGAGGGCGAGTCCCTCTAGCCAAGATGTGTCGGCGAGGGCGAATGCTGTAGTAGTCATTGCCGAAATGGAGGGCGAGCCCCTCGAGTCGAGCTGTGTCGGCGAGGGCGAAGGCCGTAGAAGTCATTGCCGAAGTCGAAGGCGAGCCCCTCGAGCCGAGCTGTGTCGGCGAGGGCGAAGGCCGTAGGAGTCGTCGCTGAAGTCGAAGGCGAGCCCCTCTAGCCGAGCTGTGTCGGCGAGGGCGAAGGCCCAAGAGTCGTCGCCGAAGTCGAAGGCAAGCCCCTCGAGCCAAACTGTGTCTGCGAGGGCGAAGACCGTAGTAGTCGTCGCCGAAGTGGAGGGCAAGCCCCTCGAGCCGAACCGTGTCGGCGAGGACGAAGGTCGGAGTAGACATCGCCGCAGTGGAGGGCGAGCCCCTCGAGCCGAGCTATGTCGGCGAGGGCGAAGGTCGGAGTAGACGTCGCCGAAGTGGAGAGTGAGCCCCTCGAGCCGAGCTGTGTCGGCGAGGGCGAAGGCCGCAGGAGTCGTCGCCGAAATCGAAGGCGAGCCCCTCGAGCCGAGCTGTGTCGGCGAGGGCGAAGGCCGCAGGAGTCGTCGCCGAAGTCGAAGGCGAGCCCCTCGAGAGGAGCTGTGTCGGCGAGGGCGAAGGCCGCAGGAGTCGTCGCCGAAGTCGAAGGCGAGCCCCTCGAGCCGAGCTGTGTCGGCGAGGGCGAAGGCCGTAGTAGTCGTCGCTGAAGTGGAGGGCGAGCCCCTCGAGCCGAACCGTATCAGCGAGGGCGAAGGTCGGAGTAGACGCCGCCGAAGTGGTGGGTGAGCCCCTCAGATCGAACAATGTTGACGCGGGCGAAGGCCGAAGCCGAAGTCGTCGTCGCCGACGTGGAGGGCGAGCCCCTCGAGTCGAGCTGTATCGACGAGGGCGAAGGTCGAAGTTAGAGGGTAGGCTGATGTATACGCCGAAGGCCCCTCCAAAGTCAACTTGTGACGAAGATTGTTGATGTTGATGATTTGTTTCTTCAACAATAATGTGAAAACTAAAGATAGGGTTTTGCCGTTCCGAAGATGCCAATTTATACACCTGCAACGCTTGCATCATTTTTACTTGAGAGAGCAATATTTTTCAAATATATTAGGATGCCTTTGGCATAATTACCGAAGGACTTCCCATGCCTTCGGCTTTTCGCACGAAAGAACTTTTCTTAGGGGACCTTCGGCTCTTTAGCTCGCATAGGTAAGCCCTAACCTTTGCCTTTCATACGAAAGGACTTTCCATGCCTTCGGCATTCCGCACGATAGGACTTTGATTGCCTTCAGTGCTCTGCGCGGAAGGTCTTTGAATGCCTTCGGCGCTCTGCGCGGAAGGTCTTTTTCGACTGGGAAAAATTAAGAACTGAGACCAAAGGGTGTTGCGGGCCGCTCAGCTACGCGAGCCCTGGGCTCATTTCTCCAAGTGGTATTCACTTGCAATGCACCGATGACTCCCCTCTTCGCTTGATGAAGAGGGATAGACGCTCGGTGCACCCTTGTAAAGTACACCAATAACCGAAGACCAATCAATACCGAAGGCCAAATTAAATTCCATAAGACCAAAGTATGATCATTTCCATATATAACCGTGCTTTGCTTCGGGGTGAAGACCAATAACCCGAAGGAGGATCCAGCATAAAACATAGATTGCCGAAGCCCATATGGAGTGTCCCTTCGTGGTGAAAGCTAACAACCAGAAGGGGGGATCTTGCATCAAACTCAAATAACCGATGCCCATATATAGTTGTTTTCGGGGTGAAAACCATTAGGCCGAAGGAGAATCTTGCATAAAATTCGGATGACCGAAGCCCCATATAAAGTTTTTTCGGGGTGAAAGCCAATAGCCCGAAGGAGGATCTTGTATCATCCTCGGATACCGAAACCCGTATATAATTGTCTTCGGGGTGAAAACCGATAACCCCGAAGGAGTATCTTTTATTAGACATTAGATAACCGAAGGTCCATATAAGACTGTTTCTGGCTTCGGAGTGAAAACCGATACCCCGAAGTGCACGATAATTTAAGTGAAGTAGATAGTGTGAAGAACACGAACAAAGTATGCAAGCACAAAGACAAAATAGAGTTTCTTACCTTGGCAAAAATCCTGCACAACAGATATATAATATCCTTTCAAATGAAAGGGGTCAGGATAAACATGTAATTAAGCAAGGGGTTAGCACAAGCATATATTTAAGTAAGATGTTGCGAAGGGTAAATTGTAAGATATTAAGCGGGACATTGGATGTCATTGCCATAAAAATGAGGACGGACCGTGTCCGCTTATTTCGGACATTTCAGCCCTTCCGCTGATGGCGAGGGGCAGGATGCCTCAGCGCTAAGAATCAAAAGGTAGCACATGATCTCTTCGGTACCCAAAGAAAGAGTTAGAAAAATTTGTGTGTGTGTGTGTGTGTGTGTGTGTGTATATATATATATATATATATATATATATATATATATATATATATATATATATATATAAAGAAGGTAACTCTTCGGCAAATGTCAATGCATTTAAGATAATAGCAGTGCTTAGAACAAGATGCGGCCACTGGCGTAATTTGCAATGATAATTAAAAACGAAGTGGTACGATCCTGGATGTAGAATGCTATTTAATATGCCCATTATATATGACCGAAGCGGCATTATAAATATCACAAGAATTCCGAAGCCCAATAATCAATATATGACGGCATGCTCACAACCTGAATGGCCGAAGCTCATTTTTATTTTGTGAACGGAGATTTAAATCGAAGGCAACTTTGATGCTTAAAAGAGAGTGTACAGCCGAAGGCCAATTAGTACTGATCGAAGACCTGGCTATAGGAATCCGAAGCCCACTATAGTGCTCCTCCGAAATACAGTTTACAGTAGAAAAGATAACTGCGCAGAGGTGCAACAGTTGTCGAACGACAGTGCTGCCGAAGCTAGGTGCACATCTACACTAAACAGTCCGCACCATGTCTGCATTTTGACCACGGTTCTCTACGGTTATCGTATTGTCGAAGAGAAGTTTCATTGGTAAATTCACTCTTGTGCTGTGGTGGAAATTCAAACACTGGTTCCGGAAAGGAATCAGGTCCAAGAGGCACCTCCCATATTATGGTGTCTCCTTTTCTTCCCTCTTTTCCTTTCCCAAAACCATAGTAATTCTTCCCGCTAGACCCACCTCCAGACATTGGGTATACAATGAGGTTTGGTGTTTGAGTTGTGCTGGGAGTTCACAAACTTGGGAGTATTTATAGGCGCACAAAGGTCTGATACCCGGAGTGTGGAGTGTAAATGCACCTAAAAAACCTACATGACAACACAGTGAAGAGGCTAGATTACCTAACACTGAAAAGGCTAGATTCGATGCTCGAAATGACTACTCGATGCATCTCTGTGCATGCAGACTCACAGCACTGCATTGCTGCCGCTCGGTCGATCGCGCATAGATGCCGCCTTTCCCACTACACGCCACAGACCTTCACTGTAGAATGACACGTCCGTCGTCCTCGCCAGAGAGACTGCTTTGAAGGTGAGCTGGTGTGGTTGCCGTCTTGTCACATCTATTTGAAATGGTGGAAGAGCACTGCTATTGAGTTGTCGTCTTTTGTCACGTATGTTTGGGCAAAGAATGCGACATTTGGGAAACCCGTGATCGCTGTGCTGAGCAGTGGCAACCTGTGATCTCGTACTCACAGCTAGATACACTATGGTTTCTATTTTGAGCTATTCGAGCGTGTAGTCGTCATCATCGTCGGCGGGTGAGGTGTCCAGATACTTTTTAGTATTCTAGTGACATGAAAATGTGTGCTTTTTAGCAGCAAACCCCGATGTATTTCTTAGTTCTTAATTCTTATCGTTATATTAAAAAAATGTGTGTTTTTTAGTATTCTAGTGACATGAAAAGCTCCGAAAATATTAAGGACAAGTTCAAAGATTTTATAGACTCCGGGCTACAACTGTAAATTAATGGTAAAAGTTACAACACACAGAGTTAAGCTCTCAACTTAAAACATAAACAACTAATTACAGTGGCATGTGCACGCGACAAGATAATTTCTTGTTGCATCTAAACCTACCATGCCTTTATGGAATGTAAAATGCGGGATTACATTGTACTACTCTACTGAGTGCACCTAGGATATTTGCCCTTCCTAATTGCTTCGAGCCCGGCTTCCTTCGCACGGAGTGCCCTCTCTCGCTTTCTATCCCTGTCAGCTTCACGTTCGGCCGCCGCCTTACGATCCACCTCCTCCATCCTCTTGCGGATCTCTTCTTGCTCTTTCTTGCGCTTCTCCTCTTGCTGTTCCTCATGCTTCATTCTGCGCCAACGTTCTGCAGCCCACCTTGCTTTTTGTTCCACAATGTCCTTTGCCTGCTGCGACTGCACCGTGTCGAACCACTGCATAAAATCACAAAGAGGCGGGGGAGACTTTGTCCAACACAAGTTAGAATCATAACTCAATGTTAGGTCACAGAGAAAAATAGCGTATGTTCTCCTGCTACCTTGGTCCGGTCTTTGCTGTATCGTTTAGGTGGATCATATTCGTAGTTCTCACACATAAAGAATCTCATGCCGTAGTCATCTCCTAAAACCTCAGATTGCATGAACTTGCATAACGAACCACAGAAGCACATTGGCACATCAATTCCTTCGGGTACGGTGGCTTTACACTTGCTCCACGGAATGTAGGTTGATCCTGACGAAGACATTGGCGCTATAGTGTGGTGCGCCAAATAACAAACAATGATTTAAGCAATGCACATATCGTATACCAAATCAATTCGTGAAAATATAGATACTGTCATAATTCTATTGTCTTATACTGCAATATCAATAAGGTACTGTCATAATTTTATTCTAATGTATAATTATTTTATTTGAAAAAGTCTGTAATAGTACTCAAATTGTAATACTAAACCAGTGTTCTAAAGCACCAAATCTAATTCAGCTAATCTGCTAATTAAATTAAATTGTTATATAATATCAACGAATTTATACGGAAGTTACCGGTAGATCACAAGTGCGGAATTCGGCAGAGCTTCGCCGCTTCCCTTCTTCTCACCCCTCTCTTTTTTCTGGATTTTTGGTGGATTTTTTGAGGTCAAATGAGGAGGGAATGAGGGGGGAGGCCTTATATAGGGAGGGTTGACCCGGTCGCCCGGGGGGGGGGGGGCGACAGGCCCCCCCTGTCGCCCGCGGGAGGGGCGACCAGCCCCCCTGGCGCCTGTAGGCTGGGCCCACTGGTCGGTCGCCCCTGGGGTGGGCGACAGGCCCCCTCTTTTTTTTCCTCCAGGGACTTTGTTGCAAATTTGAAGAAGAAAAAAATTACATTTGAGCCCTGTCGCCCCCCATAGGGCGACCGGGGTATATTTTTGAAAATTTCCAAAACGGACATATATTTTTGAAATTTTAATTTTTTTAAATATAAAAAGAAAAAACCGCCAGTCAGCCTTGGTGTTGAAGCCCAAGCAGAGCTGAGCATGGGCCGAAGGCAGCCGATCGAAGCTTGTCTTCGCGAGCCGGAGCTAGAGCCGCTGGGCGAAGTGAAGCCGCACGGGTCGAAGGTGGAACCACCGGGCGAAGCGGAGCCAGAGCCGAAGCCGTAGGGCGAAGTCATGTATGAGCCGTGTCGAAGCCTCTTGGCTTGGCTTGAAGCCGAAGCGGTGCCAGGCGAAGCCACAGCCACGCGAAGCCGAAGTTTAGCCGCGCGAAGATGAGTCGCGCAAAGCTGAAGTTTAGCCGCGCGAAGATGAGTCGCGCAAAGCCGAAGAGTCAAAGCCGAAGACAAGCCGCGCGAAGCCATAGCCACGCGAGCCGAAGAGCAAGAGCCGAAGCCCCTAGCCAAGCCGAAGCCAAAGCTGTCGGGTCGAAGCTAGTCGAAGCCCCAAGTCGAGCGAAGCCTAAGCAATCGAAGGGTTCTGATTTCATGCCCTTTGTACCTCCTCTCTTCTCTCTTCGTTATTTTTCTCTAGCCAAACATGCGGTGGCGCCAGACTGTTGGGGGAGAAGATTCCGTAAAGAAGGAAAAGGCACCGAATCAGAGCTCAACTCAAGAGAGTGAAAATGCTCATAGGGAGAGAGACCCCATTTGACCCCTTGGACCAGTTATATATAGGAGGGTAGGGGGGCGGCAATTTAACCCCAACCCCCTTGTGGATATAATATTTACAATTAGGTCTTGGGCCGCCACATGAGTCCCATTAAACTTATGGGCTGGGCTACTCCCCCAACATACACTTATTTTCACCCCGTCAATTTGACTTGGGACAAATTTAGGGTGCCTTATATTTTATGATGAAGAGCATAATATTTTTTAGTTAATTATAGTATAGAGTTTTATGTTCTTGTTCCTAAGAGTGGCACATAAGCAAATAACAATCAGTTGTTGGTTAAAGCAACCCAGCGGCCTGTCCTGTACTCCTGTCCGTCCTCACCCGCAACGCTCAGCCCAGACTGAGAAATTGGCGAACGGCCCGCGCAGCCGAGCAGAGAGGCGGGAAACGGCAAAACCAGCACGCGCCCTCCTGTGGAACCAGCAATGGAGGTCGGCGGCGACGGCGGCGGCTTGCCGGAGGGGAGGAGTGGCGAGCTGGAGTCCCTCCTAGAGGCGATCAAATACTCCGAGGTACGTCATCATCTGCGCGCGTCTCGTCGATTTTTCGACTCCGTTTCGTCCGTTCCGTCCTGCCCATTCCCCTCCCCCTAGGGTTTGATCTGGTTCATGGTTCCATGTGTTAGCGGCGGTGCCTGGTTGGGTACGCGCTCGTAAAGCTTCGGAATTAGTTGCATTGCCAATTAATAGATGCCAGCAAACGGGTTTTTGTGAGGGTGGGAGTAGTGTTTTCCGAGCTTGGAGTCAGTGGTAAGCCCCCGATTTGTATTGGGATCTCATGTCTGATTGAGTGATTGTTGTAAATTTTTAGTGCTAATTACCGGTTAATTATGCTGTTCATTTCCATTTGCTCTCCGAGCTCAGACATTGCATTTTTGTTCGTAAATAGATATTACATGTTAGCTGAAGGCTGACGCTCGTGCGATGAAGTCAAATGTAGCGTCCTAACTTTACATTATCTGTAACAGGTGCTGGAGAACAGAATTGCACTTATCAACCAACTCGAGAGTTCCTTTCAGTACTCTCCAGATGATCGGAGCCTAATACTTGACAGTCTTACTGTATCCTTGTCCCCTCATCATTGTTCTTTCATTTAATTGCTTAGCATTTACTATTTACATATAGAGATTGGATGAAGTATCACCATCTAGAAGCTTCTGCTGATTCAGTTTGACCTAGTTCATGCTCTGAATATTTGGTGTTACTGTGTTTCAGTGTATTACCTTCACAGTATTTTAGGTATCTTGGGATGATTCTGGATGTTTAGGTGTATCGCACTGCATGCTACACAAGTCAATTTTGCAGGTTGCTCTGAAATGCTCATGTATAGATATGACTGATTGTCTGAGGCATTTTCTTGCTCTTGGTGCAAAGGTAATTCTTTCATTTTCGAAGTGGAGTTTGTTAGGGGCCCCAGGAGGTGTTTGCCAACGGTAGTGGGTTATCTGCAATCTTGCTCAACCAATGAAACCAAATTTAATTGCTTGTATATCTATAATAGGCCAGCTCATGGTGTCGAAAACATATCTTGTGGTCTGTCGAATCTATTGAGGAATCTGAAGAGGTCCAAGAGGAAGAGCACTCCAGAATTCTTCCAGAGGTCATTGTAAATGTGGAACTGTGCCTTTGACATTGCTTAAATTGTCTGTGTTAATTTGTAATTTTGTATGAATTATCACAACTATATAATGATGAGTATCAACTGCTACCCTTTTCCTCTGCCTGCTCTGTAAGCTTGTAGCCTAAAGCAGACCATAGATCCATACGTGTTTTATGATATAAAATTACATCTTATACCAATACTCTTTTATTGTCTGTGATTCCACTTTTCCCAAGAGTTACAGAAAAAATTATTATAAGGACAGTGGATGGTAGAACCTTGCAATTAGCACACGTCAAGTTTCTTTGTAGCTTTGTGGGTTGTACAGTACGAATTACATAACGTATTGACAGAAAATTGCATTGACATGAATTTGGTTACAACAGAACGTGTGGACAGAATCTTCACTAGGTAAAATAAGTGTTTATGAGAAAATGGAAGTTAGTAGTGTAGTACTATAAGTTGGCATATTTCTTCACTAAATTGTCCATTTTGAGTTTATACTTATTACGACATCTACAGTGCCATTACATCCTTTATCCATTTCTGGTACTGATTCTTCTCATGAGAAATCTAATAGAAACCCAATTTCTTGACTCCAGATAATTTCAATGACCTTAAATATCTCGATCAAGCTCCTTCCTTCCGCGGCAAAATGCATTACTGTTGATATGGTGCATACTGTTGGTGATTTTATTTTGGAGTTGCTAAGTTTGACGGAAAGCTCAATAGCTGACAACACGGTAAACTTTTATCTTGTACAGTGGTAAAATTAGCTTGTTGAAATGGCAAAGCTAGTGGCATACTGGCAGTATATCCTGTATGAGTCAAAGATCAATTTATTGAGAAAGAATATTATTTTGACACCTTTTGCTAATCAGTTCTTTAGTTGCAATTTTGGCATATGTGTATAATCAGTTCTTGTATTTTAGTAGGTCACTATATGTGTTACCTTTTCATAGATATTCTCCCCTTTCCTAAAAGTAGTTTAAATGTTTACTTACATTTCTTTTTGCAACTTCAAATGGGATGTTACACAAAATATAAAATGAGCTTCCTAGTCTTGATTCTTGACATATATTATCTGCATAGTCTGATCATATCAATATGAGATATCTGGTGTTTGTTTCAGATTCTTGCAGTGTTAATCTTGCAGAATGATCCATTATATAATCTCTCTGATGGATATATGATCGCAGAAAATTCACGGACCTGTGACGGACATCGCTAGGGCTGCACCTATTTTTCTAGACGAAACAGCTAAGCTGTGCCGGGTATACTTTGAGGCTGCAAAAGCAGATGAGTGCAAAATGAGCATACCTGATGAAGATACCACTGTCAAACACAGCGAACGAGGTCTTACTAGTGAGGTGACCAGGATTACATCGTCCATTATTCAGACTTTGTGTAAATTGGGAACCTATGCAGCATCCAGTGGTGGAAGCCAGGTGGCTTTACTGAATGTATCGTGGAAAGGCACAGTCTCCTTACTGCAAAGTGGTAAAGGAATGATTGAAGAAAAGGTAAATGTCAGAGAAATCATCTTAACCCTTCTCTCTCTGTCCATAGAATCTCTGAGAGTTGCTGCCGAAACATGGTGCACACCATTAATAAAAACCCTTGGTACCTCTGAAGCCAGAAGGGCATTCCTACCAATAAAGTTTTTCTTAATAAATGCTGTAAGGATTTGTTCAGCATATCTATCTGAAGCGATGGCTATGTACAAGAATATAGTCAGGTGTGCACTTGTGATCACATCGGCAAGCATTTTATTCAGCAAGAAGCCACAGTTGAAAGCAGCAAATGAGGCACTTGTTGAATTATTGGAGCCAACTTTATTTGTTTTATTAGATACATTTATGAAGTCATCTGAAGTTACACCAGAGTCCAAATGTCAGCTTGCACGCTACTTTTTTGAAAATGAAGAAGCTAATGGTTCAGATCACATGGGACAAGCTAATCAGGGAGAGACAAATCTGGCATCACTGGATTGCATTTTCTCTATGGATTCAGATGTTGATCACAGAAATAGAGCACTTTTACCTGCTGAGTTAATTGTGTTTTTGCACTTTCTCAATGCTTCCCCATGGTTGACAGAAGAGGTGGTGATCGAGTTATCCAAAAAGCTACAGAGTCTTCTTAATATCTTAACATCGGAAGACATCTACTCATACGTTCTTGGCTTCGAAATCCCTGCCTTGTACGGTGCAGACCATTCTCCTGCTATTGTTTGGCAACCTGTGTATACTTCTCTCATACAAGCCATGAAGACTTTTATGCTTTCTGCTGTTGCTTTGAGTGCTGCATGGAATGAGTTGGAAGCTTTCTTACTTGAAAACCTTTTCCATCCCCATTTCCTTTGCTTGGAAATTGTTACAGAGCTATGGTGTTTCTTCATGCGTTACGCAGAAACTGAGACTTCAATTAATATAGTTAATCAACTATTCCTTCTATTAAAGATTGTTGCATCACCAGAGGAAGTTCTTGTGCCTCTCAGTGCTCTGCGGAAGGTTGCACATTCAGTGTGCATAATCTTGAGCTATGCATCTTCTGCAACTGTTGATCAAGTATATAATTGTTTGCTGAATGATGAAAACCCTTCCAAGTCCTCAATCTTACACTTAGCATTAGTGATGGAAGGATTTCCTTTCGATTCATTATCTGGTGGTATAAAGGAGCTTGCTGTGAAGAAAATGTTTCCTTCTTTTGCTGCTTATCTGGAGAGCTACTCCAAGAATCATCGAGCAATCAATGTGCCAACTTCAAGCTGGGGTGTGATAGGATTTCCTGTACATGCTCTAGCCTCTGCATTGCAGCGTTGGTAAGTCCTTTCTGTTACTAGTAGTATTTTCAAGTCAGATGATGATGGCTTTCTTTTACACTTGAGCTGTCTTTTTTTTACAGTGAAATAAAGGATGATAGTATCATAGATGAGAAGAGCATCACCGCTATGTTTAAGTTCACCACCTCTCTCATAAACATGTATGGAACTGCACCAGATAGTGGTAAGGATCACCTTTCCAAGCACATTAGCTCCATGTTGGATATTATCTCAAACATGAGGCATCTTTGCGCAATCAGTGAGATGGAGAGGCTGACTTTGCAGTTGCACACTCTGTTCTTGTCCACTTCGGGTAATTCAAATGCAGTGCTGTCTCAGTGCAAACCGTCGATGGCTTCCTTCATGGCAATTCTCGGTCACTTGAATGTTACTGAAGATGATGCTAACGAACTTTCTTCTGCAATGTGGGATCTGTACCATCTCCTGCTGAAGGAACGTCACTGGGCACTCATTCACCTTGTAATGGATTCCTTTGGGTACTTTGCTGCACGCACATCCTTTACACAGCTCTGGAAATTTGTTCCTGGAGACGCTGCCCTTTCATACAATGCAAGCACAGGGACAAGCATAGATGAGAATGGATTCATGCTGGAGCTGAGGGCCTATCTCCAGAAAGAGGCTGCCTTGCACACTGAGGGATGGTCTGAAGAGCAATTCCAGCTCCTAGTTTCAGAGGGGAGAGCGCTGAAGAAACTGGTTGAAGCGTATTCTGAAATTCCAGTAGTCTCCGAGCCTGAGAAAATGGCGACCACGAAGGATGCAAGCACAAAGAAGAGGAAGGTGCCAGATGGCATCTGTGAAGGGATGGTGTTGCTGCAGAATGGTCTCAAGGCCATGCGAGGCGCCTTTGATGAAGCGGATTTTGCAGAGCTGAAGGATAGATTCGCTGCACACTTGTCTCGCCTTGAGGATGCAGTTTCCCAGATTGCTACTTTGTCTGACGAAATCTGATATGGAAGCGTACTGTCGTTAGATGGCATTCGTTGCCGTGCTGTAAAAATGAACTCCCCGTGGTAAATGTGATTGAAAGGCTAATACTTGTTGACCGCCCTTCAACCGTTTAGAAGTCGGGGCCTGGGCTCCGTTTTCTTAACTTGTTTTGGTCTCCATAAGATTCACACAAATGCAGCAGGCATCATCGTCCACGAGCTGACAAGCCAAACTTTGGATGTCGAGCACAATAGTTTGAAATTACAGAGACGAAACTTGCAGTAGAACAAGTAACAATCTTTCTCCATTATTTTTTTAAACGAAACCGACGGTGTTTGAGATTACAGAGACTCAACTGTGGTACAAGGTAGAGTTGATGGTTCCGAACAGTGGGCAATGAGGGTTGCAGACGAGATGATTGGCCAACCATTTGCCGTCGAGAACGACACCAGGTGGGGAGGTGTCGAGGCCATTCCCCCGTGGGCAGGGCCCAAGCGGAGGAGCGGGGGAGACGAATGGGTCAGTACTACCCGCTTCCCGTGCTCTCCATCTGCCTCTGAACTGACGATGCCTGCAGATCAAAGCGGTAGATGAAGCAGCTGCTGGCAGGGCTGCTTCACTGTCGCGAGCGCGGCATCAAGCACTCCAGCATGCTCATCCACCGCCACGGCATCGCCGCGTCAGTATCGACTTCTGCAGCGCCAGGTGCCTCGCGGAGATGTTCTTCGGCAAGCTCGTCTCGTCGCCTTCTCCCTCGTCCACGGAGGGGAGTCGCAGGCGGTTGTGTTGTGTGTTGCGGCGCTGGAGGCGGCGAAGCGAAGGCCGAGCGCGACGGAGCCGGCATCGAGTGCGTTTGGTTTACAGATACCAGCGCAGATGCACGATGGCGGCATCTGCCAAAAAAAAAATGCACGATGGCGGCGGGCGGTGGTCAGCGCCTCAGCGGTGGCTACGTCGACGCGGACGGCTGCTGTTCGTACGGAATCAGAGGCAGCGGAGATTGATTCATGTTTGACATTAGCAAGCGGCCGGGTGTGCGCGAGATCTTTTGTATGTGTAACCACACAACATTTTTTTTACTGCTTTCACAATTCGCACGCCCTGCACGCTAACAGAAATACACACTTGCAGTTACAGCAGCATCTGATCCACGAGACGCGAACACCACATGCATGCACCGGTGACAAGTCCGAAACGACCAACTCAGGCCAGCTCAACTGCTACTTAAGCGAGATGGACGGTGATCCTCAGCAGCGTCTCCGCGCCGTCGGTGACGTGCTGGCCGGAGGCGATGAGCGGGCGCACCTCGGCGAACCCGCAGGCGCCCTTGAACTTGCCGGTGCCGCCGGTGATGGACAGCCGGCACAGCGGGGTGCCCACCTTGTACACCCCGAAGAAGTTGATGGTGTCGCCGTACTCGCCGCCCTCCATCATGGCCGTGAACGCCATCATCTGCGACGTCCCGTCGGCGGAGCTCGCCACGTACACGCCCTGCGCGCGCCCGAGCGGCTGCGCGCCGAGGTCCGGCCCGTTCGTCAGCACGTCGTCGATGACGGTGATGGTGCCGAACCCGAGGCTGAGGCCGTCGGGGCCTAGCTGCACCTGCGCCGGGGCCGCGGCCGCGCCGCCGCTCCCGGGCTGCAGGAAGCCGGCGCCGGACAGGCCGGTGTCCAGCGGGATGCCGTTGTTGCCATTGACCGTGGGCACCTGGCCGTTGGCGTTGGGGATCGCCACGCCGTTCCTCGGCGCGCTGAAGCCGATGGGGCGCGCGAAGGGGACCTGCCCGTTGTAGATGTTGCCGAGCAAGCCGGTGATGGGCCGCGCCGTCGGGCTCGAGCCGCCGAGGATGTCGTGCATGTAGAGCTCCAGCGGCGCGTCCGGGCTGCCGGCGCCTATGCCGCCGGCACCGCCGGCACTCGTTGACTGCGGGTTTGTCGCGGCGACCGCGGCGCCGGTCGTTGTTGCGGCAGGTATCTGTGCATGGATGACGGCAACGTGGAGCGCCGTGATGATGAGAAGAAGGGTGAGAGGAACGGCTGGTGATGGGAAGCTCAACATCGTGGGTTTGGGTTGGTTGGATTGGACGTGCTCGTTTCTGGAGCTCAGCGTGTGTGTTCCTTTGTGTCTCTGGGTGGTTAACGATTGGTAAGAGAAGGGTTTTATATAGATAGATTGAAGAATGTTTGCATGCAGGTATGCATCTGAAGGCATGAAAGGGTGTAGTAGTTGTGTGTTCTAACCCAGGACATCTGGAGCAAGAGTGAAGCAGTTGAGTTATGAGGAAGTGAAGTGGGTCTATCTGAACCAACGAGCTTGAAATAGTAGCTTAACTGTCTCATCTCAAACAAACGAAACACTGAAAAAATAGCACATGCTGACTTCCAACGGCTTGGTGAAGTGCCGAATACTGAAGCTTTGGATTGGGCCCAGAGGTCACTTGGCGAAATTAGAGGGCCGTCGTGAACTCGTGATTGGTGGCTATGCCAGTCTAGATAAGTCCTTAAATGAAGACACATAACTTCACTAGCAAGGGAAATCTTGACATGACCTGGATCAGTCAGATGCATGCCAGTATGACAATGAACATCCCTTATCTGTGCGGCGATACTGGCATCGTTCTGCTAAAATTTTAGCAGAAATAACACAATTTGTTAAGCTAATCTGATTTGTCGAGTATTAAATACAATTCGAGAGCAGATTGAGAAATACGCACATAACAATAACCATGATCTAGCGGTGATCTTCTGGCTCAGCTCTTCATCTGAGTACATTTCGGTTCAGTGAAGTAAAATATCAAATTCCATGGTTAAACTATCGAATTCTGGATCAAGTTTTCTTGAGACTAACACAGACCCTAATTCAGATATACAGCAAGCACGTCCTTTTATTCGAGGTCATGTCCTGGGTTCACCGCTCATGACTTGCCTACATAGTTTACAAATAGCTTACAACAACATACCACAGAACTCACATACAAGAGCACATCTGCCTGGAAGCCCGTCAGGTGGCTCTTTGTGGCAATGTCTCGAATGCAGAAACGGTGTTCATAAACTTCATACGGTGAAGAGGTGCCCCACTTGGCTTGATGGCACACGCAACCTTGTCCTCGAGGGGGCAGCGTGCCCTCAACATGGAGAAAACATGGTTATTGAGCCTCCTGGCCTTCCTCATCGCTTCAAGGATGCCCTCATAGCCCTTCTCACACACATCATATGTACATCAACAAATTTCCAATCAAAATGCGATGAAGTATTCAATAATTTTTCTATTTCAAACAGGCATAAAAAATGAAAAATTAAGTACTAATGTGAGAGACGACCTGTTGTTACCTATGAGACATATGGCTCTGTTAACTATGTGGTGGCTTTTGGACACCAGTGGAACCGAGTGTAAAGTATATAAAAAATTTCTAAAAAAAACTATCAGGCATACAGCAGGGCATGATCCACATCCATTAAAAAAAATTCAGGTGGAAATTCAATAGCATTTGGAAGATATGAAAATGACAATGGATTACTAGCCATGTATTATTTGTCTTTTCCAAAACCTTGCAGATGTAGACGAATCCACCTACATGTCCACCCTACATCTGGTAGTTTATTTTTTTGAGAAATTCTTAACACTCACACCTTGTTCTGCCAAAGGATGTCCTTAGCATCTATATCATGGCCTCATGGAAGCACAGAAAAGTTTAAAATGAAATTAAATGACTACGGAAAGTAGCAAGTCTAAACCAATTTAAAATGGAAGTTCCAAAACAAGTAAAAGAAATGATCTCACTTGCAAGAAATTTGGACTTTTAGTCCTCTCTGAAGATTGGTAATGTGAAACTGTTGCGCTTTCTACTTCTGCCACATTGAGAAATTGATAGGAGAAATCAAAAAGCTCGAAGTGCTGCTGCTGTCCCAGTAAGTACATGATCGTACAACCAGCCCATGCTACAGAATCTCCCAGCATTTCTTGTTTCTTTGAAGGATTGCTAATGCTCTCTTCTAAGTAACTCTGGAGGGGCGAAAAAGGAAAATCTGTCAATTCAAAGCATGCGGAAGCAGCACTAATAGTTTAACACTCACTGGAAGATATAAAAGCATAAGTAGCGCTGAAGCTAAATATATGCCCAAAAAAAAGAATTGCTAAATGGACGAAGATTGGAGAATAAGAACAATTCATGATGAAGGCAAAGACTTTAAATAGAAATATCTAAATTCCTGAAAACCCTTGCTGACACATCCACCAGCAGCCTGCTCCCTAACTGTTTGGTGTTCAATTAGCAAGTATGTTATGGCAAGTGGGCCGGCCACAGGCCCAGGCCCACGAGTACTGTAGCGCGAGACCAGTGGATCAGGATTATCCATTATTTGGATTAGATCTGTTAGCAGTGGTTAGGTGCCTTATGTCTATAAAAGGCTGCCATGAGTCCTAGGGTTAGGCAAGCAGAAAATAGATCAAGAGTGCATCTCAGAGCCTCCTGCGGAGGGCGAGTAGTCGATCTATCCTGCTGTTCTAGTATCAATAATCAGTCTACAACATTTGGTATTCAGAGCCAATTTCTTCCCCAGCGCACACAACTCCCACCCAAAATCCCTCCCAATTCTCACCCTCCATCCAGTCCAGCCACCACGTCTAGCCCCTGCAGCATTGATTCACCCATGGCAGCCACCATGACAGTCCCCAATCTCCGCATCCTGGCCTTTGATGGGAGTACCGACCCCTTGCAATGGCTGCACCGCTGCAACCAGTGCTTCGATGCATGGGGGGCAGAAGAGGAGGATAAGATATGGATCGCTACTTTCCAGTTGAAGGGCACTGCATACCAGTGGTACTGCAAGATCGAACGGAACGTGGGCGTACCTATGTGGCTGGGGTTCATCGCTGCGGTCAGTCGTCAATTTGTGCCAGCATCACCGCCGGCAAACACGGCTACACTGGCTGCGTCCATGGCATCGCTTCCTCCATCCTCGCCAACAGCTTCATCGGCGGAGGCGGCTACATCTGCGCATCTACGCAGCCACCAGCGGAGTCCCCGGCGGCTACACCAGTCACACCGCCAGCACCAGCATCGGTCGTCGCGCCATCATCATCGCCACCGACTATGGCGTCATCACTACCTGCGGGAACTGCACCACCATCGATGGCACCCGCAACAGTCTCGACGACCGCGGCAGCCACCCCGGGGGCAGCCCCACCAGCAAGAAAAACTCTATCTTCTGCGGCTTCCACACCAACGAATGTGGCAGCTTCAGTGGTGCTTCAATCATCCACGCCGCACCCCATGCCTCACGGGGTCATGGCGCCCACGCTCACGCCACGTGCGGCCTCACCTCCGGGATACACCGCGCCACGCACGGTGTCGTCTTCGACGGCTCCGACCCAAGGAAGGTCAACGAGATGTACCCTCCAGCCCTGACAGTGGCTCCACCAGCACCCTCCTATCCGCTGCAGTCACCGCCACCTACTGTCCCACTGCCGTCTTCGCCGCCCCCGCAGCCACCGGTGGCGCCAGGAGCTCCACCGGCGTCTCTTCCTGTACCGCAGCCGGCCACGCCTTCTCCGCCTGTACCGGTGGCGCCCACGCCGTTAGCGCCAGCCCCATTTCCACCATGGGCCCCGTCGGAGATGTCACCATTGAGGCCTGCACCAACGTCGGCCATCGCCGTCGATCCGCTCGTGGGAGGGGAGCAACAGGCCATGCCCGTCATGGATCCGTCACCGCCAGCCCGTCGATGCCTTCCTCGTTGCCGCGGCTCCTCGGCGGCAGCGTCTCCTCCGGTCACGGATCCGGTTGCCCCGGCCGTCGCGGTGCCATCCGCGCTCCTCCTCGGGTCGTCCGTTGCGGCGTCCGTCATCGTCACCGCGGATCCATCCCCGCCTTCGCGGTCCCGTCCACGGCTATCCGCGGCCACCCGCGCGCCGTCCGCGCACGTCCGTCGGTCGCCACCTGCGCGTCCACCGTGCGCACCTCCTATCCATGGCCGCCCACGCGTCCGCGCTTGCCGCCGCCCGTCTGCGGCCGTCCGTCCACCTGCTGCCGCGCGTCGGCGGTTCTTCATCGCCCATTGCGGCATGTTGTCCTAGCTCTCCGCCGCCTTGTCCGCTCGTTTCTCTGCTCCTACGGCTGGGATTGGAGCAGCAAAGGTCTGCTCAGCATCACAGATGTTACTACTGCAGCAACTGGTGCGAGCAGACGCACATCCGTCGCTCCAACCACCTGGGGCACCCCCTGCAATTGCTTATGCAGCAGCAGCTCCGCCATCACAGCCCCACAGTATCGCCAGTGACACCGCCGTCAGCCACGGTTACACCGGCTGCGCCCACGCTACTGCCTTCTCCAGCAGCGTCGCCTGTAATCATGGTGTTGCCAGCCTCCGCAGTCCCACTGACAGCATCAGGACCATTGTCATCACCAGCACCAGCGAATATCCAGATTGCAGGAGCTCTGATGATCACGACACCTTCGTCGGCGACTTTGTCAGCAGCACCGCCCAGTGCCCATGGCTGTTGCTCCAGCCCCAGTAATGTCTCTACATCCAGGACTGTTCGTGAAGCCATGGCTGGTGAAGGAAGCTATCCAGGAGCATCAGCATGTAGGCAGCCAGTGCCATGCTGTCAGAACAAGACATGCTACATCCGTCCTTCGCCTTCAGCGTCTCATGACTTCCCAGCTCGAGGACGAGCTGTCTTTGAGGGGTGGAGAAGTGTTATGGCAAGTGGGCCGGCCACAGGCCCAGGCCCACGATTACTGTAGCACGTAAACAGTGGATCAGGATTATCCGTTATTTGGATTAGATCTGTTAGCAGTGGTTAGGCATCTTATGTCTATAAAAGACTGCCATGAGTCCTAGGGTTAGGCAAGCAGAAAATAGATCAAGAGTGCATCTCAGAGCCTCCTGCGGGAGGGCGAGTAGCCGATTTATCCTGCTGTTCTAGTATCAATAATCAGTCTACAATAAGTATCATGCTCCCCAATCAAAAACAAGCAGAATGGCTGGAATTGTGGTAGAATCGATGACAGATTCATGTTGCCAATATTTCTTAATTCAACAGCATACTCGATCCTACTTTCCGAATAAATACAGAACTTAAATTAATCTAAGAAACCAATAACGGAATTATTTTCTTATGAAAATATTTGCAATAAAATTCTCCCATACACATGAAGTGAATAAAAGGTTCATTGGTGTCCTTAATGCAATAGAAATCAAATAAAATATGATGTTTTCATCATGTCGATTTATCAATCTATATTCATATGAACAACAATAAATGTGAAATAAGAGTTTTTTTTAATGAGATGTGGCGAGTAGCTGAAAAGGTATAATAGAATAAGTCTTCTTGAGTTGACTTACATACTGAAGACCACTAAAAATGCGATAGAAGTCCTTTGAAGTCGTTATGTCAATAAAACCCGTCTTTGGAGTTGCACTCCATTTGCTGTAGTGTCTATCCAAGGCAGCACTTGTGAAAGCAAGAGCATACTCCAGCACACTACCAGAGTTGAGATTTGATTTATACAGTAGACCTGTCGAAACATTTGTGTTATCCAAACTGATAATAGAGTACAATAATGAAAAGGAAATCGCAAGTTTGAACACTTCGAGGAGTCATTTGTATGGGCCAGCATGGTGGGGTTTCAACCCAGTCCATTGTTATCAGAAAAAGAAAAAAAGTTAGTCCATTTGGAATTTTGGATACACTTCGAGGAGTCATTTGTATGGGCCAGCATGGTGGGGTTTCAACCCAGTCCATTGTTATATAAAAAAAAAACATAGGCTAAATTTGTATGGGCCAGCATGGTGGGGTTTCAACCCAGTCCATTGTTATCAGAAAAAGAAAAAAAGTTAGTCCATTTGGAATTTTGGATACACTTCGAGGAGTCATTTGTATGGGCCAGCATGGTGGGGTTTCAACTCAATCCATTGTTATATAAAAAAAAACATAGGCTGTGATCCCATCCATTCCGAACATCCAGTAAGGCCTAACTATGCACAATTGATTTCATCAAAGGTAACAAATAACTATCGACAAGAAACATTTCAGATCATTCGTTTCAGATCTATAACCTGGAAGCCATCAGCCACAAATAACTATTGACTTTTCTCAAAATTTCAGTCAGCATGCAAATCAGTAGAAACACAGCCCAGTAAGTTATATATGGACTTACTGGCAGCTTCAGCTTGCTTTGACATCACAAGAAACGTAGATGGATTTGGGCATGCAGGGCTTGATGTGACAGCATTGGTGGCGGCACTCAAAAGTGTGGTAAATGGAGTACTATCAGAGTAGGCATGCTTCACTTGCCCATCATTTCCTGGAACCAGTCCCAGCCATGGAGCTGACTGCATGAACTGTGTAGTGTCGATTTGTCTCTATGAGAAAAAAAACATGCATATCAGTATTTAGTAAGACAAAGAGAATGCATTATAACAGTACAGTACGAGAAAGGAAGAAAAACGTGACTGAGTCAAGAGGGAAAATCCATAACTAAAAGACTGAAGCTTTTTAAGTATACACAAAATATACAAAGGTCAGCAATATATTATGCTATTGACAGAGAGTATTATAAAAAGTGCAGAGGACAAAGAAGATTAACATGTGCAACAGTTCTAGCACTGAGGGGAGGGCACATGGATTCTCCCAGAGAAACCTTCTGCTCCTTGTTTAGCCAACTAAAGTAACATTCAGTAAAGTATATGATTCAAAGGATCCTGAACCTCCAACTCAAACCAGATAAAGAACAAAATATAAATACAGGATATATTGAGAAAAAAAAGAACGAGACAGAAACAGAAAAAAGTAGACCGTTAGCATCTCCATGACTGGGATGAAAGCAGCATTTTTACTGTCCTACGGCAGAGCACAGTTAAAACTACTCACTTGTGGATCTGACTTCTGTATTTGACATCCTTATGTGCAATAGATAAAAGGGAACTTTTGATCTGCTCTCAATAGGTGTACTACAAAACTTCTCTACAACGGTACTTTTCAACTGCTTTACTAGAGTACCTAAAGGTTTGCAAGATAGCAGAAGAAACAGAGTACCAGACCACAAACTGAAAATTCTGATAAACTACTAAAGCTCCCTCTGAACATACATACGCTTACCAAAACAATGTCTAGAATGCTCATCCAGTACAAAGCACTTCCAATTTCCTTAAGATCATGAAGAACTTCAGTTTTCACTTCTGATTTTGCTTCCCATGTCAATATTTCATGAATTATTTTCTGGCAACCTACAATAAAGGCAGCACACAATTCATCCTTCTTAGAATTTAAATAAGAAAACTCCATTGAGAATGGCCTAACACTGCCCATCACATTGAGACCAATGAAAGAAAATATACTGCAAATATAGCTCTGTTCTGAAGGGGAGATGCTCATGACTAGCACATAATAAAAAATAGAACTTCTGTAAACATATAATTTCCCTTGTAAAAACAAAAGTAGATAAGTTGATTGAACAATGAATGGGGGCAATAAATGATAGTGTAGTACTCCCTCCATTCCAAAATGTAGGTCATTTTGGCTTTTCTAGATTCATAGTGTTTGCTATGCACCTAGATATTATCTAGAAAAAGCCAAAACGACCTACCTTTTGGAACGGAGGGAGTAGTAATGTGGGATGTTAGCTGACATTCACAATGGGATGTAGAACCATGATTGCCACCAGCTGACATTACCTGCTATACCGCCATCAAATGAAAGAAGCCCAATAGATTTTGGCAATGCTTCTTGCAGTGCAGTTATTTTTGGCACCATACCTGTAATCTGAAAAGAAAGAAACATAGTTAGTTCCTTAATTTTGATTATTTATAGGTATTTCTCCTTCTTAGGCATTACACAATAAATTACACAATAAAATGCTCCTTACTACTCACCTTACTCGATATATGATCCAGTAAAGCACGGATGATTGCAGGCAATGATCTGGAACCAAGCAGTTTAACAACTGCAAACATATGAGGAACTCCAAAAAAGTCACGGTACAACCCAGCAAGACCCTGGTATGCCATGGTCAAATCCTACAACGAAAATAAGAGCATGCAGTAGTACAAATTAAGGTATAGCTTATTGGCAGGTACAGATTATAAACTCAGTAAAAATGGAAGAGTTAGTAAAGTCCAAGCTGCGTATTATAATATCTTGCAAATTGCCATATGTAGAAATTAACAATTTCCAGGAAAAAGGTAGAAGTTCCTCTGCTCATTAGTCCATAACAGTATTTATTTTTCCATCAGAATCCATGCTATACAACTCCTAAATTTATATGGTGTGGTTAACCATATCTGTGGAACCAAGAACATTATAGAAGTACTTGTGGACTAGATGCCCAAGATCAGCATTAGAGTAAGACTTGATCAGTTAGATGTTGTGTTGATTGTTGCATTACCAAGACTTTGAATTCACGAGTTGACAACTGTTATAGCAACTTGCCTAGTTAATAAAAAAAATGCTTACATGTGATCCACAATAGAAGTAGGGCTTCCCACTAGATGCACTTGATCTCTGAGAAGAGTGATGAGTTCCTTTTATGGATCTAACAAACCGTTGTGTGGTATTACATAAGATGAAATTGGGCAAGAAATCTGTCTGCATCTCACTCCATATCTGGATACCAGAAAAATTATCAAATTAGAATAAAGTTTTAATTAGATGAAACAGCAAACCTTGCAGGAATAAGCACAAAGATGCATTTCATAATGCAACACAACCATTTATAATGTGATTTCCGAGTAAGACTTTGCTATCAAATTGTTTCTTTTTCATAACTACAACAATAAATCATTCACTGGTTGCACAATAAAGAATTTAAGAACCATCAATGATTGATAATTTTCCTACCGACCAAAGAAACTACAAGCTGGTACAAGCAAATTATAGATCATGACTACCAGAAGCGGCAAGATGACAACATTATCGCATGTATTATGACTGAAAATCAGGATCATGAAAGGAACATGATAGGGTCCCAAACCTGTGAAGAGAAGCGACTTGAATAAGAAACCAGTGAAAGATTCTCTTGCATCTCGCTAAGCATAAGGGAGTAAGAATCCAATTCAAGAAATTTTGATATTGATTGGTGTGTAAGCTCCAAAATATCCAACAGTTGTTGCAGTTCCTAATTTGAAAAGACATAATGAGGTGCTCCAAAAATTAATTTACCAGATCAGCATGTAGATTGCTTAAGAAAATTAAGTATAGTAGCCATGTTTTCAAATCATCTAGTCGAACCTAGTCGTCATGGGACCGATCAGACGACTAGTCGCGATTAGTCGTCGATCAGGCCGATTAGTCGAGCTTAGTCGGTCCTAGTCGCCTGCCTAGTCGTCCTATGTGTCCCAGGACCGATATGATATATGTACTACATATTACTTAATAAAAAGCAAGTATGAAGGCAACAATAATAGTCGATTTTTCACTTATTTGTGAGAGATGATTTGTGAACTGTCCAGAACTCTGTATTCCTGTCCCATAGTCCATATTCCTGTCTCTCAGCCTCTATATACCAAAAACCTAATGGGCCACCTTGCCAGCCCATCACCGGCTGAGGCCCACAACTCAAACAACCCACAAAACAATCTCAAGTCTGATCGTTTTCCAACCTGATCGTGCGACTAATCGCGACTAGTCGACGACTAGTCGGACGACTAGAAAACTAGTCGCCCAGACCTACTCGGTGTCCCTTATCGGGGTCACCGGACCGATAAGCCTGACTAATCGCGACTAATCGCGATTAATCGGACGACTAGATAACATGGTATAGTAGACTACAGACTGTATAGATGACAGTTAAATATTCTTACCACAACACCACATAGATCTCCATTTTCAAAGCGCTCAAGAAGAAAATCAATATTTCCCCGGAATATTTTGTTCATTCTCTGAGTAATTAGGCTTCTTAGGTCAATCGTCCGCCCCAAAACCTGAGATATAAAATGAAATCCTTCAGCAATAATACAATAATCTAGAGGCCAAATATTATAAGTCTTCATAGGAGGGTAAATGCATACATTTAGAAGAGAATAAATTGAGCTTAATCAAACAACTTTGTTTCCTTGACAAAGAATAAAAAAGGAACCAAATGCTCGCTGCTGATTCAGATTTCAGAGGCTGCAGCAAAGCTAAGAGTAATAGAAGGCCAAACATAGGCTGAAGCTGGACACAATGGTCCAAATTCAAGAACGCACATCATAACCATGATACAAGGAATCAAATTATGACATCCAACAAGGGTACGTTGGTCCTAGTTTCGTCACAGTCAGTAAGGTATGGGCTAGTTTTGAAATACAACTTTGGAAACAGAAGTGTTATTGTTGCACTCAGATTATAGAAGAGTAATATAAGTATATAACTATGCAAGCTCTTCAGAAGCAAATCAACAGACTAGGTTACAGAAAATTAAACGCTTGGAATTTTTTATAAAAGAATGCCAACATAAATATCAGGATACTTTTGCTTTTGCTATAAGGCGACCCTTAATTTTGCTTCTTCCATCTATTTTAATCGCCTTTCGGATTTTCCATTCGGTTCTCATTAACATGTTTGCATGGAACGTTCGCAGTCCAACTAGCAACGATGACAGAAAAACAAACGAGCAACAACAACAAAATACCCTGAACCATATCGTATGAGCTAAGACCTTACCATTACTCTTCTTAACTTGAAAATTGCATCAAATCGCAAAGGTTTGACAAAGTACTTCTCACCATCATCGCATGCGTATGTAAATGTACTATCAAGAAGAGTACTGCATAAGAAGGCGAAAGATCAGTTTTAGAGACATATAGACTCCAATCAAATCTTTATACAAAATTCTTGGTCCTATTTTTATATAATGTTGAAGTAAAACTCCTTTATGTACATACAGATAGATGAAACAGATGAAAAGGTTGATACCTTGCTGCACAGCTCTTGTAATATGTAAATATTATCTCATTAAGCTTCTGAGCAAGAAGATCGAAACAAAGATCAACCTACAAGTCAGCACATAAGTAGTACAGGTAAGATGTTTACAAATGCAAAACAGGCAAACAGCAGATTTTTTTTTCTTGAACACACAGGACAGCTGTATATCATTTCATTAAGAATGAAGGTTATAATAAAAGAATTAGGGTTTGGACTCCCTTGTCCCCCACCCACCCACACACACCGCACACTCAAAAGAAACTAGAGAGGCATCTCCACACTTGCTGAAGAAACACGACCTGACCACCCACTAAACAGGACCAAGTGCCTGGGATGAGCGACCTTACAAGTAGTTTGACCACAGAGCACTCACATTTGCTTAAACTGGTCCAAGATGGTGATTTATATGCAACCAGACTATGTGGGGCTTCAAAAAACCACTACCAGCCCCATCATGAATTGAATCGGGCCTGGATGCTACATAGCCGAGTGGACTAATATTGTTCAAATTGGTTCAATATGTTCAGCAGTAAAAACAATAGCGGAGAACACAGTCAAGAGGGAGAACATGTCTGACACCTTCCAAATTTTGGCAGTGCGAGAATGGTTAGGATAAGTGTGAATGGTAACTTCCTACCTCAGCTTCTATTTCATCATAAAGAAATCTCTGCTTGAGACAAGTTAGTGCATGTTGAGCAGAGTCATTGTAAAGGTCAAATGGTATCAAAATGCTTTCGAGAAGACCAGCATCTTGTGATTCAATGACATGGTCCACCAGCATCCATGGGAGCGAGCATTCAATTGGAAACTGTCACCAAGACATAAATTAGTATTGGCCTGCAATTAATTTTAAAAAAGCGGCATAAACATAAATTTTACATTCAAATTATCACAAATAGTTCCTCCCATCTAGAATTTCATTATACTTCACAAAGGAATACAAAAATGCTCCACCTGAATGACACGGGAAGATTCCAGGTAAAATTCTCTGAACCAAAGAAACCCAAGATCAGTAAGAGTACCAATAGTCGCTGCATGCACCCCACAAAAAAGGTAGCAGTTAATTTCAGAATCCAAAGGAACGAAATAAACAAACTGTAAATAGTCGCTGCATGCACCCCACAAAAAAGGTAGCAGTTAATTTCAGAATCCAAAGGAACGAAATAAACAAACTGTAAATATGAATTTCTGAAATCCAGATTGGTAACTCTAGAGTAGTGAATTGAAGGAAGGCTACAAAAGCAAAATATGAAACATATGAAATGTATGCTGAACTTTAAGTGCATGCAAATTGCTATTTCTAAGGTTGACAAAGCTTAAGTAGGCACCTGTATAATCCAAAATATGCAAGAAAAAACTGAGTTTGTAGAAAAATGTCTCTAGTTGTTTAAGATCTTCCACCGGTATTCCGGAGCCACTATTCCCAAATAGTCCTCCAGGTTTTCTCATATTACCACCAGATACAAGCTCACAGATAAGAAATTGCAAACAGTGAATCTGCAAAGATATTGGTAACAAAAATATTAGTCAAGTCAGTAACACAGTGAACAGAAGATATCTTTGTTACGATTGAGGGAAGGAAGAGGACTGAAATGTGTTGCCTCTATTGAGATATGCCCAAAGGGCTATATATACAAGAGGAGACCCCAAACCCTAGACTAGTACAATGACACTTATACCCTTAACACCCCCTCTCAAATGCATTATTTGGAGAGTTGATACTAAGCACTAGACTCAACAAAAAGAAAATGATACATCCAAAGTCCAAAAATCAAAGATGTCGTCGAAGCGGGCAACTCTTGAACATGTCGATGTAGAAAAAGATCTCCTCCACAAGAGGGTGTCGCCTTCACAACCGTACTTCAGCGAATAGCCTGAGTCTTCACAAACCAGTACATCAACTCCTCAAACACGAGCATTGCTTTGGAGACTTTGAACTTGACAGTAACATTGAGATGTGTCAAACCAGTCAAATGGAGAGGAGAGTGAAAGATCACTGCTGCAAGACGGCAAGCAGGATGACAAGGTGATGACGACAAATAAACGGCCATTGATCATGACGTGGAGCAAAACGGCTCCGAAAGGGACCAAGAGGGCATTGACGTACCACAATGATGATGTGATTAGCTAAATAGACAGGACTCAGCTAACCATAAAACAAAACAAATAAATTGGCTGATCTGACAATGAATTTTGTGGACACGCACGGCATTGACGAATTGAAGGTATGCAATTGGACTTGGATTGATAGTGATTTGGATGGATACGACATAATTGGACAATTAGGACTAAGATAGCAGCAGGTACAGGCAAAATCTGATGATGGATACAAGCAGCAGCAAGCAACAAGCAAAATATGATATGGATGGACAGCCGACCATATGAGTAGATGCAAGTGCAACGAAGCAAAGCAATACTACCAGCAGCTGCATGTGCGAGATCAATTTCAGAACGGGCCACCAGCAGCAGTAGCTGCAAGTAGCAAAACAGAGCACCGCAGAATAGAGGACTACTGCAGCACAGAGTACCAAGGCACGGACAGACTGAAGACGGGCGGAAACAGAGGAACCTGCTACTCACGAGCGGAAGATGCAGGTGAACGAGCAATGGCAACCTCCTCTACGATGATGGGCGGCAGGATGACGGAGAAGATACGGCCAGCCGTGATTTGAAGGAGCCAAAGATGAGCAGGCCTCTGCTGCTCCAATCGCGGCCACAGAGCTGCACGGGCAGCAGCATCCCGGCGAGATCCGCAACAGGCGGACGACAGGAAGGCTGCGACGGGGCGGAGACGGGGCGCTGCAGAGGACGGCCCACGACTGGATGGCCGCGACGGCGCAGGAGGCGGACGGCGGCCGCGCAACGGGCGCGGCGGACGGGCTCCGCGCGATGGACGCACGGGCGGAGCGGGTGGAGGCGCGCAGACACGAGGACGAGCCGGCGGGGACGGGAGCCACGGACGGGTGGTGAAGAGGAGAGCCGCGACGGCGGCCAGACAGGCGGCGACGCGCGACGACGGCGGCCGGCCGGGACGAAGGAAGTGGCCGCGGACGGCGCCGCGCGACGGCGCGAATGGATCCGCCACAACGGGCGGCGGACAGAGGACGGCGGCGACGGATCCATGACAGGCGGGGGCTGCTGCTCCGGTGCTCCCCTCCCGCGAGCGGATCGACGACGGCAGGCGGCAGATGGCACCCGACGGGGGGAAAAAAATTGGGTAAGTGTTGCTGCTGCTGTGACTCAAACTTGAAAGGGGAAATGGGTTTGGGGCTTAAGGAGATGCCGCCCCCAGGAGCAAGATCGATGCTCCCAGGGGCAGCGCAGCAGGATGACGAGGGTGGTGGACGGATCGAAACCTAGAGCTTTGATACATGTTACGATTGAGGGAAGAGGACTGAAATGTGTTGCCTCTATTGAGATATGCCCAAAGGGCTATATATACAAGAGGAGACCCCAAACCCTAGACTAGTACAATGACACTTATACCCTTAACAATCTTAAGTAGAATAAAAAAGTACAACAAACATTACAGCAATATATTGTAAAATAAAATAAATGAGTAAAAGTTTACGGTTGCTATACTCATGGGAATCTCATTGTGTCCTAGTCCGGTCATTTGTTAAAATGCACTACTTTCCTACTTAAAATGCTGGCGCCACAACATACAGATTCAAAAGCATAAAAATAATGTACCAAACCTTTTAATTTACTTTTCCAGTGAGTGCAATAAGGATGTACATTGATTGAATTCAATGGTTAGAGTTTTCCAGATCTGAAAAAAATACTCAGTCAAAAGGGGTGCTAATTGGTGACTGTAGGAGAGAATAATGACTTGTATTCCTCCAAACCCTAGAAGGGTAGGATATATAGATCCTATACATGGGCCTCTAGATGGGCCTCTATACATGGGCTTACATATACACCAACACCCCCCCCCCCCCCGCAGTCTGAACTACCGACGCAGCGGTGTTCAAGACTGGACAACAAAAAAGCCAACACCCCCTCCCCCCGCAGTCTGAACTACCGGCGCAGCGGTGTTCAAGACTGGACAAGAAGAGATTACAAATAGAGTACAAAGGGCAAATACCCCCGCAGCCACAACTAGCCACCGGCTACGTTAAGGCTGGAGCGAAACTCCGAGAAGGTCGAGAAGGGCAGTCCCTTGGTGAAGATGTCAGCAAACTGGGAGGTAGTCGGGACATGGAGTACCCGAACATCGCCGATGGCGCTGACGTGTAGGTCGATCTCCACATGCTTCGTCCGCTGATGCTGGGTTGGTGGAAAGATACACGGCGCTGACGTTGTCGCAGTAGACGAGCGTGCTCTTGACAAGCGGGCTATGGAGCTCCGCCAAGAGCTGTCGTAGCCAGGACGCCTTCGCCACGCCGTTAGCGACAGCCCGGTACTCTGCCTCAGCACTGGAGCGGGAGACAACCGGCTGCCGCTTGGACGACCAGGAGACCAGGTTGCCGCCCAGAAAGACGGTGTAGCTGGAAGTGGAGCGACGAGTGTCCGGGCAACCAGCCCAGTCAGCGTCGGTGTAGACCACCAGCTCAGCAGGAGACGAGCGGTGAAGCACCAGGCCGAGGTCCACAGTGTCACGGACGTAGAGGAGGAAACGCTTCAGCGCAGCAAGGTGTGACTCCTGGAGATCATGCATATGGAGACAGACCTGCTGAACAGCGTAGGTGAGGTCCGGCCTGGTGAAGGTGAGGTACTGCAAAGCGCCAGCCAGACTCCGGTAGGCAGTAGGATCAGCCACCGGATCACCCAGATCAGCAGACAGCTTCGACTGAGTGTCGACAGGAGTAGAGCAGGGCTTGCAATCAGTCATCCCAGGCCACTCCAGAATATCGAGTGCGTACTGCCGCTGGTGAAGGAGAAGACCAGACGAGCGAGGCTCAACAGTAACGCCCAAGAAGTGGTGGAGCTGACCCAGATCCTTCATAGCAAACTCCTGCTGCAGAGAGGAGATGACACTCTGAAGCAACTGCTGACTGGAGGCTGTGAGCACAATGTCATCGACAATTCGACATAGAGCAGCAGATATGCAATCTCATCCCCACGACAGTAGATGAAGAGAGACGTGTCAGACTTGGCCTGGTGAACCCCAAAGTCAGCAAGAACGTGGCGAACCGAGAGTACCAAGCCCGAGGAGCCTGTTTCAGACCATAGAGGGACTTGTTGAGCCGGCAGACCATATCCGGACGACTCGAGTCCACAAATCCCGCCGGCTGAGAGCAGTACACTATCTCTGACAGAGTGCCGTGAAGAAAGGCATTCTTCACGTTCAGCTGGTACACAGGCCAGAAGCGCGAGAGCGCAAGCGAGAGGACCGTGCGCACAGTAGCAGGCTTCACCACAGGACTGAAGGTCTCATCATAGTCCACACCAGGCCACTGAGTGAAACCCCGGAGAACCCAGCGAGCCTAGTAGCGCTCTAGTGTGCCATCAGCCCGACGCTTATGCGTCCAGATCCACTTGCCGGTGACCACATTGCAACCAGATGGACGCGGCACGAGGTCCCACGTCTGGTTGGCAAGGAGAGCCGCGTACTCCTCTTCCATCGCGCGACGCCAGTGAGGATCCGCCAGGGCGTCGCGGACAGAGGAGGGTACCGGAGAGACCCGCGGCTCGCCCTCGGTGGCGGAGAGAGTCGCGGCCGGAGACGCCATCCGCCGAGTCACCATGGGATGGATATGCCGAGGATCCCGATGGACGACGGGCGGGTGGTACACCTCCGGCTCGACTCGAGAGCGAGTCGGCGTTGGCGGAGGCGGCGGAAGCTCCGGTGTAGATGGCGGCGGCGACGACTCCGGTGTAGGCGTCGGAGAAGCCTCCGGAGCCAGAGTCGGCGCCAGTGCCGGCACCGAACGACGCTGGTACACCTGCACCGGCTGAGCGTACCGCGGCGGCGCCGGAGTCGGCACCGGACGACACTGGTACACCTGCACCGGCTGAGCGTACCGCGCAGGTGCAGCGGGAGGCACCGGGGCCGCGCGTGGCGCAGCAGGAGACACCGGGTCCGCGCGAGGCACGACCGGAGGTCTGGGGGCCGCGTGTGGCGCGACCGCGGGCACCGGGGCCGCGCGTGGCGCAGCATGGATCACCGGCAGCGGTGCCGGTGTGCCGGGAAAACCTGCAGGGAAAGGAAAGACAGGTAAAGGTGGCTGAACCACCGGATCAGTCGGAAACAGGGACTCCAGCTCGGGGTCAGGAGAAGGTGTGGAGGAGGTAGAGTAGGGGAAATCCGACTCGTCAAAGACGACGTGTCGGGAGATCAGGACGCGGCGAGAGGTGAGGGCAAAGCATCGGTACCCCTTGTGGTCAGAGGAGTAACCAAGGAACACACAACGAGTCGAGCGGGGCGTCAGCTTGTGAGGAGCAATGGCGGTGGTGTTAGGGTAACACGCACACCCGAAGACCCGAAGGTGGTCGTAGCGAGGAGGGGTACCGAAATGAGCGCTCACGCTCCCAAGCAAGGGCAGCCGCGCGGGCCCGCTTCTGAGCCGCCGAAGTCTCGAGGTCCCGGAGGGCAGCCTGGGCGGGCCTGGGCGTTTAGGGTTGGAGGGGCTCAATTTGGAGAATTAGTACAAAATTTTGAACTAAAGAGGGTTGGAGGGGCTCCTAATGGTCATCAATTGACACCCCTAGATTGTATCAACACTGGAAAGAACACGGACTTCGCCAGGCAATGCAAGAGCTAAGAACATAAATTCATAGATAATTGCATACTAAAAAACATGAAAAAAAAACCTGTGCAGCTGTTGGTGCAACTGGTCTAGGGTAAAATGTGTTTTGTCTCATTTCCTCAGTTTCTTGGTGTAGTGAGTGCTGCTCTGGGTCTGCCTTGCTAGTGTTGGCCATCCAATCTGCTGAAAGGGTTCGCATATCAGAGAGAATCCTGAAACAATACAAAGGAAAATGAGAAAAAAATCATTTTCCAAATATGTTCTCAAAATAGGAGTGCACTGTCACACAAGATTCAATTCAGACACTATCAATCAAGAATTATATTAAGAAAATAGGCACCCAAATTCGCCTTGACAAGGACTTGGAACTAGGGTTATCTCGGCATACATTCATATCAACAATAAACTGAGCTAGGTCAAGTTCCTCATCTGGCATCATATTTTTACTATTTTTTGGATATAAAAATATGATGTCAACAGTCAAGTAAAAAGGGGGTGTTGTGAGAGCGAGTTACCGAGAAAGGTCCTTCTTCTTTCTAAATGTTGTACGAAGCATAGTATCTAGTTTATCCTGCACAAAATCTTGGACCTCCATATGTATTGTTTCCCACAAAGCTTCAGAAACTAGAGTATCACAATGTTGCATCATCAATCCAATACTCTTTATGTAACCAATCAATTCAAGCAGAGCCCTTCGTTCTTCCGCAGTATAGTTCCAGCGTACTACCTGTATTGCAAATAGTTGAAAACTCTTATTGTTATTATGAGTTATGAGGTCATAAGGGGACCATTAACACAGTGCAAAAATAAATCAAGAAAAACAAAAGAGAATAGTGCAACACTAATGGATTTCTAACATAACTTGTCCTTGAAGATGCATGTTTAAACAACAAAGCCCGCATTGGAATGGAGTAAACTTAAGCAGCAGACGACAGAACTTAAGCTGCTATCAGGGCCCCATCAAAGTGAAAACACAACAATACAAGGTTTATTAAAGACAAAATCATTCATGCACACAAATCCCATGGTTCATGAAAAAATTGTTTGAGGCGTCAAGCATGTTCTCAAAGGAAGAGAGACGCATATATTGGGATAAAAGAACTAAAAGGATTGAAAGATAGCAAATAAAAGAGAAGGATTTATTTCTTGATTCTAATGGAAATATGGAATGCTATCTTTTCGTAGGGATGGCTTGATTTGGACCTCAATTAATAATATATAAACTTAGGAAACCTGGAATTATTTACAAGGGAACAACCCCAACAAATAAGGAAACTATTCACTATTAGTCCAATTCCCAGTTAGCACTAAAGTACACCATTGTTTTCCTACAAAAGTTTGCCCCTTATGCATCCTTCACTTAAACAAGCAGCAATGCAAGGAAATGAACGTGTTGTAAATTGCACTAAATGACAACAGTCATTCTGGAAACTTAAAAGGAATAAAAGCTTCAATAGTCAAATCATAAGTCCTAGTAAAAAAGGTGAGAACGGCTTGCAGTGAAGCGGGGAAGACCTTTTCATAGTCAAAAAATGTCGTGGCGTTTTGTTGAGAATCTGAAATAGGTGGTTCTTTACAGGGGCGAGAGAATTTCCAAGCACACTGTTCCCAAATCCTGCCAGTCCAACGACTAAGAAGCTGGAAGCCTTCAATGACAATGTCATACATGTTCCCTTTAATATCTCTAGACCAGTCATTATCTACACCATCTGATGACTTGAGCATTATCATCTGAAAGAAAAGATCAATGTCAATGCATGCAACAGTGAACCAAAGAAAAATAAGTGCCATTATTTTAGAGTTAAATGAAAGTTTTTTAAAAGTTTTTCTTTTCCTTTTGGTGACTCAATGAACATGGTATACTGCGAATATATGTTTCATCAACCCAAAGGTAGAGAATACAATTGGAAGGAATACTTGAACCAATGTTCTAACAGTTACTATGCAAAGAACAGCAATCATGGCTTGTAGACATCAGTTGTACTGTTATTATAGAAAAGATAACAAAGTAACGGAATGAAAATTTATATCTTCAGTTTTACCTGATTCATAGCAGAGGCAAAACGTATAGAGAAGTCGTCATGCTCAGCTCTGATAGTTCCCATGTGATTCAAAATCAAGTAATGCCTCTGATAAGTGGTTCAGTTAAGGAATTTCAAGCATGTGATGACCTTCCATAAGCAGATTTAGTTCATTCTAATTGTGCTTTATGCTCTAACAAAATCCCATTTGCCTTTATGTGGAATAAATCATTAGAACCTGCTGTTTGTGTAAGTAAATAAATAAACAATAATGCTTCTGTTCAAAACCAACATTTATTTGAACCCATTTGTGAAAACATTCTTAGAAAACTTAGCAGAAAGGATATTCTTGTAGCTCTCGGGGAGGAATTTCATGAGGTGCTGGAAGACTAAGGAGACGAGTTTGACTAGAAAA
Organism: Panicum virgatum; assembly: GCF_016808335.1. NCBI lineage: Eukaryota > Viridiplantae > Streptophyta > Magnoliopsida > Poales > Poaceae > Panicum > Panicum virgatum. The sequence goes on from NC_053153.1 coordinate 79,462,299, forward strand.
ATTTTGAAAATATGATGATAATTCCTTCAAAATTGCAGCGGGAGAGAGATGCAGATCTGGAAATGCTGGGATAACTGGGTCATTCTGTACAAAAAGAAGGTAAGAGCAATAGAAAATTAATGTGATAAACATCAACTCCAAATCTTCTAACAATAAGTAAGTTAAGTAGATATACAAGGAGATAATCAAACCTTAAAAATGTTGAGAAGACGATTTATCTTCACCCTCTTATAAAGTGACTCGCTCTCCTTCTCTGATGAGGTTGCTAGAACAACCAAAACTGGGAGGACGCGAAGCAGGGTATGACGCTCAGGGAAAAGTAGAGCAAAATCCAACTCCAATGACTCCACACAAAATACTATAAGAACCTGTAGGATATCCTCTACGCTATTGTTTTGAGTTAAGAAAATCTACATAAGGAATAAAGTGAAGCAACAATGGATGAGAACATTACTTTGTTCTAGCATAGAAGGTGCACAGTAACATGCAGAGTTTATAGCTATATGAAAATTTAAATTTAACATAACTAACAATCAGCTACTCAGACAGCTCAAGTGCACGGTCTACCATACTGGTGTGCAGATTTGTTTATTGAAGTGAGCTTTCAGTAACAATTTCAAGTGCAGGATTGTGTTACCAAATTTTCATCATGACCTGAACAAAAATAACATATTTACCTTCAATCCATCATACAAAGTAACTTGTACTTTCACCTATAGCAGGAAAAGTTATAGGAGACATGATCTCTGTCGTAAACATATCAAAATCTATCAATTTTGAAATTGCATTTTTTTCCTACTACTAGCAACAAAATCATCTCAAATAGATCATGTAGAATGTTTATAAAAAGCAAAGAAATTGTGATATTCGAAGACAGGAAGTGGGATACGTATTCGTCCGAAACATCTCAGAATGCAAGTTTAACAAGATGGCCCATCTGGTGCTCAGAAAAATCTGCAGATGCAAGTGAGAAGTCAATATAAAAATATGCATACATAATAATATATATAACAGATACCACAATAAAACTTGCATATGTCAGACGATTCAACGAGAGGCATTTGTGTGGACCATTTCCATCCCTTGAAAATTTGAAGTGTTTTTCTATAAGTATGTTTATAAAATTGATTATTCTACTAAAGTACTTCACAAACATTAATCCAATAATCCATTCGATGGACCAGTAAACAATAGCATCTGTTAGCGTGATGTATAGGCCCACGGGCCCAAGGGGGTTCGGCTGCAACCCTAGGGGGTGCGGCTGCTGCCTCCCTCCCTGGTTTTGGTAGTGTTGGTTATGTTCGGCAAGGATTCCCTAGATTAGCTCTTTCCTTTCTAGATTAGATCTTTCCTATTCCTGGGACATCCTTGCCTATATGTACTGAGCCTTGGGCTCCTTCCATAATCAATCTACTATTTTTCCCAGCCATCCTCTTTCATGGTATCAGAGACTGGGACTCTTCCCTCTCGCCCTTCCGCTGCCCCTGCGCACACTAGCTGTGCATCGGTATGGTTGGGACTCCTCCCCCCTCCCTCGTCGATCCTGCCGATCAGCCTCGCCAAGACGGCGATGCTCCTTCGCAGACCGACGCCGAGGCTCACCGCGCCCTCCGCGAGGCTGCTCTGGCCGCCGCCCAGGCAGCTGAGCAGGAAGCCGCCGACGCCTCCAACGAGCGCGACGCCGCCGCGGAGCGCGTCCGCGCTGCCCTCGCTCGGGCGGTCAAGACCCGGGCCGCCGCCGCCGCCGCGGTTGATCCCGTCAAACAGCCTCACGCGGGCGGCGACATGAGCGTCACCCACGCCATGGTGCTCCACGAGGCCGCTGCCGTCCTCAACCTCCACGCCCAGGCGGTCTCCGTGCAGAACGCACGTAGCCTGGTGCCGACCGTCCTCGACACCGCCGGCAACTACCCCCGTTGGCGCGAGCAGTTCCTCCTCGCCGTCACCAAATACTCGCTGCTGGACCACGTCCACAGCGACTCCGTCTCGGCCCTTGCTGACTGGACTCGGATGGACGCCGTCGTCAAGTCATGGCTCTACAGCACGGTCTCCGCTGACCTCGCCGACGCCGTGATCGACCACCGCGCCTCCGCCCGTGAGGCCTGGCTCGCCATCGAGGATCACTTCCTCGGCAACCAGGAGACCCGCGCCCTCCACCTCGACGCCAAATTTCGCGCGTTTGCTCAAGGTGATCTCTCCATCACCGAGCATTGCAAGCGCTTCAAGAAGATGGCCGACGACCTCGCTGATCTCAACGAGCACGTCACTGACCGCACCTTGGTCCTCAACGTGCTTCGTGGGCTCAACGAGCGCTACAAGGACATCGGCGTCCATCTCCGGCGCGGGCGCCCGTTCCCCTCCTTCGCTGCCGTCCGCAACGAGTTCCTTCTCGAGGAGATCATCATGGTGCAGCACCCTGTTGCCCCCTCCACTGCTCTTGTCGCCACTGGCTCCTCTCGCCAGCCTGCAGCGACCGGCGGTGGCCCTCCTCGGACCGGTGGTGGCGCCCCCAAGCCGAAGAACAAGAAGGACCGCCGGGCTGGCAGCGACTCTGCTCCAGGCCCCAGCGCTCCCCCTGCTCCCTCCTCCGCACCTGGGGCGCCTGCTGGGTCCGGCGCGAACTGGCCCTCCGTCTACAATCCGTGGACCGGGTCCATTCAAATGTGGCCCGGTCCCAGGACTCCTCCGTTGGCCCCGCTCCCTCAGGGCCGCGCCGGCCCTCAGCAGCAAGCACTGCAACAGGCTCTGTTGGCCCAGCAGATGCAGCTCCCCCAGCCGGCCTACTTGCCGGCCCACGGGACCTCCGTCCAGCAGGCTTACCTGCTAGCCCCCGGCGTCTCCGTCCAGCAGGCCTTCCGCCGCAGCAGCTGGCGCCGTCCCACTACCAGCCCATGGTGGGCTCTCCGGTTTGGGACCATAACTCGCTGGCCTCTACATTCAGTACCATGACGCTCACTCCGCCGGTGAACAACGACTGGTACCTTGACACCGGTGCTTCCTCTCACATGACCTCTCATGATGGTACTCTCTCTCACTCCTCAAACCCCTCGGTTTCCCTCTCCCACATCCATTGTTGTCGGTAATGGTTCGCTCTTGCCCGTCACTGCCACCGGCAAGGCGCAACTTGGCCCCTTTGTTTTAAATAACGTTTTTGTTTCGCCTCAGCTTATCAAGAATCTTATTTCTGTTCGCCAATTTACTGTTGATAACAATTGTTCTGTGGAGTTTGACCCGTATGGTTGTTCTGTGAAGGATCTTTTCTCGCGGAACGTGATCATCAGGTGCAATAGCTCCGGTCCGCTCTACCCCTTGCAGCTGCCCGTCGCTCACTCCCTTGTCGCCAGCTCTGCGCCACCTTACCTGTGGCACCGTCGCCTCGGCCATCCCGGTCGCGAGGCCCTCTCCAAACTCGCTTCAGCTATTCCGGCTTGCAATAAAAGTTTGGATTCTATATGTCATGCGTGTCAGTTGGGACGACATGTTCGTCTTCCTTTTGGTACTTCAGCATCTCTGGCGTCAAACAATTTTGATCTTATTCATTGTGACCTATGGACATCACCTGTTGCTAGTGTCTCTGGTTACAAATATTATCTTGTTGTTCTTGACGATTGCTCACATTACTTGTGGACATTCCCTTTACGCCTGAAATCTGACACTTTTACCACTCTGTCTAACTTTTTTGCCTATGTGTCTACCCAGTTCGGCACCCGCGTTAAGGCCGTCCAGAGTGACAACGGCAAGGAGTTCGACAACTCCAGCACCCACACCTTCTTCCTCACTCATGGCGTCTTGTTTCGCATGTCGTGTCCCTACACGTCCCCGCAGAATGGTAAAGCGGAGCGGATTATTCGTACCACTAACGATGTCATCCGCTCTCTTCTGTTTCAGGCGAGCATGCCCCCTCCATATTGGGCCGAGGCGTTGCACACTGCGACCCTCCTCCTTAACATCTTACCAACCAAGACGCTCGATTTCTCGACCCCGCACTCTGCCCTGCTTGGTAGTGCGCCGTCCTACGATCATCTCCGCGTTTTTGGTTGTAAGTGTTATCCCAATCTCTCGGCCACCGCTCCCCACAAACTTGCACCTCGTTCTGCCCTTTGCATTTTCCTTGGCTACTCTGCTCACCATAAGGGATAGCGATGCCTTGATCCTACCACCAATAGAATCATCATCTCTCGTCACGTTGTCTTCGACGAGTCCACCTTCCCTTTCGCCGAGCAGCCCTCGCCACCCACGGCTGCGGACTTCACCTTTTTAGATGAATTCCCTAACCCGACAGTCCCTCCTATAGGACTGCCGACCATGTCTTCTGCAGGATCTCCAGGCTCTCGTGGTGCTGTTCTTCCTGCGCCCCCAGTCCCCCCGGGGTTCCCCGCACTCCCACGTGCGGGTGCTGCGCCACGCGCGACCTCGACTCCCTCCTCGCCGACCGGGGCGCTGCTGTCCTCGCCACGACCAGTCGCGACCCCGACCACTCCCGCGCCACGCGCGGCCACGCCGGCCTCCTCCGCACTCCCACGTGCGGGACAGCCGGGCTTCCCCGCGCTGCCACGCGCGGCACCGTCTCCACCAGGCGCGCAGCCCCCAGTTCTGCGCGTCTACTCCAGGCGCCCCAAACCGGCCGCCCCAGCCCCAGCTGGACCGGCTCCTGCGCCAGCCCCTGCAGCACCGGCTGCTCCTCCAGTACCCGGCCCTCTTCCCCGGGGTGCTGTCGTCGTCCCACCCACGGTCAACCAGCATCGCATGGTGACTCGGGCCAAGGACGGTTTCCGCATGCCGGTCCTGTACCATGCTGCGCCCCTGTCTCCGGTTCCGAAGACCTTCCGTAGTGCCCTTGCCGATCCCAATTGGCGGGCTGCTATGGAGGAAGAGCATACAGCGCTTCTCTAGAACCAGACTTGGGACTTGGTTCCTCGCCCCCGACATGCCAACACTGTCACGGGCAAGTGGATCTTCAAGCACAAGTTCCACGCCGATGGTTCTCTGGAACGCTACAAGGCTCGTTGGGTCCTTCGTGGTTTCACCCAGCGTCCTGGAGTTGACTTTGCCGAAACCTTCAGTCCCGTCGTCAAGCCTGCCACAGTCCGCACGGTGCTCTCTCTGGCTCTCTCCCGCCAATGGCCAGTTCACCAGCTCGACGTCAAGAATGCCTTCCTCCATGGCACCCTGACAGAGACGGTGTTCGCTGCTCAGCCCTCCGGATTCGAGGATCCTGCTCACCCTGACTTTGTTTGTCGCCTGAACAAGTCGCTTTATGGGTTGAAGCAGGCTCCTCATGCTTGGTACAGCCGCTTCGCCACGTACCTGGTCTCCCTCGGCTTTGTGGAGGCCAAGTCAGACACTTCGTTGTTCGTCTACCACCGAGGTTCTGACATGGCCTATCTGCTCCTCTATGTCGACGATATTGTTCTCACAGCCTCTTCGACACATCTTCTGCGGAAGGTCATCCTGGCTCTCCAGCGGGAATTTGCTATGAAGGATTTGGGAGAACTTCATCACTTCTTGGGGATGCAGGTTCAGCGCACTGCTGATGGTATGGTTCTCTCAGCGGCAGTATATGTTGAACATCTTGGATCGTGCTGGCATGGCGGAGTGCAAACCTTGTACTACGCCCGTCGACACCAGTCCCAAGACCTCAGCCGACTCTGGAGCTCCAGTCGCCGACCCGTCAGATTACCGCAGTCTTGCTGGCGCCCTGCAGTACCTGACCTTCACACGGCCCGACATTGCCTACGCCGTGCAGCAGGTCTGTCTTCACATGCATGATCCGCGAGAGCCTCACCTAGCAGCTCTCAAGCGCATTCTTCGGTACATTCGGGGTACTCTTCACCTGGGTCTTCATCTCCGACCGTCGACTCAGGATGACTTGGTGGTTTACTCTGATGCTGACTGGGCTGGCTGTCCCGATACGCGCAAGTCCATCTCGGGCTATGCTGTGTTCCTCGGCGACAACTTGGTCTCCTGGTCCTCCAAGCGTCAGAATACTGTCTCTCGCTCCAGTGCAGAAGCTGAGTACCGCGCTGTCGCCAATGGTGTTGCTGAGGCTTCTTGGCTACGCCAGCTCCTCCACGAGCTCCACATTCCGCTTCGCCGCGCCACAATTGTCTACTGTGACAATGTCAGCGCAGTCTACATGTCCTCCAACCCGGTACAACATCAACGGACGAAGCACATCGAGATCGATCTTCACTTCGTCCGTGAGAAGGTCGCCATGGGTGCCGTGCGGGTTCTTCATGTTCCCACAACATCCCAGTTCGCCGACGTCTTCACGAAGGGGCTGCCTTCTTCGGTGTTCACTGAGTTTCGGTCCAGTCTGAATGTCCGTGGCTAAGCACCGACGTTCAAACTGCGGGGGCGTGTTAACGTGATGTATAGGCCCACGGGCCCAGGGGGGTTCGGCTGCAACCCTAGGGGGTGCGGCTGCTGCCTCCCTCCCTGGTTTTGGTAGTGTTGGTTATGTTCGGCAAGGATTCCCTAGATTAGCTCTTTCCTTTCTAGATTAGATCTTTCCTATTCCTGGGACATCCTTGCCTATATGTACTGAGCCTTGGGCTCATTCCATAATCAATCTACTATTTTTCCCAGCCATCCTCTTTCAGCATCAGCTACACTGTCAAGAGAACAACACCGCACTGCAGTTCCTGTAATGCAAATCCATACATCATATTCCTATAAATTCTATAGTTTTACTGCCTTACAAGTGTATTAATTGCTGATCTTAACACAGTTGAACTTAACTTTGTAGAAGTACAGAGGAAAATGGTGCATAAAATTCTTGAATCCCATTAGCATATATGATTGGCATACTGGTGTAGAAGTGGGGAATAAGTTCATTAAAAGGATGCACGAATAACCAGGAAGGATTTAAAAGTTCCAATATAACAAGAACTGTAATATTGAGATATGATAAACCAGCAACCTGAAGATCATCTAGCTCTTCTCTCATGGTGTCAGTATCCTGCCACTGGCTGCTTACTTGAGTAAATGTTCTACATGAAAATATTAGAAATAATCAATTGCTTGCTGCATCTATGAGGACATGGACTAACAATCAAACATGAATATATTCTAGAATCCATACAACAACAACAACATAGCCTTTTTTCCCAAGCAAGTTGGGGTAGGCTAGAGATGAAACCCGAAAGAAATAAGTTCTAATAATTAAGTTGCAATGTGGTAAAAGTGACAGTGTATTCATTACTATATGTTCTCCCTTTTAGGCCTCTGGAAAGTATTCCACTTTATGTTGCAAGTGGTAACTTTGTAGCATCTATAATAAATTTAATCCACTGAAAGATGTACAGGTTACTCTACACAACTTAAAACAGTGCCAAGAAGTCATGCAGGTCAATATTTGGCTCATCCAAAGATTAATGTCATAGCAACATGAGGCAATACTTTCAATGCAACTGCATACAAACATCATATCACACTACAGCCACAAAAAACATGGACATAAGAACATGCCATTCTTCATTGGATTCAAAAAAAATAAACAAACAACAAGGACAAAAAAATATTGTTTCGAGGCATGAAAACTTTGGAAAACAACTTGGTGCACAACTATAGAATGACAATGTAATCAACTGGCAGTCAGCAAATTTTAGAGCAGCCACAGTTCAATACTCATTGCCGTCACTCTGTTATAGATGCTCCGAAAGACAAGGTGTGACCATGTACCTCTTGTACCATGAAAAATCATTAGGTATGCTGGCTTTTGCATTCTTGAGATGATCAAGCTGCAGTAGGACATCAAGTAACTTCAGCATAGACCTGCATTCAAATCACAAGAACAACAACAACAACAACAACAACAACAATAAGCCTTTATTCCCAAGAAAGTTGGGGTACGCTAGAGAGTAAACCCAACCCACGAACAAACAAAGAGGGTAAAAACTAGCAAATAGAAGCATCTCTTATGGAGATGTACTCAGATGAGTGACATCAACATAAAATCATACATCTCATTCTCAACTTGAACAAGAAAAGGTCAAACGATATTAAACTAGAACATGAGAGAACATAGTTGGCATCAAACCTATGTATTCCTATACAATCTGAGACAACATCTCGAAAAAACATAAGCTAAGCAATGGTCACCAGGCGAAAGAACAAACCAAAAATGAGTGATTGTGGGTCCATTAACCAGTCTCTCTGGCCTTGAGAATCTCTGCATGTCCGCTGCCAACTGCACCAGACGATACAATGGTGTGAAATCAACAAGAGGTGCCGAAAAGTGCCTTATGAAGGAAAATACACTATAGATAGAAGAGACAATTATCTTAAAGAGATTCACAATGCCATCTCTGGAGCTATTACCTTAGAAGCAGCCGATGCTTGCCATCTCTGAATTTCACGTAAACGACTCATTTCCAAGTCAAGAACTTGATAGGTTTCCAGATACAAGTCAGCTTGGCTATGCTTCATTGAATCAGGCAGCTGCATTCAAGGTTCTATATTATATTATTCTCATGGCCAAAGAAAGTGATAGGGAATTATGTGCTTCATTCATGTTGGAGAATTTTAACCATCTCTGGAAGATATCAGATACCCATTTGGAATCAACAACAGAGATAGCAAAAGAAATACAGATGTTCTGAAACACACTTGGTTAGAAAGAAGAAATCTAGCTCCAACACCAACAAGATGGCACTTCAGAAGAATAATAAACTCAGATCAGAAACAGCAAATACCTGGCAGAGGATGCGATTCAATCAACAAAAAAAAACTGATCGAAACTCACCCAAATTTTGATTGATTGGCATGCGAGGTGGGAAAAAGAGACTAGTAGTATGCACGTAAAATGACTTCATATAATTCATGAAGGAAAACTGGCATTGGGATAAGAGAACCATAGTAACAAAAAACTAAAAAGAAAAGGTAGAAAACATTGTTACCCTCGTTACAAGAAATATAGACATTTATGTGTCATATCAGTATGCTGCGGAATTGGAAGGGAACATGGCATGTCAAGTGATTTCTTTACATAATTAACACGATAATGGCATAATGCAACTCAGACACAATAATAACCAGAGAGTTAACTAAAGCTAACCTGAGGTAGTGCTTTTACACAGCTACGGTATGTGTACAGCAAAGAAGCCATTTCTTTTCCCTCTTGAATCAGTGAATTCTGCAATTCATTTTTCCACCCAAAATAAAGTGGAAGATAGAAAATAAACATGTTTCATTAAATGCAAGATGAAGAAGTTTGATTACACAAAGCAGAGGGGATAAGGTTTAAAAGAGAAGAAAAAAAAGGACATGCATATGCCTTAAAAATTCATAAAATGGGTGAGTAAGTTCAGTAAAGCATTGCACTGCAAAAAAAAAACAAATATACAATCTTTTCGATATATATTTATTCCTTCAAATGGTCAGAACCACACAAGGTTTTTCTGATAAAAGAGGGACAATTTGGAATGCGAGACTTCAACAGGAATAGGAAATAACTCACACATTCCATATTTCGTCAAAAGGTGGTAAGGGCAAAGCCTTGCTAACCATTTCTACAGCAATTAAGCCTAGCCCTGAGACCCAGATAAACTTAGAAGTCCCAATCATAAAAGAGAATAAACAATGTAAGCAGTGTTCATACAAGTGGCATTAGACCTGTTATTGCTGTAAAATGTAAATGTTGCTGCGAAATAGTGGTGACATGAAGCAGGTACAATGGAACATTGTCGAAAATCATGATGAAGACCAAGGGCAGATAGTATATAATAAAATTAGACCAAATGTTCACAACTCACAAGGAACTGGTTGTCATAGAAAGAAAGTTTGTGTCTGCGTGCTTGGGTGCAAATTTGTAAATGTGTATCTGCTATGTGCACTAACAGGAGGACGCAATACAACATGAAATAAAGTGGTTTTATCAAGGAGGGACATCCTTGATTAAAACTTCATACTTCGGCCCTGTTTGTTTCCGCTTTTTTGGATGTCGCTTTTCTGAGAATCAAGATTCTCAGATAATCCGGCTGTCTGGAAAATCGGCTGTCTGGATAAGCTGGGTGTTTGGCAATCCTGATTATTTGGTGCCGATTCTCTGAATTGAGTGGTAAAAAGTCTGAAATGCCCCTGAGGCTGATAATATCTCATTTTTGTACTGAATACAAGTAGAATTCAATAATTCTAATATTTTTTTAGTATCTTGACTACATAATTATATTACAATTAGATCATGAATTATAATTCACACAGTTAGAATAAGAAAGTAAACAGTCCAAATTTCCATGAATTAATCACAAAAGCAACAGTAAAAAAGCTTACACAAGCCAACAAGAAAGATACATGCAAGCACTTAAATTGTAGAAGTCTAGAACAGAAGCAACAAGATAGGAAGCAACGGAGTACTAATTATACACGGCACCTACAGACAAGCATTCGTAGGTCCGGAGGGACGTGGAATCGACGATGCTCGCTTGATTGCTTCTGAATCGATGAAGCTTGCTTGCTTGGTCGGGTGGACGAAAGGGCCAGCGGCGCTGCTCCACCTCGGGGAGGGCAGGGGCCACCGCTCTGCTTGGGGGCGGCGCAGATCCAGAGTCAAGGAGGGGCGGCGCGATTCCAGAACGCCGGAGCTCGAGCAGAGGCGCCGCAGGGAGAGGAGCGCGGAGGGGAAGGGGCGCACGCCAGTGGCGTCAGGGGAGAGGACTGACAGGGAGAGGGGCAGCCGAGGAAAATCCGCTCGCTTACCAGGTACGCGAGGTTTGGGACGCGTCTGGGGGAATCGAGCTTTCAGTTGTTTTGGCGATTCGCTGGTAAGCGGCGACCGATAGAAGCGAGAATTAATCGAGCCGTTTGGGTGGGCTTTTGGCTTATATCCATCTAGAATCAGCTTATAAGCGGAAACAAACAGGCCCTTCATCTAGACCATTAGCAGAGTAGTTATCAGTTTGCAAGGACATCTCTTAAAGTCATCGCTTGCCAAGTAGGATCAAAACAGTTATGGGTGGAGACAAAATGAGAATGTGCAATGCAATCGCAGAGACAACAAGGAGCTACATACCAGCTGGTTTATTGCTTTTGTGTCTTCTCCAAGTGATAGACGATAAGCAGCAACATCGCTGTACTCTGAATACAAAATTACAAACTTCATATGACAACAGGGAAGTATGAATCTGTAGCAAATGTTAATACCAATTCAAGTACCCAAGTTTCGCTTTGATTATAATGTTTCTCTAAGCTTAGCAACAACAAGGAAAACAAATAGAACATGCTATTTGGTTCCATGAGCCTATCAGACATCACCATGACAACCATGTAGAATAGTGTACTTAAAACCAACAGCGTTGAAGGCGTATTCACATACCAATAGGACTGTTAGTTGCATATCTTTCACTAGACAGGAGCACAGCTAACCCCTGCACATCTGGTTGCTCATCCTGAAATTTGAAGCTTATTAATTTGAAATCTGAATCCAGCAAACGCAACACATTTGTACTGATACGAAGAATGCAAACCACATACAGGATACCAATCACAGGAAGTTAGAAAATGCATGAGCAAACACAAACTGCAAGTGGGAATGCCAACACGCTCCCAATCAGTTCAGAGAACCATCAATCAAAGTTCTCGATAACCCAGTTCAAACCACTGGATTGACAATGAGGAGCTTGACAACCACTAGAGTTGGCAGGCGTCACAACTCTCTATAACAGCCTTCTAGTTTTCAACAATACAGTGCGCTGAAAGTAAATCATTAATGCCCGATATTTTAACTAGGGACGGATATTAGCAAGAATTCAAGAGTGCACGCCCCTCTCCTTTTTCCCCTCACAACACCTCGACCCTATGATTAAATCTAAGAAAGTGCAACAATGCACAACAATCTTCCTGGGGATTAAGACTAAGCATCTCGGTCAAAAACTGCAAGTCATTGGTCTAATTATCCCCACATATTCACGTAAGCGACCACTAGGCACCCCTCATGATTCCATTCCGACTTTGCGCTAACCCAATTTCGGTAGCAAAATCCCTCCCACTTCACCAAGCGTTCGAAACTTTGAAGACAGGCAAAAACAAGCAATGCAATAAGCTACCCGGGCCAATTCGCGGACCCCGCGGCTGGAGGAGACGCGCGAGCGCCGCATTTCGCCTACGCATTACTAGGTCGCGCAGACGGCAGATCAGGCGCGAAATTGGGGCGGGGGCGGGAGGAGGGGCCGAGCGCGCGTACCTCGAGGGAGAAGGTGGAGAGGGCGGCGATGGCCTCCTCGACGGGGATGGCCATGTCGCCGGTGCCGGTGCCGGCGCGGCCCAGGCCGCCGGGGAGGAGGCAGGGGGTCGCAGGCGAGGCAGTAGTGGCGGGGTGGTTGGAAGTGGGAGCGAACTGGTGTCTGGTGGTACCGTGCTAGCGCTAGAGAGAGACGAAAACGAGTTCGTGGTTCGTGCTGTCGTGCAGAGAGAGAGAGAGAGAGAGGAGAGGAGAGGAGATGCACCAACTCGTCCTCTCCCCGTGAGGCGTGAGCTGTGGGCTGTGGCCTGTGGGCAGCGGTGGGTCAGAGGGGTGAAGACGTGAAGTGCACTCGAAGTTGAAAGGGGGAAGAGAAAGTTACCAAATGATCCCGGGCCAGTGTACCGCAGAGTGGGCCTATTTCGTTGGAGCCTATTTAGTGCCCTTTAGTGCGAGACTAAAGTTGACCCGACGTGGGCCTTGTAATTGTTTATTGGGAAGGATGAACAGAGAGTTCTGGGCCAAGAAAAGGGCCAAATCCAAATTGGGTTCATCTTTATTTTGAGAAAGGAAGAAGACCATCTGAAAAGAGTCATCAATCAATAAAGAGTGTTTCTAAAAAAACAATCAATAAGAGCGATAAATTTCCTAAAAAAATCTGAAGAGAATGGTGAAGTAGTGAAGACACAAAAACGCCCATGATGGCTGCTGGATGCTCGGATCACATTGTCTGCCTCTGCCTCAGTGCCGCTCGTAAAGTCCAACTTGGTAACTTTTAGATGTGCCTTCAATTTTTCATTTAATATTTTTTAAATGAACCAGATAGAAAGTTGCTGATTATATTAAAAAAGCCAAAACACAATTTTTAATTTAATATTTATAATAAAATAAAATCTCATTTAAAAAATGATAGCTGCTGATTATATTAAAAAGAAGAATGAAGCATAATCTTTTGTTTTAAAGAAAAGCATTGGAGGAGTTAACAATCACCTAGCCGCTCCTCTCTTCACCAGCTGACCCGGCGTCGCTGCGTCGCTGTCCTGCAGCTAATTGATGCGCACGCAGTGACGCCGGCAGGGCCGGTCCGCGCCGGTGGCGGTGGCCCGTTCCGCTAGGGCGCTAGGCCTCCGGGCCATCCATCATTTCATTCATTTGTCAATCGATGCCGCTGTCGGCTGCTGAAGCCGGATGCCGGCCAGAGCATTCAACGCGGGCCCGGCCGGGCTCTACAGTTTCTTCCCGGATGATCCAGAGCACCTTGGCTCGTCTGGACCAACTGATTAGTGCTGATAAAGACGTGTAGTGCTGATGTTTCACTAAAACACGAGTTTTAGTAGAAAGTGTCATCCTATAGTTAACAAGACTGAAAATTTAGTAACCATACCGAATAAGTGTTATTATTATGATACTCCTCTCTCATCCCATAAGAGCAAGATTAATAATTCAGCCGGCAGCTAGCTGTAAAAATCCTTACAGCATACCTCTCAGCTCACTCATATAGTAGTTAGTCTTTAATCATAAATGTGGTGCACTTGTCTCTCTCACAAAATTTCTTGATTCTTGTCGACTCATTGCTTCTCGTGCCCCCATCAGCATCCAACCTGCTTATAGCATGTTATAATACTTACTCAAAACCCCCTTCTCACTTCACACAAATAACACTGTCATATCAGCAAATTTGCTGACGTGGAATAATATTTGATGTTTATGACACTTTTATGATACTCCCACTGAAATTGGTCTAACAATTACCAAGACTGAGAACTGGGTAACTGTGACGGCTAAGTTTTATGGGAATAAAACTTCTCTCTCATCCCACGAAATTCACTCATCTCTTCTTGTCATTTTAGCAAAATTGATGATATGATGTAGAATTTAGTGTTATAAAACTCTCTTCTTGTCATCTTAGCAAAATTAATGATATGGTATAGAATTTAATGTTATAAAATTCTGCATGAAATTTTCAATGAGACTGGCTTTATAGATTTCATAATTGCTGATCAAAGTAATGTGCAAAGCATTACAATTGATCATTTGCTTGCACAGAAATTTCCAGTCAGGTTGCAGGATGAACAAGACAAGTTCTGTCCGGCGACCCTGTCTAAGGAGCTACTCAGTTTCGCAGCTCAGAACGGCAAAGCGGCTGGATGGGCTCGTGGAGACACACCGGGCACCGACCCGAGGACATTGCCACAACTGTGCAGCGAGTGCGTCCTGACGAACCCGCGGCAGCGGACAGACACAGGAGGTGGAATCTTCAACGTCATGCCAACGAAGAACGAGCCGTTGTAATTTGTAATCTGAAGAGGCAAAGAGCAGCCCCAGACGGAACATGGAAAGGCGATGTCTTTTTATTTTTATCGAACGATAAGTCCCGTCCAGCGTCCAGGTCACTGCCCCCGGAGGAATGAGAGCATGTACTTCAGGGTAACATGTACAGTGGCAGCACCGCAACAGCCAACAGCAAGGGTGTGGAATCTTCAACGCCATGCCAACCAAGGATAAGACAAAGCGGAACGAGCCGTTGTAATCAGAGCAGCAGACCCAGAGAGGGGACCTAGCTGGAAGGAAGACGACGAAGTTTATCAGCGAAAGATTATACATATGTTCTTGCTTCAAATAAAAACCTCTCGTAGCAGTGGCGGATGTACACCCCGGGCCACCCGTGCCATGGCCCGGGGTTCGGCCCAAAAAATTGCTGAAGAAGAATAAATATACTACTTCGCGATGACACTTGTATGTTTTCTATCTTTCCATTATGTTCTCGTGTATCTTTTGAACTTCCATTATGTTCTCGTGTATCTTTTGAACTATGAGTTTGTCGACGTCTGGTTTTTGTCACAACTATATTTAAAACTCGGCCCGGGGTTCAACTCAATCCTGGTTCCGCCACTGTCTCGTAGTATTCTCACACCTAGATCGACATCAACTACTGAGACCAACATTAACGAGCCGGTAACTTGTTTGGAGTAATGTGGTAAGAAATACTACAATACAAAGCACCTGCAGTTGGTGTCATTTAACTTTGTTGGATGCTTCCACGAAGCATGCATTAAATGGTTCATAAATTGCTTCACGTAGCATGGGTCGAACGGAACCACAACCCACTATCCACAGTTCAACTTCTGAACAGAATACAGTAGCTCATTATTTGCTAGTCAATAGTCATATAGGTAGTGAACGAGCCCATAACCTGAGGGGTTATATAAAATTTTAGCCAATCCAGTTACAACTGCAGAGTAAAAATATGACAGGGTCCCTAGTAGTTTAATCACCAAGAACCAAAAAACAATTTCTGGACGGACAAAAGGAACGTTGCTATTGTCTTATCGAAAACAGCATTCAGGCAAGCCTCCAAATGAGCAGGTCAAAGTTGAAGCTAACCGTGAGCCAGTTAACCACCATCATCAAGTGATCAAGCCACCGCGCAAGGTAACCACCGTCGTCTCTACAACTATTCTGCCTGGAAGGGACAGAGAACTTATCCAGCACATAGATAATTAATTGTTATAGCACGGCGTGGTTAGTTGCAGCAACTAAAAAGATTCAGAAAGTTGACCAACAGCACAACATGTACAACAGAGAACTGGGAGAGAAGTCCTGCATCTTCATGGACCGCGAGGCCCAGCTACCAGCGCCTGACAGATAACAACACTTACGCATCGCCGGACCATACCACGACAAGCAATGGCGCCGAGCTGGCACGCAAGTAACAGCACTTAGAAGAAGGCAAACAAAGCACTCACTAACCTAAAAGATGCTACTCAAACGAAACACTAGCCTAAAAGATGCTACTGCTAGATCAAGGCAAAAAAAAGCAACTGAAAAGCACATCTGAGAGGGCAGCCATTGGATCCACAAAACAATGCAAGGATTCCACTCTCACCAGCAAAAAGGCTGTTATTCCCCAGAATGTCAATGGATTTTGCTGCCAGCACGCCCTTTTTAATTCTCCTCAAGAACTTGCAGCTTGTAACCTTGCTGCAAGTTGGATTAACAAAGTGATCAAAGGCAGAAGAGGACAGGAGGGTTAGTAAAGAAATGCACTGAAAGGTGGTGCATTGGTTGGACTGCTGTAGGCTTTCAAAGGAGGCACATGACCTCTAATCATACTCGCTTGGAAGTGATAGACGGTAATTATCCCCTAGGAGCCTGCAATGAGCACTAAGGCTGCACAGCTCAACACTTGAGGCCTTCAGCTTTACAGACATCTATCTTTTGTCACCTAGCAGAGAACATAACATGTGGCCAAAAATAATTTTAAATGCAGCAGTTGTATTCATAAAAGTTATTACTGTGAATGTATCAATGGTGGTGAGGAATATTTGAGCACCATACATAACAGTTATGAGGGCAATATACACACGAGAACAGATTTGGGTAGTGCAGATCAGCCTCAGTGGACGGTCTTCACCATATTGGAAATAAAAGCAACAGGTGGACACCACAAGCAGGGAAAATAAAGCAGCTTCAATGGCACCCAGCATCAGTAAGCTCTGAAAATGCCTCCCCAACCAACTTGTTCAGGACATCCCCACATATCTCCTTGCTGATTTCATCCACCTCCAACCTCAGCATTTCAGACCACCCTTTCCCATGAATCTCCTTACCGACAACCCAATCCGCTGCAAGGCCTGCATGGTCTCCCAAACCGGCAATATCGTTCTCATCATCGAGGAGCCAACTTTTTATTAACCTCCATGCTTCATCGGTTACTAGCACATCACATGTAGCAACTCTCGGTGCATTGGAATACCGTGCAGTGCAAGGGTATGCACCCCAAAGTTTACTTTGACCAATGTCTAGTAGGGCAGCATTGACAGAATCAATGAGGAGCCTCTGGTTTGACCGTCTCTCTCTGCACTTGGCATCTTCCACTTTGCGTTCCAACAGTTGGTCAAACACAACTGGGTCCAAAGGGCAGTCAAGTGAATGCCACCTAACAAAGATATCTTTGGCCTTCTCATTACAGAACCCAGCAGACGTTAGAATCTTCTCGACAAACTCATATTGTTCTCGATCATGGCTATCATCTTGAGCACAACACAATGGAGCTTCTTGAGAAGCATCATCCCATGATAAGGTCCTTGCAATCGATCCAATTGGAAGCGACCTGGATAGAGGTTCTGCAAGCAAGATAATTGCACTTATTGACCTAGCCAACTATAATTAAGCACACATTATTGGTACTACAGTCCTAACTTCATGCCCAAAATAAAACAACTCACGGTCACACCAATAGAGTTAATCATGGCGTTCAACAGTTAGAATGCTAGAAGAACTAACGTGATGTTTTACCTTGTTTAACAGTAATTTCGCTCTCTGATGAAACGGGGGATTTCTCATTGACATCCTCAAACTGTGCATCAAGAACTGATGTAGGGCTAGGCTGATCGAAGTGAGAATTGTGAATCTCAAATGACAGTGCCTTTTCAAGGGAAACTAGAGACTGCAAAGGCAAACACAAGCATCCAAGTCAACAAATATTAATTACATTCCAGATTGAAGAAAGCTAAACTTAGAGTGGGTAAGGAAATGTACCTTAGAAGTAGAGGGTGCTTCAAGTTCATCAACTGGAACTACAGTTAGTTCATTCTCGAACCGCTCTTCCAAATAGCCCAAAGCAACCCCATCTTGTAAGGTAGTACAAACATGTTCTGGAACATCTGATTTATCAATTTCAGCAGTACTGGCTGACAAAACTTGATTATTCGGGGTTCCCACGGGAGTTGGGCTAACCTTCACTTTTTCTGCTTTCTTACGTTTTGAGAAGAAACTCGATATCTTTCCCTTCAGAGATGACTTCCCATTCTTAGGTTTGACCTCCTTCGTCACTGTAGATTCTTTATGTTGAGCATCTGAACATCTACCATCTAACCTTAGGCTGTCAAAAGCTAATGAAGAGACTGGAACAGATCTTGACCTTGAGATCTTCCTTAGGGAGCTTTCTCCCTCACCATCATCAACAACACAATTAGATGATACACCAACTGTTGGCTCATTGCTGCATAACTGTCTGGTAACATCCGGAGATGCTTGATCAGCAACATCTTCTTTCTTCATATCAGGCATAGCAAGCATTTCACCAAGTGTGCTCAAACTTCTTCGCACTGGCACCTTTTCCTGGGTTATCTCACTGGATGGAACAATTGCCCATCTGTCAGAAGTATATTTCTTAGCCTCCCTAGTCACATGTGACTCCGGGGAACAAGAAGCATGGCTCAAAGATGAGCCAAAGTAAGGATTGCTAAACCGGTAGATGTAATCCCAAGAATGGTGTGATGTTGGAGTTCCGATATTCGAGTCACATAAGCTAGTGCCCTCATCTTCAGCATATTGATCATATGGTCTACCTGCGCTAAAAGTATTTGACTGTATGCAACCTTGCAAAGATTCATAGTGGCGTCGACGCATTCCGTGCATTGGCCAATCTATCTCATCACTCAAATGCCTTGATACAGCAGGTGCTTCAGAATCATCCAGATCGGCATGATAACATTGCTCAAATTGCTCCATAGAAGCAATCATCGAGGTAGGTTTCAAGACCACTATCCGGGTGTGTTTCGGAAGTCTTTCAACTTTCAAATGAGCAGCATCAGACTTGTGATTATTGTTCCTTTCTGCTCTGTTCCCATCAAGTGCATGGTTTTTTTGCCTTTTAATTTCTTTGTCACCCTTTGTGTCCACTGGTTTCGAGGGCTTCAACACAGTAATGCGTTTTCTCTGAGGTGATGTTGGTGCAGCATGAAGTTCTCCAGATTGCTTTGCAAAGAGCGAGTTCGGTTCTTCAAGAAATTTGAGAAACAAATCTTTGTTTGAATTCAGGACTTCAAGAGCATCATGAAATTCCTTTGACTGGAGGAGATTATCATGTGATGCTAGCCGCTTTGCTTCAACAAATTTCTGCCGGACAAGATCCATCCTTCGCTTGTCATGATCTTCATATGGCCTCCTTGGAGATTCACTGCTCAGATATTCACCTCTTGGTGGCTGGTATCCAACTTCATAGACATCCTTGTACTCCACCTCTTCCATTGAACTTGCACGTTTTCCGACTGGAATTTGGTTGTTAGCTCTTGCCAATGTAGCAGACAAATGGCCATCCGGAAAACCCCTCCTGTTAGAAGGTGGATGCTTAGGAAGATCCACATTGCCATCAAGCCCCATCAGCCTTGCCACAACATTAGTTGTCTTCTGACTCGTGTCACCCTCCTTAGCCATTTCCTGAGCTATCAGCATTTTCATTGGCGTACCACTTGATCTATCCGACGAGCTCCTCCTTGTGTAGCCAGTCACCTGCCAACATGGATCATGTTGTGATCAGCAGGTGGACAACATTTGACAGACAGCACTGACAGGCGCATGGTCGATAAAAGCCAGCAACAGTAGAACAAAAATTACACTTACTGTCTTTGATCCGTTGTACTCCTTCCGTTCTGATTGAGTTCCTCTCACCGGAGAGCCTGTCAGGAGAAGGTAAGATCCATAATTAGGACGTTCATATCTCCCTATATCTCCATAACTGAAGAATTATCACGGGGCTAATCATATGGGCAACTGCTGGAAATTGTGACTCAGTTCGGCGGTTGCATAATAATACCATCTCTGGAGGCGACCTTGGCACTGGATCCAACGCTCAAATCAAAGAGGTTGATCATTCTTTATTCCCTCAATCCACCACCCCGGAAACAGCTGCAACGAAAATTGCCTCCACTAAATCATGGCAAATGCCTGAGGAATAAACGTGTCAACAAGTTAACACTCAAACCAAAGAACAGAGTGGCTTGAAAGCGGAAGGGGAAATTGAAATGGCCATCAAAACAGAGAGGGTGGGATTGAACAGGAACGAGCTGAGCAGAGTGGATGCAGAAGAGAATTTGAAAGGCATCGACGCCCGTGAAGCGGCCCAAGCATAAAGCGGAGTAATTTTACCGCAGAAAGTGTACAAACGGGTGCCAGGATGGCAAGATCTCACCCCCTCTCGCGCCAATTCGCCCCAATTCCGCACGGAGGAGCCCCGAACCACAATCCCATGCGGAAGCAACACAACTCAGCGAACAACGCAGCCAAATCGAATCAAACGTCCCTAGGAAGGGCGAGAGGAAAGAGGCCAAGAAAAAGGAAAACCAAAAAGGCTAAAAGGCACGGCACGCACCTGTCCGAGAATGCGGGGGCGGTGAGGATGATAACGGCGGCGGCGGCGCCCGGTCACCGGCAGCCGCAGACCCCCCCACCGGCGCTGTAGCGGGAGGTGGGGTGGGGAGAGCGAGACGTGGGGTGGGTGGGGTGCGCGCGGGGTGCGGTTATATGTTACTTAAGCGACAAATTTTCTTATTATCATATCACCTGAATCAGTCCAGTAGACATCCAATTCATGTAAAACAGTCTGTCCACTCTACTGTAAATGATCAGACCAGTGTACTCGGCTGTAAATGATCAGACCGGTGTACTCGGCTGATTCGCCTAGAAGTAAGCCCTCCTCTGCGGCCTCCACCTTGTGGAGTTTGGCTCTGTTGTCCGACGACAATTGGGAAGCGGCTTCGGCGGCGGTGACGAACGGATCTTTGTAGGCTTCGAGGAAGATGAATAGGAGTTTTGGACTTCTTTGTAATTTTTATTTTCTTTGGAGTCCTGTTTGTGAAAGGGTCGGTGTAATGCGCTAAGATCAATATATTTTTCTTCTAAAAAAACACAATGAAAGCGACATGTTAGAAAAGAAAAAAATATAAATCCATATGACAAAAATTAAAATAAAATATTAATCTCAAATTGAGTATCTAAATTAGATTGCGATTTTACAATAAGGGTCTTTAAATAAAGAACACACTTAACTACTCCTATGTCTAAAATATTTTCTAAAAAATATTTCTTTTTAATACAGGATAATCACCGTTCATCATGGATACGATACGAACGATGTGCAGGTGGCTGTTTAAACGGGGGTAACGTAAAATCTCCAAGCGCATTCGTATTGAACGATGGCGTCGCGTCGCTGTAGCTTAGCTAGGCAGCCCCCAGCAACGTGTGGATTTCGAGCACGTCTGACGGTGACTGGTGAGGGACGCAGGTACCGTCAAAATGTACTTGGAAACCACAACGAACTGAATTTCCATGCGCCACAAAAAGGAAACACACAGCTAACGCTAAGGCCTCACACTTGGAAGGAAGGAAGTGCATGAAAATTCATCCAAATATCACGAGAGTGTGTGATGATCAGTGAGCAGTGAAATCTCATCGACGACCGTCAGGTGCGTCTGCCGTGAGGAGTTGCATTGCGTTGCGTGGGAGGTTTGTTAGCGATGTGGAATGGATCACCTGTCTCCATCATAAGCAAAACGCAATTGGCGTGTTGTCCGTTTGCGTTAGCATCTAGCAAGGCATGCCACTTTCGCTAAACAAAGCGCCTTCCTTTGGCCTTACGCGAGAGGCAATTGCATTTTCTTCTTCTGTATATACACACAGGTGCGCAGCATGCATGAACGCTGCATGGGACGAGCATCACAAGATCGGGAATATCCTGACGGTGACCGAACGCTGCTTACTGTAGACTCGTCTTCACATCGCATGACCTCCTCGCTGCAACTGAAAAAAAATCAAATGAAATTCTGAACACTGCACAGCGAATAGCTCCATGGAGGAGAGACGAGGGGCGATGATGATTCTGCAACGCTAGAACAGTGCGTCGTTTTGCTGCGGGCTTGCTGTTGCGGGCAGCGCTGCCGCACGCGGCCGATGCGTTCGAATTGGCTGCTGCCCCTGCCCCTCTGCAATTTTCCTGTGGTGGTGTTGGGTGCTGCCGTGCTGGCCTGCCGCCTGCCCGCCCGCTACAGAGACGGGGTGGCGGTGCCTTTTCGCCTGCGTCGTCTACCGCTGGGCCTCTTCTGTGTTTGCTCCGTGCCGTCGTTGCAGCGAGACAAAGAAACCAATGTTGCAATCTCAAAAAAAAAAAGAGAGAAAGCAATGTTGCAGAAACACCACGACCCCGCCCCGGCTGCACCGCTGCAGACCGCAGATCCGGAGGCCAGAGCCATATTTTTGCAGAGTGCCCCAGTGCTCCACGAGAGATTGGCAACAATCAATCCCTACAGCTTATCGTATTATGCCACACCTTAAAAATCTATGCAAACTAAGCAACTTCGCAAGTAAAACCATTAGTCCGCAGTACACCAGAATTCACCCTTTCCGCAGACACCAGTAAAGAGTTCTGTACAATGATTGAAAGTTGAAACACGTACACTGCAAGGGGCAAGAGTTATATCCGATCGCCAAAAGGCAATGAAGTTACACACCGCCTACATTGCATGGTCCTAACTCTAGCAGGTCTAGGGCACTCCTCGACACCATAGGAGTAACATGTACAGATCACTGGGATCTACAACGGCATGCACTGTCACAACTAAGAGCAACAACATTTGTTACCCAACATCAGCAACGTTCCACAACCAAGGCCTACACACTAGCAGAGCAGCATGAGAATTGAGTATCATTTGCCTTTTCGCTTCTTCTGGAATCCAACGCAACTTGGACAATACCACTTTCCCTTGGGCAGCTCCTTCACCCCCACACAGCCAATGTGATACCACTCGATCTTGCACTGCCAAATGGATATGAATGTGAATATGTGATACAAACCAAGTCTGACATGAAAATGAATCGCAAACAAACGGGAGTACATCAGTGAAACAAAGGAGGTGTTACATACATTAGGATTGTCGCATGCGACCATATCACCATAGCTGACTTGGTTGCAGAAGCAGTATGTCGGTTCATTAGGATCCACAGGCAATTCTAAATCAATAGCCGGTGCTGGTGGCTCAGTGGGTACCTTAGCCCTGAAATGAGAGTTGGTCTGTTAAACTGAGAAACCATTGCTGAATTGAACTTACTCAAGATGCAGAACATACTTCTTACGACCCCCTCTGCCTCTTTCGCCAGATCTTCCAGTTTTTGGAGTAGCATCAGCAGTTGATGCTCCAGCACTTGCAGCTGGAGTAGCAGCAGCAGCAGTAACAGCAACAGCTGCTGCTGCCTCCTTTTCTATTATTCAGACCACATGGTATAGCGGTAATCAGTAATTTCTTTCTAAAAAGGTAATTGACAAGTCATGTAACTCAAAAGGGCGAACGTAAAGAACACAAAATTCGAAAATAACCAGTGTTATGCAACAGGTAATCCATACCCTGTCGAATTTTTTCAAGCTTCCTCAAAAATTGATCTAGCTGTTGGATATGAGCATCAACCTATAGATCAGCACAATCAAAATCCGCACATTCACAATTTAGGAACATCGCAGAGGTGTCATGAGACATGTTTATGCAGCAGAACCTAGCAAAGCATAAACTAGTAATGTAAAATTATTGACAACAACAACAACAACAACAACAACATAGCCTTTTTTCCCAAGCAAGTTGGGGTAGGCTAGAGATGAAACCCGAAAGAAATAAGTTCAAGGTTCAGGCACATTGATAGCTAGTCTCCAAGCGCTCCTATCCAAAGCTATCTCTTTAGAGATGTTCCAATCCTTAAGGTCTCTCTTAACCGACTCATCCCACGTCAGTTTAGGTCTACCTCTACCCCTCTTTACATTATCGACTAGCTCGAGGATCCCATTACGCACCGGCGCCTCAGGAGGCCTTCGTTGGACATGTCCAAACCATCTCAGCTGATGCTGAGTAAGTTTCTCCTCAATTGGTGCCACCCCGACCCTATCCCGAATAACTTCGTTCCGGACTCTATCCCTCCTTGTGTGCCCGCAAAACCACCGCAACATCCGCATCTCTGCTACACTCAGTTGCTGCACATGTCGTTTTTTTGTAGGCCAACATTCAGCACCGTATAATATCGCCGGACGAATTGCTGTCCTATAGAATTTGCCTTTTAGCTTTTGTGGCACCCTCTTGTCACAAAGGATGCCAGAAGCTTGCCGCCATTTCAACCAGCCAGCTGAAATTCTATGCCTAACATCTTCATCAATGTCGCAATCCTTTTGTAACACCGATCCTAAATACCGAAACGTATCCTTCTGGACCACCACTTGCCCATCTAGACTAACGTCTCCCCCCTCATGCCTAGTCGCGCTGAAATCGCACATCATGTACTCGGTCTTGGTCCTACTAAGTCTGAAGCCTTTCGACTCTAACGTGCGTCTCCACAGCTCTAACTTCCTATTAACCCCTGCCCTACTCTCGTCAACTAGCACCACATCATCAGCAAAGAGCATACACCAAGGGATCTCACCTTGTATATCCCTTGTGATCTCATCCATCACTAAAGCAAATAAATAAGGGCTCAAAGCTGACCCCTGGTGTAGGCCTATGTTAATAGGAAAGTCAGTGGTGTTGCCATCACATGTCCGGACAAACGTCGTCGCATCTTTGTACATATCCTTAATGAGGGTAATGTATTTGGTTGGGACTTTGTGCTTCTCCAAAGCCCACCACATGACATTTCTCGGTACTTTGTCATATGCCTTCTCAAGGTCAATGAAGACCATATGCAAGTCCTTCTTCTGCTCCCTATATCTCTCCATCAATTGTCGTATTAGGAAAATCGCCTCCATGGTTGACCTTCCAGGCATGAAACCAAATTGATTTTGGGTCACACTTGTCCCTCTTCTTAGGCGATGCTCGATGACCCTCTCCCAAAGCTTCATCGTATGGCTCATCAGCTTAATCCCACGGTAGTTAGTACAACTTTGAACATCGCTCTTGTTTTTGAAGATAGGTACTAATATACTTCTCCTCCATTCTTCCGGCATCTTGTTTGACCGAAAAATGAGATTAAAAAGCTTAGTTAACCAAACTATTGCTCTATCTCCTAGGCATGTCCACACCTCAATGGGAATACAATCAGGACCCAACGCTTTACCTCTCTTCATCCTCTTCAAAGCCTCCCCGATCTCTACCTCCTGAATTCTCCTCACAAAACGTCTGTTGGTATCGTCAAAAGAGTCATCTAACTCAAGGGTAGGGCTCTCACTCTCCCCATTAAACAACTTGTCGAAGTACTCTCTCCATCTATCCATGATCTCATCATCCTTCACTAGCAGTCGATCTGTCCCATCCTTAATGCATTTGATTTGGTTGATGTCCCTTGTCTTCCGCTCGCGGATCCTAGCCATCCTATAAATGTCCTTTTCCCCTTCTTTCGTGCCTAGCCGCTGATACAGGTCATCATACGCCTTACCTTTTGCTACACTCACAGCTCGCTTTGCAACCCTCTTCGCTAATTTATAGCCCTCGATGTTGGCTGCACTCTTGTCAAGATGGAGACGCTTGAAACACTCCTTCTTCTCCTTAATAGCCCTTTGCACCTCGTCGTTCCACCACCAGGTGTCTTTCCCCTCCTGTTTGCCTCCCTTACTCACGCCAAACACCTCTGAGGCCACCTTCCGAACACATGTTGCCATCTTTAGCCACATGTCATCTGCGTCTTCTCCTTCTTCCCAAGGCCCCTCACCTAGCATCATTTCCTTAAACGCTTGTGCCGCTTCCCCTCTAAGCTT
The DNA here is from genome assembly GCF_016808335.1 of Panicum virgatum. Taxonomy (NCBI): domain Eukaryota; kingdom Viridiplantae; phylum Streptophyta; class Magnoliopsida; order Poales; family Poaceae; genus Panicum; species Panicum virgatum. The sequence continues at coordinate 79,487,981 of NC_053153.1, forward strand.
CCACCACTTTGTTCTCGCAATCTTGGTACATTTGTCCCGGTGGACACGTACCCGAAGACGAAAGTCCGCCACCACAAGCTTGTGTTGAGGGACAACACACTCCCCAGGTATCACCTTACAATCTAAGCAATCACGTCTATCCTCCCTCCTAGTAAGGATAAAGTCGATCTGGCTCGAGTGTTGTCCACTACGAAACGTCACAAGATGGGATTCCCTCTTCTTAAACACGGTATTCGCTATCAACAAGTCGTAGGCTAACGCGAAGTTCAACACATCCTCCCCCTCTTGACTCCTGCTACCATACCCAAAACCCCCGTGCACTCGCTCGAACCCTACATTAGTCGCACCCACATGACCGTTGAGGTCTCCTCCTATGAAGAGTTTCTCGCTGGTAGGCACGGTACTAACCATACTATCTAGATCTTCCCAGAACTGCATCTTGGTGCTCTCACTAAGGCCTACCTGAGGGGCATATGCACTGATCACATTCAAAATCGAATCTCCAACTACCAACCGGATTAGGATAATCCGGTCGCCTTGCCTTCTAACCTCTACGACTCCATCCTTAAGGCTCCTATCAATCAATATGCCTACACCATTCCTACCCGGAGTTGCTCCCGTGTACCAAAGCTTGAAGCCAGTATCCTCAACCTCCTTCGCCTTCTGGCCCTTCCATTTAGTCTCTTGAACGCATAGAATATTTACACGCCTCCTAATTGCTACATCAACTAGCTCTCGCAACTTACCCGTTAGGGACCCTACGTTCCAGCTACCTATACGAAACCTAGTTGGCTCGGCTAGCTTCCTTACCCTTCGCACCCGTCGAGGGAAGTGCGAAGACCCTTGCTCATTTTTCACTACACCCGGGCGTAGATGTAGCGCGCCATTCAGGTGTCATGAGACATGTTTATGCAGCAGAACCTAGCAAAGCATAAACTAGTAATGTAAAATTATTGACAAATCTATTAAAATGGTGTATACATGGAACCTAAAGTGCTACTACAGGACAAATGACAAATATGTTTTATCTGGATGAGATAAAGAAAATGAACAAAACTTGGCAGCCTATATTTTCCATTTTGATAGTTATCTCTCAGGAATGGTGAACGGGGAAAGAAGTGAGGAAAAACAATTATAACGAGCTCCCCAGTTTGGGAAAGCAAGTGATTGATTAGTTATACCAGTTTCCATTTCTTCTACACAACTAAAAGAGGAGAGAATTAAGTTTATCTGTGTTCTCTCCAATTCCTCCTCCAAAATATCGAGCAGAAACCAGTGCTCCTGGTGCAGTGGATTTTTTCTGCAAACGGAAGAGACACGTACCAGGTCATAAGTCTGAGTGGCCAAAGCCACCTTCTCATCAGCAATTCTAACACAATGTTTCTGCTCCTCGATTGCTTCTTCAGAAAATTTCAGTTTTGCTGGGTCATATGTGATACTTCCAGATTCAAGTCCATGCTTAATGTCCTCTATTTCTTGCTGACAGCGCTGTTCATTTTCTAGTTGCACACCTAATGAGAAGCACAAAAGGGGGGCCTATTTTCAGGGCAAAAAGCTGAAGAGTTTAATTTAGAAAACAATGCAGTTTCTATTCAGAGAACTATGTCTCACAACAACATATATAACTGTGAAGCTAGTGCCTTAGTCTGGACAATGATGTGTATTAACTTCTCAAAGTATCTCATAGAAAGTTTATTTGCCACGAATTGTAGGTTGGCATCCCTTTGCCACAGCCCGTATAAACACTACATTCAAATATTGAGAAATCGATCATAAATAACAGTCATTTAACATGATATGCAAATGACAAGCGGCTCAAGTAATCCAAAATCCTACACCATTTGAAAGGAAAAGGCACACATGTAATCACAAAGAAAACATTATACTGAGCATTCTTCTAGCAAATGAAAACTTTACCGTGCTTGGATTTAGTTTGCTGTGTATATTTTAAGACATGAAGAAAGAATTGGTAAAATAGTACTACCTCCATATGCAAATAGTTGACATTTGGAACCATAGATTTGCACTAAATTGAACTGCAATTTTCTGTCCTAACGTCAACTATAAAAATATGGAGGGAGTATATTGTTCAATGCATACCTTGCAAACTTTTATCTAACTCTCGCATTAATGAATAGTTCCGGTGCAGCATAGATGGCAATGATTCAACACCTGAGAGTAATCAAACAAGGTAATTTTTGTATACAGGACATTTAACGAATAAAAGTGAACCAAGTGATAATGTCACAAGCTGAAGGGTAAGTTGAATCAAGAAAATGAAATAATAATTACAAGATATGCAAAACAATACTCCCTACTACCAACAGTCCTGCTATAACTTCCGCATTTCAAATTATCAATAGGCGCAAGGAAACATGGACTATACATGTAGAAAGATGAATACTGGTGAATGGTGACGTGGAACATAAACCAGGGCTGCTTATGCCATGTTGCAATAATTAATCAAATCTACCAAGTTCATATTTAACAGCTAATGATAACTGTTTGTCAGGGCACATTCGACGATTCCCATCAAGGAAAGCTAATTGATGTACAAGTTGCTAACTAAAAATTGAAACGACTTGAAATTCTAACAAGAGAGAAATTGTAACCACTATGATGCAGGTAGGCTAGTCTTAGGGCTCATTTAGCAGTTGGCACGCCCTTAAGTACTGACATGGCAGTGTCATCTAATAATGAAACTCTAAAACACCCGTGCATGCCAATCAGCAAACATCCGGAATTTCTACGCTAAATCCCGGTTGGATTTTTCTTGAAAAAAATATGTGCGGCTGAGGAAGCTTGCGACCTAGGCAGGAGTGCGTGCGTGCCCTAGCGGGGAGAAGAACACTCACTGGCTTGGAAGTCCTCGAGGAACCCCATGGCGCCGGAGATGGGTTGCCGCGGCCTAGATCTCCCGAAGGCCCTCCCAAACACAACCAGAAAATCGATGCGATGTGAAGGGGAAAGACCGGAGGTCGGAGGAAGAGGAAGAGCTCTCGCCGGCCGGCGCGATCCGGAGATTCCTTTTTCCAGATAAGCCCTCGACGTGAAAAGGTAATTTCAGTCTCCGCGTGGTGGGATTTTTCTCGGGCGAGCCCACGGGTCGACACCAAGTGGCCCATAACGTACGGCCCATTTTGACCGTATGGCGGCCCAGAGACCACGAGCCACGGCATTATTAAAACCCTAAACCCCTGCCCCTGCAAAACAAATGCCTCCGTCCTCTCCAATTCTTTCCTCTTCTCCAAGTAGCTCCACTCCACTCCCCTCTCCTCCGCCTCGCCGTCTCCCTCTCTTCCACAGAACCAGCACGAGAGATAGAAGCAAAGCCTTAGCTGGTCGCCATGTACCGCGCGGCCGCCAGCCTTGCCTCCAAGGCCCGGTGAGTGAATTGGCCGATTCATTTCTTCCTTGTTCTGTGCACGTTCTCTATTGTTCCGCTTTGGGGTTTTTGGAGAAATCGATCGTGTCGCTGAAATGTGCGGTTTGCCTTTTTGGTGCAGGCAAGCCGGGAGCGGCGCTCGCCAGGTGAGAAGATTTCTTTGGCAGCGATTTGTTAGTGCGGTTTTAGTTTTGGCTCAGGCCTTGTCGTTTAGAGCGTCCTAGTCCTGTTCAGTTCAGTGGTCGGAACCGCTAGCCTGCTGAAAAGATCTTCTTTTCAGGGCTTTCCCATTAGATTCCGATTAGGCTCATGTCTGACTGTGCGCACGATTGTTTTGCATGTGATGCGATGCTGATCAGGTGGGGAGCAGGTTGGCCTGGAGCAGAAACTATGCTGCCAAGGACATCAAGTTTGGCGTCCAAGCCCGGGCCTTGATGCTGAGGGGTGTTGAGGAATTGGCTGATGCAGTCAAAGTTACAATGGGCCCCAAGGTACCATTGTGCATAAGCATATGTAGAGTTCATGGTCTTCGAATTTCAAGTGTACCTTGTAAACGTTGTTTGTCTGAGTTCATATAGTTCTGTTTCATATTACCGCTCATGGTGGCACAAATCATAACTACCACATTTATTGGACTGCTTGCTATGCCTGTTTTTACAGCCAATATAGCAGCACATACTTTTTCATGCACAAAAACTTTACATGTGACAATTATCGATATGTAAGTGACATTGAAGATGATAGTGTAGGCAGTTGTCTGTAGTTAGCTTACTTGGATGATTTTCTCATTATTATCTCTTGTACACGCCATGTTTCCATGGTAGGATTCACCGATTCACTGTATTTTTTCTTAGTATCATGCTTACATTATCAGGTTCAATTTTTTTTAATGCTACAGGGTCGTACTGTTATTATTGAGCAAAGCTTTGGTGCTCCTAAAGTTACAAAGGATGGAGTGACTGTTGCCAAGAGCATTGAATTCAGTGACAGAGTAAAGAATGTTGGTGCAAGCCTTGTAAAACAGGTTGCTAATGCTACTAATGATACAGCTGGGGATGGTATGCCATATGCTTGTCAATCTTACGACTAATTAAGATTTTATATCGGCTTGTCTTCTGAATGTATTGTAGGCAATGCTCAAACTTAAGACCAGCAATATTCTGTACTAATATGTGGAAGTTCTTTCACTCAAAGCTCCGCTTGTAGTGTGTATTTCAACTTTATCGTTTGACATGTATTTTTGACAGGTTTACGATGCTATTCATATCTTTCATTTCTAAGAACCAACTTGTAACATATGTTGTCAGTTATCCATTTTGACTTCATTTGACTTTATGATTGGTGTATTTTGCACAATGCGCGGGTCTTGATCCTAGGGTTACTACATTATTAAGGCAAAGTCTTGCTGTCATGACATATTATATGGTTTCCTTTAAGTACTCCCTGCAGTATTGTTATTTTCTGTTAATTGGTGAATGATTTCCTTTAAGTTCCCTGTTCTTGTGCTTTCACTTATTGTTCCCTATTCTTGTGCTCAAATGCTTTCAGGTACTACATGTGCTACTGTTCTTACAAAGGCTATATTCACCGAGGGTTGCAAGTCCGTAGCTGCTGGAATGAATGCCATGGATCTGAGACGTGGTATCTCAATGGCTGTTGAGGCTGTTGTCACAAACCTAAAAGGCATGGCAAGAATGATCAGCACATCAGAGGAAATAGCACAGGTAACTGTTGAACTACAGCAAGCCAAGAAACTAGAGAGCTTTTTTTTTCCCAAAGGAAAATTCTAATGTATGTATTACTCAAGGTGGCTACTATATCAGCCAATGGAGAAAGGGAAATTGGTGAGCTAATTGCAAAGGCTATGGAGAAGGTTGGTAAAGAGGGAGTTATCACCATTGTGGTAAGTGAAAACACTCTGAAGAACTTATCTTAGTATCATACGAATCTTATCACTTCTGCCAATATATTTTGAATTATTTTTGGCGGTTCCAAAGATTCCAAATATAATTTACACACTCCCATTACTTGCAGCACACTTAGGTTGTTTATATGCCCAATTTGGAACATATTTGCCTTTTCTGTACACCACAAGGGACTCATACTTGCAGATTGGGTAAGCACAAGACAAGAATAGCACAGTTGCATAAAAAAGATGGTGTGGTTGTACAAGGTACCTCAGCTTGATGAAGGTCCATTTCAATATCTTGGGCCGACCTGCAGTCGAACACATCAACACAGGCATACTGAGTAGTAGGTATAAATTTAACTACTTATTGAACAACTACAAAAAAGATTGGCACGAGCATACTTCATGTCTCTCTCTCTCTCTCTCTCTCTCTCTAGTAGCTGTGCTGGGAGAAGATTTCTATGTCAACTTTTCTCATCTAGGGGTTTGTTTGTAGTGTACTGTATTTTGATTTTTGAGCCATGAAATCTTGATAGGATGGCAACACTCTCTATAATGAACTTGAAGTTGTGGAAGGCATGAAGCTTGACAGAGGTTACATCTCTCCATACTTTATTACCAACCAAAAGAACCAGAAATGTGTAAGTATTTCCTTTGCTTTCTTGTTATTCTACCCCAGTAACTTCTGTTTTGTTATTCCATAATTTATTTTGTTTGTTATAGGAACTAAATGAACCCTTGATCTTGATACACAACAAGAATATATCAAATGTGCAAGCAATGGTCAGAGTGATGGAGTTAGCTCTACAGGTATTTCTTTAGTTGTTTATTATAAATTGGTTGGCTGATGTTGGGTTGTACTGACCTCAATTGCAATCTGCTTATTCTTTTTGGCTCATGGCTGATGTTTGTTTGCGATGACTTCAATTACATTCTGATGGCAATGATTTATTCTTTTGCTTCAACAGAAGAAAAAACCTCTGCTCATTGTTGCGGCAGATTTAGAAAGTGAAGCATTGGCTATACCCTGATTCTCAACAAGTTTCGTGCAGGCGTTAAGGTTGGCTCTGTCTGTCTATATCCTTTTGTTACTAGGACTTTCTTCAGATTTTTCTAATTGACATGAAATGTAGGTCTGTGCGGTCAAAGCTCCTGGTTTCGGGGAGACCAAGAAAGCTAACTTACAGGACCTTGCTATTCTTACCGGGGCAGAAGTAAGTATATAGCTCTATTACTTTGCCTATGTCATAGTTATCAGATATTCAGGTCCTCATTTACTTTAATTTATTTTTACACCTTTGTTGAACTAGGTCATAACTGAAGAACTTGGGATGAACCTTGAGAACTTTGACCCTCAGATGTTTGGCACTTGCAAAAAGGTAAAAAGATTATGTGCCTGTTGATGATTGTACACTTTGTTTGAAATCCTATCAAACTGACTTTTAATAATCACCTTGTTTGTGAAGTAGTTATGTTTTAGATTATGTGATTGAACAATAATTGTGAACTTTTAATAGCTTCAGCAGAATATTTTGCACACTCTATTCCTGCTTCGGAGGGCACTTTTTTTTAATTAAATGTAGTGATTGAAATGCAGGTTACAATATCGAAGGATGACACTGTCATCCTGGATGGAGCGGGAGATAAGAAGGCAATTGAAGAGAGAGCTGAGCAGGTTCTTTGTCAGTTTAGTTTCCATAGACAGTCTGGAATCTTATGTGCTTATTGCAATAAAATACTGTTTTCAACAGCTGAGATCAGCGATTGAGCAAAGCACTTCTGACTCTGATAAGGAAAAGCTACAAGAGCGGTTGGCAAAGCTTTCTGGTGGTGTTGCTGTTCTAAAGGTGAAAAATTATCATCCATGTCAAATGATGTAACTCCCAAATTTTGATGGCAATATTAAAATGATCAAATCTAGATTACTGGAACAGTACTCAACTGACAGATTAGGTAGTGTGTCAATTAGCATACATGTATGGAGTATTCAGTAGGTACTTAGCTTGTATAGTACGCATAAGAGAATTGGCATGGTATATTTTATTGATGAATGCCCTGAGTTAGTGACAACATTATTTATTTTAAGCTTTCTTTTAGATTGGTGGAGCAAGTGAAACAGAAGTTGGTGAGAAGAAGGATAGGGTGACTGATGCACTAAATGCAACCAAAGCTGCAATTGAGGAGGGCATTGTGCCAGGTATGGTGCTGTAGGTTCACTGTTAGAGTTCTCTGGTGTAAGCATGTACCGGTAGCATGGCAGAAAATTTTATTTGTTTATGATACACATACATAGGTGGTGGCGTTGCCCTTCTCTACGCGTCAAAAGACCTGGATAAATTGCAGACTGCAAGCTTTGACCAAAAGATTGGTGTTCAAATCATCCAAAATGCTTTGAAGGTTGGAAGTTGATTCCTTTTTTTAGATGATCCTCTCTTGTTTGCCTTATCTGACGATTGGAAGATTTTGCAGGCCCCAGTGCAGACTATTGCTTCAAATGCAGGTGTAGAAGGAGCTGTTATTGCTGGCAAGCTTTTGGAACAGGAAAACACTGATCTTGGCTATGATGCAGCTAAAGGTAGGGTGCATAGTTGGTCACCTTGACCCTTGGGGGGTCAGGTTAAATTATGTTTCTAACTTCTGGTTATGCAAACTGTCTTCCAACATAGGTGAATATGTGGACATGGTGAAGGCTGGTATCATTGACCCGCTTAAAGTGATCAGGACAGCCCTGATGGATGCTGCAAGGTCCTCTCTCTAATTTCTTACTTGATTTCTTTTTTCTTTTTTTCGGATACATGTGGGGCGGGGATTTAACCATTTATGCGTGTAGTACATATGAAAGGTAGTGAAGCCGCATTAGCTGAACCGGATTAATATCCTCTTGAAGCTCTCGTGGCTTTGACTGAATTGTCATCAATTAGCTCCAATTTTTAGATTGTTCCATGCACATTCAAGCAGTTCCTGAATCTTGGTAGTCAAAACTGTCTGTTATGATATATTTCTCCTGCTCTACGTTCGCAGGACCATGACACATTTTTGCCTTCTGTTTTCTGTTGCAGTGTGTCATCTTTGATGACTACCACAGAATCTATCATTGTTGAGGCCCCGAAGGAGGAGAGCGATGCACCAGCAATGGAATACTGACATGCCAAAGAAATGTGATTAAGTGAAATATTTATTAGTAGTAGATTCATCACTCTGGCTGACGAGGAAGTTGTCTAGATTTTGATCCTCCTGCAAAAGAGGATACCTAACTTTAAGTAGTGTTGGAAATTGGGATGAACAGAACCCTCTTCTACCCGTCACTGAGTTAGATTTTTTTGAACAAATGGCGGTTGATCTTAACTGGATGGTTTTGTAACTTCTCCCTAGAAGTTGACTTGGTTACTGGATCAGGTGTGGCACGGGTTTAAGATGAATGTGAATGTTAGATGTTGACTTGATGGAGTGAAGATCTGGTTTTCTTCTTGGTGATGGTTGGTCATGCTTTATGCTTTCCGTTTTGTTTTGCATGTTAATTACTCATGGAAACTGTACGGTTCTCGATCGAATGTGTGAGAAAATTTCTCTTGGCAATTTTTGTGAATTGCGCGTCCAGCCTTCAGCCGGTCGTCGAAGGCAGGGTTTGCTCGATTGGGTGCTTCAAGTGTATGATTTCTGATTTGAGCAGCACCCGGCAATGCACTTCGGTTGATATAATGGATTAATGGTTCAAGAAGGTACGATAAAAACACAACCACGACGTTGCTAGCCGGCAACTGGGCATGGCCGCTTGCCTTGCCGACCTAGAGAGGACAGAGCGAAACACAGAAAATGTTCATTTTGACCCTAAATAAATTTTAGCTGGAGTTTAAATCTTTAAAATAATCCTATGCAGCACAAGCTTTCTTGGATGTAATTAGCACTTTCAATCTAAATCGTATGCAACAAAAGCTTTCTTGGAGCTGTACTGTAATTTGGGACCAGGCTTAATTTTATTCTTAAATGCTTACTACGTTTAACAAGGACTCTAAAGGTTAGAAAAGGAACTTAATAGTTATAAAAAAGGATCGTATTTGCAAGATTCCCAACGTAGCCCACCCGGCACTAAAAGTGAAACCATTATAATTGTCCAGTATTTGAACCACGCCACTACTTCTCATCTAGTTGTGCTAGTGCCATTACAATTCACCCAATATTGGAAATACGCTACTATATATGCTGGACATCGGGTTACAACAATCCAACCTTGCTCAATTCAACAACAGACACCGAAAAACGATCACAAATCAAATTAAATCACACTCGATACAGTCAGAGAGATCTCTCTGGCACCAATCACAGATCGATAAAAACCTTTTACCCTCGTGACAAGAGGAGGAAAAGAGAGAGAGAGACTTCTGTTCGCAAGCAATACGGAGAGAAAAATCTGAAGATAATCGAATTAGCCAAGAATTAGACTTGCCTATAGTTGCTGCAACAATACATCGGCTAGCTCTTGCCTCTCTTATAATAACTCACTGCAGTCACCACCTTCTGATTCTGCAGCAATGGCCTCCACGCAAGACGATTCCCGGCAGCAGCGATGATCTTGGCACCTACCCAACGACGCCCGAGCTGACACCGCCGATGCCATTGACCAGGATCAGCCAACAGACACAGAGGGAGTCTCCAGAGAACTCGGGATAGAAAACAGGGAGGTGGCCTCTTTCTCGTTTTCCTCAAGTGCCGCGGCGTGCCACTTCGCATTGGTTCAGAAGCAAGGGGGATGGGGATGAAAGAGAGGGAAAGAGGGAGAGGAGCAAGTTGTGACTGAACCGTCAAATTAAAACTCTAATTAAGCGTAACGGCCGTCATTTGAACACATCGGGCGCATTAGCTTAACGGCCTAATTTGACGATCCTTTCTCAACCCACGTCCCGATCGAAACAATATCGATAGTCCTACGCGAAGGTGGGCGCAGATGGTACAAACACGACATATATTCGAAAATACAATAATATACACAAGACTCGACCTTGAGTTTTACAAACCAAGTTTGAATACATACATAACCTATAAACTTTACAATACTGAAAATAAGGTCCCAATAGAGGAAAGGATCTACAACTAACAAAGAGTAACCGATGAGATCCCGAACTAAGCGTCGGGCTCCACAACCTCACATCCCTCTGCATCTCGACGGATGAACTTAACGCAGCAGGGACAGAAGTCGACATCCGGGTGTCCTGAAATAATTGTGGCAACAAATCCTGAGTATACTAATACTCAGCAAGTCTTACCCGACCATGGGTATATATAGCCCCTATCTAGACTTGCATGGCTTTCTAGCAAGTGAGTTGTTTTGCAGAAAAGCATCTATAGTTGGATCTTTACTTTCAATGTTTTAGCCACATGTTCTATATAGAAAGACTCTCATCTAATGTTGCATCTCTAAAGCAATCAAGTTGAAGCATTACAAATATGATTCAAAATAGTACCATCATTTAGCACCAATATTTCTAATTCATTCCTAGGAGGCGACAAAGAGATCAAGACCCTCATATCCGCGAGACACGGTGAATCGGTCCGATTTAACCTTGCAAGGTGGACCTAACCAACACGGCACGTATAAGCCCCGTCGGACCACACGCACCAACCCTTCCCCTCCCCGCCTCGAACTACAGGACCGCCCCACCATCATATGGTCAGCCGAGCTCAACATGAGACCACCAAAAGTAATACATGCATCCCCAATTCTCTGCGACTACTCGACCACACGCACCAACCCTTCCCCTCCCCGCCTCGAACTACAGGACCGTCCCACCATCATATGGTCAGCCGAGCTCAACATGAGACCACCAAAAGTAATACATGCATCCCCAATTCTCTGCGACTACTCGACTACCCCAGGAGGTGAGATGGAGTCCTGTACTTTCGAAGTAAGGCAGTACTAGGCTTACCGGTTTCGACTACCTCCTACTCCCGGTATGCGGTTAGTACAATTCAATCCCCGATCAACACTGCCACAACGACCGATCCTTAATCGACACGGACGAGGCTAAGACAACTAGGAACCTTGTCCTGCTGCCATACCTAAACATCCTCATCTTTCCCCCGTCCGGTCTCAATTCTCCATTTATTCCATATCGAATTCAACATCTCATGTACTGGAATATAATTATATCTCATCTCTCGCGAGTGCAAGAGATCACTCGTCTTCTACCGGAAATTACTCGTCTTCTAAACATCTTATATCTCGCGAGTGCAAGAGATCACTCGTCTTCTACCGGAAACCCATTAAGCATAGCACTTCTATCGTCCTATACATACTAGTATAACTCCGGGAATCCGAGGGATCATGCAACTAGGGTTCCAAACAATTCCTAAACCTAATGCACAAGTAATAGTTACGTATATAGGTGTTATAATTTAACATAATAGGATGTGCACCGGGGCATGCCTTGTGGCTGTTGCTCAGAACTAGGATCAGACGGGCCTTGGGCTGGGTTCTCACGCCTCTCCTCTTGTGCTTGATCCGGCTGCTCCTGCGGTGCCGCAATCACCTCAAACATGGCGTCCTCAACGGCGGATGCTACACGAATGCATATGAAATAATTTAAGTGCAGCTCGATGATGCAACTACTACACATCAAACTGAAATGACTTGCGGACTGTCCGCACATAAGTGGCGGACCGTCCGCGGTTCAACTCTGCAGACCCACCAGACCCAACTACCTCACTGAACAATTTCTATACTGGCTGGCGGACTGTCCGCTCACCCTTAGCGGACTGTCCGCAATACACCCACGCCAAACCTCCAGAGACAACGACGCCTCTGGGAAGATCTTAAACTCTACTACGGACCGTCCGGCCCCCCTTGGCGGACCGTCCGCAGTTCATTCTGCCAATTCACCAGAGACGACAACGTCTCTGGACTAAATCCTAGACTCTACGGCGGACTGTCCGGCCCTCCTTGGCGGACCGTTCGCAGTTCACCCCTGCGAACCCCACCAGACAATTTTGTCTCTGGACAAACTTCGATCCCTACGGCGGACTGTTCGCTCTCCAATAGCAGACCGTCCGCTGTACAATTTGCGAAACCACCAGAGACAACATCATCTATGGACAACTTCTAACCTGACCGGTGGACTGTCCGCGCCCACCTAGGCGGACCGTCCGCGACTCATATCCCTGGACACCGCACAACAGGCGGCAGCAAGCGCGGCGGCCGTTCACCGGCGGCGGCGGCGCACAACGGAAGGGGAAAAGGCCGGGGAGCACAAGGAACTCACCACGAATCCATTCCCGCGGTCGGTTCGGGCGGAGGATGACCAGAGAAGCGGATCGACGGTGGAGCAAGCTTCAAGCGGGCTCCAATGGTGACCGGCGGCGGTTGGGCGATTCCGGCCGGGAGAAGCCGGGCTGGGGGTTGGGGAAGGTGGAGGAGGTGCTGGGGACGATGTTCGCACAAGGAATCGAGGTGTGGTGGCCGGAGGAGGGAGATCGACGGAAGGAGGGCGACGACGGGACGAGCGGACGAGCTCCGCTCGTCACTGGTTGAAGTGAGGAGAAGGAGGAGGAATGACAGGCGGATCCCACATCCATCCAGATAAATATCTGGGCGTCGCCTGGGCGGACCGTCCGCCGCCCCAGAGCGGACTGTCCGCGAGGCAGGTGTTACAATCCTACCCCCTAAAAGAAATTTCGTCCCGAGATTTAGTGAATGGTTAAAGAGAGAGTTAGAAATTGGTGTGTACCTCGATAGACTTGTAGCAATTCCGAACATTTAGTCCGAACAAATTCCTCCGTCTCCCAAGTAGCTTCCCGCTCGGAGTGATTGCTCCATTGCACTTTATAGAAATCACTGGTTTGATTCCGAGTGACCCTGGTCTTGTGATCAACAATTTTAATTGGATACTCCGGATAGACAAGATTGGGCTCCAGTTGCAATTTTTCTATGTCAATCACCTTTTCTAGAATACGGAGGCATTTCCGGAGCTGAGAGACATGAAAAATATTATGAACCCCGGATAAGTGAGCAGGAAGCTCTAGGCGGTATGCCACTGGTCCACACTGCTCACTAATAAGAAAAGGCCCAACATAGCGAGATGCGAGCTTTCCCTTCACACCGAATCGTTGAGCCCCTTTCATTGGAGATACCCGCAGATAGACATGATCCCCCACTTGAAACAGGATAGATTGACGCTTCTTGTCCGCGTAACTCTTTTGTCAGGATTGGGCAATCTTCAAATTTTCCTGAATAACCCGAACATGTTCTTCTGCTTCATTTACCATATCGGGCCCAAATAAAGTTCTCTCCCCAGCTTCATTTACCATATCCATTCCCGCAGTCGGTTCGGGCGGAGGATGACCGGAGAAGCGGATCGACGGTGGAGCAAGCTTCAAGCGGGCTCCAATGGTGACCGGCGGCGGTTGGGGCGATTCCGACCGAGAGAAGCCGGGCTGGGAGTTGGGGAAGGTGGAGGAGGTGCTGGGGACGATGCTCGCACAAGGAATCGAGGTGTGGTGGCCGGAGGAGGGAGATTGACGGAAGGAGGGCGACGACGGGGCGAGCGGACGAGCTCCGCTCGTCACTAGTCGAAGTGAGGAGAAGGAGGAGGAATGACAGGCGGGTCCCATATCCATCCAGATAAATATCTGGGCATCGCCTGGGCGGACCGTCCGCCGTCCCAGAGCGGACTGTCCGCGAGGCAGGTGTTACACAAGTGAGGGTTACACATCACGACTACAATTTAAGGGCGACACATCACATCATCTACTGTGACTGAATCAGATATTCAGCACTGATATTTATGTCAACATGCATGCAGTGATGTTGTTTAAAGAGCCATAATGGATAGAGAGGAGGTCACCAATCTTCTCCAATGGCTCCTGCTTTTGGAATTGTCAAAGCTGATGTTCTTCAGCTCAACTGCTCAAGGTACTCGATGAAGATTCTTTCGTTTGCCATATGGCGATCTTGAATGATGTCTCATGTCTGGGTTCTCTCCTCTCTGTGCTATGTGTTCCGTACAGTCAAGTCAGTGAGAAATGATATGAAGTACAAGTATTTAAAAAACAGGCTGGCTCACCTAAAACGTTGTGCCCCGTACTGAGCCCGTGTTTAGTTCGTTTGTAAAAAATTTTTGCAAAAGAATCTTACTAATTTGAAGTACTAAATGAAGTCTATTTATAAAATTTTTTATATAAATAGGTTGTAAATCACGAGACGAATTTAATGATGCTAATTAATTCATGATTAATCAATAATTAAAGGATGGTTACTGTAGCATCACTGTTACAAATCATGGATTAAGTAGGCTCATTAGATTCGTCTCGCGATTTACAGCCCATTCGTGCAAAAAAATTTGTAAATAGACTTCATTTAGTACTCCATACATGTGTCGAAACATTCGATGTGACGGATTTTTTGCGTTTTTGCGTTTACGGCGGTGGGAACTAAACAGGGCCTGAATTTACAAAAACGTAGGTCGTGTCATTGCCCTTTTTGGTCCTCAAAAGTTTAATGCAACAGTAACGGTTACTCAGAGTAGTAGCTGGGCATTTGCCTGAATAGGTGTATGTGCCAATGATATGCGCTTCACTACATGCTTAGAAAAAGATCTGGAGCTGAAGATGAAAAAAAGGTTTATACTGCCATCAGCTCCTTTTCAACTTGCTTACCAAAGAACAGATCGACACTACAGTGCAAAGGCAAAGGGTGGCCTCCGGTTCTTCAACTTGCATTGTTATCAATGGACATTGCAGAAAGGCGGTGCAAAGGCACTTGCTGCTTTTAGCATGTTTTTTTAGGGCCTTTGCCATGGTATTTTAGCATAGAATCAACATCACAATGCACAACTTATAGGGTTTTCTTCAACATGTAGATTTAATAGAAAAGGTGGGATTAGTGGACTAGGGCCGAGCGTCACTGAAAAGGGATTTTTGTAACCTTTGGAAAAAGGCATAAGCGTTCACAAAAAGAATGGATGGAATGTCAAGGATCCCGTACTCACAGAAGGAACCTAGAACCTGGGATTGCTTGTCAGCTAGAAAAAACAGAGAACTCGATACCCTTGGGCATGAGCAGGTTATCATTTCATTCCCACTTCAGAAATAAAGCCAAACTAACCGGTGAAGAAACCAGATGCTAAAGCTGATGGATAACTACACCAGGAAATAACAAAGTGAACAATCCCGGTTTGTAATCGCATAGCCTAAGCAATTTTTTTTTCTTTCGGCAAATCTCTGCTGATGTAGGGTCCGTTTCTGATCTCTTGCTGATTCTGCGTGGGTCGTCCTCTAAACAATGTGGCGCCAGCTGCAGAAAACAATGACGCGTGTGTGTGTGTGTGTGTGTGTGTGTGTGTGTGTGTGTGTGTTACTTTTTCATCCTTTTTTAAGTGCGGCAAACAATGAGGTCTAAAGCATGGCGACTTTGGATCACTAGGGCAGGGCAAGTGAGGGTCATCAAGGCAAAGTGCCGCGCATTTTATGCTGTTGAGCCTAGTGCTCTCCTTTTGCCTTTGGCTACACCGAGAGCCGGCTTCTTCTGAACCCTGGTTCGCAGAAGGGTGAGAAATTTGGGTGGTACATGTTTGCAACATTTTTTACAAGCTCTTTCGATGATTCGATCGCGTCAGAATTAATTAGGTGTACCTAGGAAATGAAAATGGTAAAGATTGCTCTCTGTCTCTGAAACTCCATATGCACAGCCTGATTGCGTGAACCTGGTTTCAGCTAACAACTCCTCCGTAGTGAAGGCAGAATGTGGTCAAATACAAGTGGTCGTCGTGAGGGATATAAACGTAGTACTGGTAGTTTCATACCATGCTGCCCCCGTCATCGCTTTAACATGCTGGTAGAAATCCAATAAGACCGGGACCCTCCTGTTGGGGGTGCCACCTTCGCCCGTCTCCGAAGGGAGCCAACTCAAGCTCGGCGAGGCCGCAAGTCTGGTGAAGCGAAGGGAGGCGAAGCCAGAGAAAGTCGAAGGGGGTCGAACCCAAAGGACCAAAAGGCGAAGGCATGAGGAGCGCAGCTGAGCCCGTCCGAAGGTGTGCGAAGGGATGGGGTCCTGGATAAAAGTAGAGCCCGAAGCGATGCAGCTCCTCGGGTCCCTACAAACCCGAAGCCGAAGGGGAAGCCGCCGAAGGCCGGATCAGCGAAGGGCATGCTGCGGAGCGGGCCCACGTGCAGGGTGTTGTATGGAGTGTTGAGTCTAGCTGTAATCTACCACAGTTTGTCGGTCTTATAACATTACTAAATTGTCCATGGAATATTCTTAGATGTTTTTCGTTAGGGGGCATTATGGGTTTTAAAGCAGATGGGTAGGTGAACCATCGGCTATAAATACCCTCATAAGAGTATCTACAGCAATAGCCTCCAAATCACAGCCCTCATATAGTTTTTAAGGGTTGGTCCACATCTCATATCCTCCAAATAATACATCCAACTCCAGCAGAAGTCCTCGTATTTGAGCTCTCATTCAAGTCTAGATAAGCTGGTGAGTGGGGCCCACGGATGGAGGGCTCCCTAGAGACCCCCGGGCCTAGGGGATAGAGGGGGAGATTTGAAGGCCTCTCTAGTTTAGGGACTCAAGTAGAGGGCCTGCTGCAGTTATTTTTTTTATTTTATCCTTCAAATTTGGAGTAGGAGGTTTAATAGAGAGTCTGCTAAAGTTGTTCTAACCGTGTTTGATGGGACATTGAATACAGAATCGTAACTCGTGCTTTAATTTCGTGCCATTATTTTGATTGTCATTTCTCTTTCGAGACTTCGCCCTCGACGAAGATATCTTTTCGCTCAAAAGGTATCCTACACCAACACCTCCGTCACAACTGACGCCGATCCGTACGTGTAGTCAGGGACACGAGGAACGCCAGGGACACGAGGAACGCCAGGGTTTCCGCTGTGCCTGTGCTATACTATACACTATGGCTGAGGGCTGAGCTGATGGCGACCGGCGCGCGAGGACGATTCGAAGATCCGTGCGACCGTGCGGTGCATCGCATGATCCTTAATCCAATGGCGGCGTTATCCAACGTGCCGCGTGCGAGGACTTAAAAGTGAAAGCATGGAACTAGCTTGGATCTCGATCGCGTTATATAGAAACTGACGACCAATCGACCATGCCATGCATGGGCCTTGCTTAAAATGATCTATATCTTTTTTTTTTTAAGGATGCCGCGAAGAAGAAGCCTTGCCCATTTGTCCGCCATTTGGCCCAACTAACAGACGGTCAGCCCATTGTGGCCCGATCATCCTGGTCTATTATCGTCTTATGTGTTGCTGGGCCGGGCCAGTGGTAAGGCCCGCGCGCTACAATTCCATTTCTCGTCGCGCACTGATGGGGTAGTACTTCTCAACCCATCTGCAATTCTGCAGTGCAGCGTCCAGGAGCACAATCATCTTCATCTCCCTCGCCTTGTGTTATATAGT
Source organism: Panicum virgatum (assembly GCF_016808335.1). Classification (NCBI taxonomy): domain Eukaryota; kingdom Viridiplantae; phylum Streptophyta; class Magnoliopsida; order Poales; family Poaceae; genus Panicum; species Panicum virgatum. The sequence goes on from NC_053153.1 coordinate 79,505,677, forward strand.
CGGCGAGAATAGAGGGGAAGAGGAAGTGTACGAATACGAGTTACTGTGAATGACGAGGCCAGAAAAAGATTCATCACCTGAAAAAGGAAGGAATCTTTGTGTTTTACACCCGACAAAGCAGATTCAAGCTGCTACTACTGATGTGGTAAAACAATCAGGTCTGCGGCTTTCTGGTTGCTGCAGGCGCAGGGGCAAGATCTCCCTGCTCTTCATACTTACTACCCATCAATGGCAACCAACCCTTGATTTGATACAGAGTCGTCAGATGCCAGCAAGACGGCGGCTCTTCTGCTACTCCACCACCCAGGTCACCGCGATGGGGCTCCTCACGACGTGCTTCCCTTGCCCGCCGCTCTGCTTCCACACCAGGTACCCCTCCGCGCTGTCCTTGCCTGCCGGCGGCGACGCCGCCTCCACGGTCACCCGGAAGCTCCTCTGCTCGCCGAACTCCGCGAACGACAGCGTCGTGGGCGCTACGATGACCTTGACTCCCGGCGGCGAAGCGACCTGCACGGTGTACGCCGAGTTCGGCGTGCCGACGTTGGTCACCGTCCGCTGGAGCACCGCCGACTTGTCGCCCTTCTTGAGCGCCACGGCGATCGAGGGGTAATTGAGGCTGAAGCCCCTGCTCTTCTGGAGCACGGCGCTGCAGTTGACGCCGGCGTGGGTGATCTTGAAGATCTCCATGTGGGTGTACCCGAGTGTGCACAGGTGCGTCACGTAATCGCCGGGCTGGATGTCGTAGACGAGGCCGGGGTCGACGGCGCGCGCCGGGTTCACGTGCCCGGCGCCCATGGCGAACACGTCGGCCCGGCCGCCGTCGCCGTCCATGATCGCCTTGCCCTGCCGGTCCATTATGTCGGCCGATGTCATGATCGCGGACCGGACCATGGCCGGGCTCCAGGACGGGTGCGCGGACCGGATGAGCGCCGCGATGCCGCTCACGTGAGGGGCCGCCATCGACGTCCCCGAGAGCACGGAGAAGTTGGACCGGCGGGTGTCGCCCTCGAGCCCCGACGGGCCGAGGTTACCGGGCCAAGCGGCGATGATGTTCACCCCGGGGGCGATCACGTCGGGCTTGAGCACCGACGGGTTCGTCAGGCTCGGCCCGCGCGCGGAGAACAGCGCCACCGCCGGCGCGCGCGCTCGCCCGATCCGCGTGCCGCCGAACACTATCCTCGCCACCGGCCGCGCCGCCGAGCTGATGTACTTCTTGAGCTCGACGGCCTCCCTGTAGCCGACGAGTGTCGCGGGCAGAACGTGCACGTCGATGGAGTCCTCCTGCCGGTTTACCTCGGTGTTGGCAAGAATCATGGCCGCGCCGCCGGCTTGTTACACTGCCTCGCCTTTGTCGCCGCGGCCCGTGATGCCGCGGTCGCAGACCACCATCTTCCCGGCGACGGCGGCTTTATCCAGGGACCCCTTGAGGCAGTACTCCGATTCCCGGGTCCCACCGACGGCGTACACCAGCTCGAGCTCCTTCCCGCCTTTTTTCAAACCGATTTCCCCGGGGTACATGGACTCGCCGTACAAGACCCGGCCGTTGCCGAGACGGACGTATGCCGGAAAGCGGCGGTCCAGGGTGGCGGCGCCGACGGTGAGCACCCATGGCGCCTCGTTGGCCACGGAGCTCCGCGCCGGCCCGTTGTTCCCGGCGGCGCACACGACGGAGACGCCGCGCGCCGTGGCACGGAAGCTGCCGATGGCGATGCTGTCCTCGAAAAGCGGGATGGGGAAGCCGCCGAGGGAGAGGGACAGCACGTCGACGCCGTCGCGCACGGCGTCGTCCATCCCGGCGAGGATATCAGAGCTGTAGCAGCCGTTGAACCAGCACACCTTGTAGGCCGCGACGTGCGCGCCGGGCGCCACGCCGCGCGCCTCCCCGGCCTCGGCGCCCAGGACGCTGGCACCTGGCACCGCCGCGCCCGCCGCCGTGGACGCTGTGTGCGTGCCGTGGCCGTGCGTGTCCCGCGGCGACACGTACTCGGTACTCCAGCAGCGACACCGCCTCGGACGGGTTGGTCGGGTAGTTGGCGCGGTGGCCCTTGGAGTAGAACCGCGCGCCGATGAGCTTCCGGTTGCAGTTGGAGATGTTGAAGCGCTCCCCGCCCTGGAACACCCCGGTCCACCGCACGGGCACCGGCGGCATCCCGCGGTCGTCGAAGCTGGGGCTCTCCGGCCACACGCCGGTGTCGAGCACCCCGACGATCAGTGGCGTAGCTAAGATTTTGGGTTAGGGTGGTCCAGAGTACTTTAAGGATTGGAATATCTCTAAAAAAATAGTTTTAGATAGGAGCGTTTGGAGATTAGCTATCAATGTGTCTGAACCATGATCTTTATTTCTTTTGGGTTTCATCTCTAGCCTATCCCAACTTGTTTGGAAAAAAAAGCTATATTATTGTTGTTGTGTGGTCCAGAGTACATACATAATACAAGTTTAGAATTGCTTAAGCAACTAATATTGTATTAATAAAGTGTTTTACAACTTCAAACATCTTAAAATAAATAATTAAGTCTGAATTTTGCATACACGTCGGATTGTTTGATGGATAATTACTATATTTATACCTTGAGCTACTAATTTTAGGTAGTCCATGGCCCACCTGTCCACCTAGCTAGCTACGCCACTGCCGACGATGGTGCCGCGGCCGTACCCGGACCGCGCCCACGCCCCGGCGGCGCAGAAGTTGAGCCCCAGGAACCTGTACGAGTAGGTGGTGTGCAGCTCCACCCGGCGGTCGGCGCGCACCGACGCGACGCCCGGCAGCGCCCGCAGCGCCGCGGCCTCGGCGTCCGCGAGCTGCGCCGCGAAGCCGTCGAAGACGGTGTGGTACGAGTAGAGGAGGCGCGAGGAGGGCCGCTTCTCCTGCTCCCACGCCACGGACCTCTCGAGGAAGGAGCGGTGCCAGCCGAGCCTGGACCCGGCGGCGGAGACGGCCTCGCTGCCGCTCTCGTGCGGGTGCAGCTGCACGATGTAGGTCTGGAGGAGCGTCCCCGCCGCGCCGAGGACCGGAAGCAGCAGCAGCGGCGGCGGCAGCAGGAACGGGTGGCGGATCATCAACAGTCTTTCTACCTCCATTGCCGCCGCTCGATCGAATCTTGATGGCCAATCAATTGGCTTTGGTTTGCGATGGTTGGAACTTGGGAGACGAACGAAGCAGTGGAATTTGGTGTGGTATTTGAAGCGGGGCCGGGGGGTGGGAGAACGCGGGAGGAGGCGTGAGAATTTGAGACCGGGAGGGGGGTCTCGTGAAGAGCAGGCTCGCCGGCCGGTCACACGGGATGAAGTGGAGGGAGTAAATTGGCTTGCCCGCCTCGGTCACTGCGCTCCAGACCTCCAGTCCTCCATCGGCTCGGGCGGCTCCTCCTCTGACTCCATAATTACGGAGGCACGGGTGGAGAGAGACGGGGAGCGTATCCGCAGGAATGGATGAACCAGCGCACAAAACGGAGAGATACTGTCCTGGCATTAGCAAGAGGGCGGCGGCGGCGGCGGCGGCGGCGGCGTCCCCAGAAGCCAGGAGAGCCAGGGTGACCTCCGGCTTGCTCTCCGTCTCGTGGGGCTGCCGTCTCTCACGACGTCGCACGCTTGGCTGCACCTGCCAAAGGGGATCGCAGGCAGCGAACGGGAGCTGGGAGCCGGGGATGCACGAGCAGGCCGGCGGTGTGCGTGCGCAGCGCTCGCGGCTCATTGATGAATGGTGCCCGCGCGCGGTGGCCGGCCACGGTCACAAGAACTATTTACGCCCAAGGCAACAGGCGCGTGCGCGTGGCACGGCACGGCGGCACGGGTGGGGAGCGCATGGGCGGGCCGCGGCCTCATGCATTCAAGTCAACACCTGCCGCGCGCGCTCCGGCTCCTCGCCGACGCCGACCGTGTGTCGCGTTGCTCCGGCTCCGGGCCTCCGGCTGCTCGCGCTTGCGGCTTGCCTCGTCCTCCGGCCACGGGTCTGTGCTTCCGCTCCTCATGGCTCATGGGATGGGACTGTAGAGCTCGGCGTCTGCACGCCATCGCAACTGTGATGGCTCGTGAGGCTGTCCTCGAGTTCATTATGTTCTTTTCAACCCGGCGCCAATGTTAGCCAACCAACAAGCTCACACCAAATGTGAACCAAGTTGCCGTAACAAAAAAAAAAAAAAGAGTAGCAACAAAACCGCCAGACCTACAGCCGCCGCTGCCGTCGGGCCATCCCACTGCCGCCCCCTCTCCCCCTTCGGTGGCCTCGCCGCCGGTCGGTGGAGGAGCGAGGACCCATTCTTTCATAAATCCATTTAATTTTCTTAGAGTTTGGTTCTTCGGCGACATCAACGAGATGGTGGCGACGATGACGATGTCAGCGTAATGGGAATGGGGTCCCCACAACCCCGGATTCATGCACGATTAAGTAAGATAGGACCCGCCAGCCGCGTCAGCCGACGACGTCAATCAAGCGCAGCAGTGGGTCCCCCATCAAGAACA